>NC_135668.1:45893413-46228770 GCF_964188315.1 Podarcis muralis
ATCAGTAGATCCCAGCTTTCCATAAACAGATGCTTGCTCTGAAAAGAAATTGCATAGTGAAAAATCTCAGAATGGGCACCTAGCGCATACCAAAAGTGTGTTGTGAACCACCGTAAGATCTATGGGTATAGGGAGATGTACAAGTTTAATAAATAATAATGAGGATGCTAGTCCACATGAAACCTCCATGTGCCTTCCAGGCAGCTCTATCCGGGATCACGTGGTATCTGGTATCACTTCCACACCCACCCTGTTGCTGGCAAAGGGATCAGCTAATTAATTAAGCCAAATGCATGATTAATTTTCCACAGCGCCGGTGTCGAGCAGTCATTAAGAGCAACCGTGTAAGCTTAAGTCTCAGATGCCTTTTTGCCAAAAGAGGCTAATTACGACTTAATTGCTTGTGTAATTTTGATAGAACGGCATGACAGAGGAGGGGAGACTGCTCCGCTGAGAGCCCACAGAGACCTCAGGAGAGTGAGACCAGCTTTAATACGTCTTTATTGAATACATAAATTAAGACATTGGAGACATAGGGCGGCAGGTGGGCTGTACTGGAGATGGGTCATTCTGGTGCATGTGTGGGTTTTTTTTTTAATGCGCTCCCAGCTGTCTCGTGGTATCTGTGATGCAGTCATGTTATCTGCCAAATCTCCCCATTGTTATGGAGATGTCTCTGTAGCTGCCTGTTGCATCTTTGTGCATTTAGCTCCGAAAGCTGGCGACTCAGCTTGCTGGTGCTTGAGTCATTTCCCTCTCCCAACCTCTCCCGTGTCCATACAACACTGTCCAAGCATCGTGCGTGCTGGACCAACATCGATATCCAGAACGATAGATGCAGCCAGCTGTGCTGGAGGCAAAAGCTGAACATGAGTTGTATGTGTTCAAGGGCTCCTCCAATCTCTTTATTAGTGTACTGGAATGGCTAGATGCAGAGAAATGGCTTCAGCGACTGTGGGAAAGCTTCAGTCAGGCGGCAGACGTACCAACCCCCACAGCAGGCTGCCAAGAACGGACAAGACAAGGAAAAGTCCTTGCCATCTGCTTTTATTCAATATTCACAGAGAGAGGCTTGGGAATGCAGCCTCTCAGAATAATGGCGTTGCTCCGAGTGAATCTCCACCCCCTCCTTCTCTCCCACTTCCTCGTGAGTCATAGCTACGGGTGCTGGGAAGTGCCCTCTACCTTTGAGGTCTTTGCTCTCCAACTTTCAATGCCCGCCAGGTTCTGGGAGAGGGTGTGTTGTCTGGAATGCTTTCTAAAGACACAGAGTCCGTCAGCTGTCACTCCCCTTCTTCTTCTTCTTCTTCTTCTTCTTCTTCTTCTTCTTCTTCTTCTTCTTCTCCTCCTCCTCCTCCTCCTCCTCCTCCTCCTCCTCCTCCTCCTCCTCTCCCAATATTTCCCAGCTTTCCCCCTCATCTGCCTCTGAGCTGCGACCTCCCTCAAACCCCTGTTGTAATTCTGAACTGTCTCCTTCTTTTCTGGAAGGGTCAGGCTGGGGAGACGGTCTCCACCACTCCTCCTTTGACCAGTCCCTGACAGCTAGGCCTGGCCTCCTGAGTCTGTTCCAAGGTCAAACAGCTCTTACTGTCAGAACGTTCGTCCTGGTGGAATCTGCTTCCTTGCAACTTGAAGCCAATGGTCCAGCATTCTCCATCTTCCATGTGACAGACCTTTAGATATTCAAAGATTGCAATCATATCTCCTCTCAAGTCTCCTCTTACCCAGGCTAAACATACCCAGCTAACCTCGAGTTTTGGTTTCCAGACCCTGGATCATCTTGGTCGCACTCCTCTGCACACCTTCCAGCTTGTCGCCATTCTCCTTAAATTGTGGCTGCAAGAACTGGACAAAGAATTCCAGGTGTGGTCTGACCAAGGCAGAATAAAGTGGCAATATTACAGTGGTGCCTCGGGTTACAAACACCTCGGGTTACAAACACTTCGGGTTACAGACTCCTCTAACCCGGAAGTAGTACCTTGGGTTAAGAACTTTACCTCAGGATGAGCACAGAAATCGTGCGGCGTTGGCGTTCTAATTTGATACATGATGTCCAATCACAGAACATTTCAGGATTTGGGCCTCTGCCATTGGCCCTTGAACTCGGAGTCGTGATTCCCAGCTTGGAAGTTTAGACAGCCAATCACGTTGGGAGTGAGAGTGGCCCAGGCTTTCAGGAATGTACAGTGGTACCTTGGGTTACATACGCTTCAGGTTACAGACTCCGCTAAATATTATCTCGGGTTAAGAACTTTGCTTCAGGATGAGAACAGAAATCGTGCAGCGGCAGCACGGCGGCGGTGGGAGGCCCCATTAACTAAAGTGGTGCTTCAGGTTAAGAACAGTTTCAGGTTAAGAACGGACCTCTGGAACGAATTAAGTTCTTAACCCGAGGTACCACAGTACTTCCCTTGATCTGGATGCTATCCTTCTGCTGATGCAGCCTACAGTAACATTAGCTATTGTAAGCCAGGAAACTCCCTGGAATGTTTTGAATGAGTGAAACCAATTGGAGCCTTTGACGCCCCCCCCCCCCGTTGTGAGGGAACCAAATGTACACATCCGTCCCCACAGATACTGCTTTCGCCCAAGTTGTCATCATCTCAGCCTCCAGTTACAGCTTATTTCTTTGACCTCCCATTTCCATTTTTTTTGGTAAGCTGATTATTGTCTAGCCCATTGTCCTTTTTTCTTTTTTATCGGCTGTTATTTGTGTGGTGGCATATATTTTTCGAGGTTGCGCCGTTATTTTACAGCGTGGTTGCTCTCATTTGGGGTCCTGTATCTATGCCGATGGAGGGTTAGGGTTATGCTTTTTAAAAAAAATAAAATAACCGTAATGTCAACAGTAGCATCACGAAAATCCAGATTGCGTGTGGGGCAGGGAAGCGGAGAGGCCTCCCTCGCATAGGTGCATGGAAGGCAGAATTAAATGTTGAGAACAACAGCGGTAATCCTAAATCGTGGATAATCTCCTCAAACACGTACATGATGTGTGTGTGTGGGGGGGGAGAGACTAATAGCCTGCTAAGGGCACGTAATTGCTATTCGTCATTGTGCGCCCTGAGTTTATTGTTCGGCATTCTGTGAAAGAGAAGTTCTGCTTGGAAGAGAATGATCCCATGCCCTTCACTATTTCACAGAAGGCCCATAGCTCCCTGGTAGAGCAAGCAGAAGGTCACAGATTTGCTCCTCAGCATCTCCAGGTAACTCTGGGAGATGCTCCTGCCTGGAATTCTGGAAAGCTGCTGCCAGTCCGTGTGGACAGTACTGAGGTAGATGGACCAATAGTCTTGACTCCTTGTAAGGCAGCTTCCTGTGTTCCTATGTTCAAGGGAGTCAAGAGCTCATGTGAACCAGAGTGTCATAGGAAAATCCTCCGGCTCACTTGGATTGCCAAACAAAGACACCATGCAACAACAAAAAAATCCCCTGCGTTGCAAAACAGAACAATCTGACAAATCGGGTCCTCCCTTAAAGAGGGCACATATTGCGGTGAGACCTGGACAACTGACACCCTGTGTTTTGGGTGGGTACATTTGGACAGCCACAACACCTTATTGGTAGGTCCCTCGAAGCTGGGTGCAATCTGGCCAATGGGACGCAGTCTAAACGGTTTGAGGGACCTATTTATGCCCATGCATGTGACCCAGAGCTTCCTCTTTCGGCGCATGCATTCGGAACACCCGCCCACCCCTCCCTACTTTTAGGGCTTTGTGCTTGAGCTTGCTATGTCGTCGTGTGTCCTCTGTTGTTGGGACAGGGGCACAGCAGGAATTTTCCCCACTTGGCTGATTGGCTGTTGCCATTTGGGTTTCACCTGCCACGTAGCAAATCGTCACAACTTGTAAGGTTGCGGATAGGCTCTGGTTCAGGTGATAGGGATGGGAGAATGCATCCATTAAAGGAATCCAGGGACTCAATGGTTTGGTCAACCCCTGTGAGGGGGTTGTGCCCGTGCCTGAGTCCAGGGGGACATTAGTCCAGGGGGAGTTAGCCCATTCCCGGCTTTCCGCTTATCTAGGTGTTCACCCTTGGCTGACCTATGCTGGAACCCTGGGTCAGCGCTACCTGCATGGCAGGGAGCTAGTCGAACCAGAGTCTATGCAACCAGTCACTTTCTATAATCAATAAAGTTGGGGCCTAAATTCTGCCAAAAACCAAAACCTGCCCAAATATCGAAGAGAGCTGGTCAGAGCCCACAATATTGCCTTGGAACTACTTTGAAACAAAAAGTGGTCTGCAAATAATCAAATAGATCAGGGGTGGAAGATGGGCAAACCAAGGGGCCAAATACAGTCTTCCTGCCTGGTCGCTCAGAACTCTCCTCTGGCCGCCCTCCTCACTAGCGCTGCTTCACACATGTCTTGAATGTTTTTGCCAGGCTGGGATGCATTCTTAAACTCTTGCAATGTCTCTCGTTTGTCTGGATGGAGGAAAGAGAAGGGTGTGTTCCTATAGAAGCTAGCCCACTGTGCCAAAGTGAAATGAATATTCATTGCTCCGCCCATGTTTGCCCCTGGCTCCGCCCACCACACCATGTGGCCCTCAGAATGTTGCCCAGAGGGGATTACGGCCCTCAATTTGAAAACAGTCCCTCCATTTCCCCACACAGATGACTGACTCATATCATGCCAACTTTCTAAGTGTTATCAGTTCCCTAATGCCCAGAAGGGGTGTGATTTCTTTTACCAAAGGGAGTGCCGTGCCTTGCAATGATGGACACGTAAGAAACATTGAGATCTAGCAGAAGAGGTGACAATTGTCTTCCAAAGCTGTTTAAGGATGTTGCCCTTAATTATAAAGAGAAAAATTCTCGTTGCCATCTGGTAGGAAGGAAGTCGCAGGGGAACAGAGATCTTCCGGGTAAGGAAAAAAAAAGTTAAACAAAACTAACCAAAGTTAATTAGTTTCTTCATTAGGACAAAAGTGTGCTCCTTTCCCTGTTGCACAAAGTGAGTGACAGCTACCAGGAAATGAGATTTGTCTCAGGGATGAAGTGTGGCAATAGTGGTTAGCCTGCTAGCCTGGACTAGGGCCTGGGAGACAAGGGTTCAAATAGCCAGCTAGTGAACTTTGGGCCAGTTACTGTATTTCAATCTTACCTACCTCACAGGGTTGTTGTGAGAATAAGATGGAGACAGAGGGAATAATGTATGCCATTTCTTTCATTTCACTTTTAATTTTTATACCACCTTTCTATATCACTATACACTAGTCGGTTTACAACAACAGAATATACAACAAAGAACACACACCTTATAATAATCTGATCCAATGCAAAAAGTCAAAATAAACCGTAACTTTAAAATGGAATGACTTATATATCAGATAAAGTAATATTCAGTAATCTATTAGAACATAATAGTACACAATAAAATTAATTCTCAAAACATCAGCAAATAATAAACAGAAATTCACTCTTAACAATTACAATAAATAATGACTAATCTATGATCAATAAAAATAACTGCAAGTCACAATGCAAAAAATTGTGTATTTTTTGCATTTTTGTAAAACAACTTTGGGGCTTTCCTTTTGAAACATGGCAACCCTAAAATTGAGAAACAAAGACACACAACTTTATAAAATTGTTATGATTTAAATCCCCTTTCTTTCAGGGATCTAAACATGCAGGGCACAACTCACTCACCTTGAGTTCCTTGGTGGGATATAAAAATAATGACAACAACAACAACAACAGAAGATAAAAAAGAGGCAATGTTTTATGATGCCATTGGATTTGTGCATAAATCAGCAGTGGAAGCTTTTTGAAGTGGGGGCCACCTTTGGCACCCACTAGTGTCCGCAGCTCAAGTACCGGAGCACGGGTGTCAAAAAACGAGTTGGCAACACTTCCTAGGGCTGCCTTCAACATTTCCCTTGTTACACAGGGCCCCAGTTTATCCCCTCCCTGCCTCCGGGGAGCAGAGCCTGGAGTTTCACATAATTACTGTAAACCACACTAAGCCCTGCCCCATGGTAATCAATGAAATTATTAAGTGTGCTCTTTCAGATTCCGGGGTTACAGGCCATTATATCCAATCCATTTTCACTGGGCCGGCTACCAAGTTCCGCGGCAGAAAGAGCAGGGTCTTGTTGCCTGCCCGCCCCCCTCTTGCTCACAGCTCCAGAGCAATCTGATATTAACTGAAATGCACCTTTCTCCCTCAGTCGGCATATGGCTGTGGCTTTAAGGAGGCGTAATCCCCTTTAAACAGCTTATTCTTGTTAATTACACAAACACATGTTTAGAACTGTCCATGCTTCAGGCTGAGGGGTGGGTAGATGTTTCATTTTTCTTCTTCACCCCCAGTACTTTGATAACACCGCAGTTTGTTTTGGGGGGCCAGAACTTGCCGGAACGTTGCGGGAACTCTCAGGTCCTTGCCGTTCTAAGAGAACAAGGAAGGTGTTCTGGTTAACATTATTCTTGCCAATGTCCCCATTCTGTCCCTTTTGATTTTAAAGGGATCTCTATTCAAATCATGGGTTTCCCCAATGTCTTTTGAACTTCCAGCTTATGACTATAAAGGGTACAGCTACAATCTTTCCAATGCGGTCCAGGAATGGCACATTTTCTCAGGGCGAGGTGGAAAGTGTGTGTGTGTTGCTTTCTTATAATTGACAGCCCTGCTGTGAAATTCTCCACTTTGCATTTGAACCTATCTCGGAAATTAATGAGCCGTTGTCTTCAGTAGACAATGCTTCATTTGCAAGCGCGGCAGAGGATTTGCACATTGGGGGCTGTGTTCGAGTGGCATAATTTGGCACGTCAATTCCGTCCGTGTCAGAGAAAGCCAAAACCACAGTTTGCAGACATGTTAAATTTGTTTGGCAATATTAGTGAGCGGCCCTTGAGCAAATCTTGTCCTGGGCACAAAAGGAGAAAAAGAAGGAAGATTCAAAGCAGAGAGAACTAATTCATTACAGTGGTACCTCCGGTTACATACGCTTCAGGTTACATACGCTTCAGGTTACAGACTCCGCTAACCCAGAAATAGTGCTTCAGGTTAAGAACGTTGCTTCAGGATGAGAACAGAAATAGTGCTCCGTGGTGCGGCAGCAGCAAGAGGCCCCATTAGCTAAAGTGGTGCTTCAGGTTAAAAACAGTTTCAGGTTAAGAACTGACCTCCAGAATGTATTAAGTACTTAACCTGAGGTACCACTGTACATTATTTATTGCATTTGCATCCCATCTTTTCTTCCAAGGACCTCGAGGCGGGGTACATGGTTCCCTGCCCCCCCCCATTTTATCCGCACAACAACCCTGAGAGGTAGGCTAGGCTCAGAGACAGTGGTTGGCCTAAGGTTGCCCAATGAGCTTCATGGCTGAGTGGGGATTTGAACCCTGATCTCACAGGTCCTAGTCCGACACTCTAACCATTATGCCATACTGGCTCTAGCCATTCAATGTCCAATCAAAAGTGTCATACTGTTGCCTGCCATCCCAATCTCTGAGCAGTGTGAGATTCCAGGGATTCCGGGAGCTGACACAGGGTTCCTGTTTCCTTTTGGAAATGAGGCACAGCGGAGATGGTGGTGTCTTTAGGATATATGGTTTATACATATATACAACCTGAGCCTATGATGGAGGGGCTCCCAGCATTACACTCTGTAATAAATGAAAATCTGCCCTAATTTCCTTATGGGGGACACAAGAGCCCTTATAGAGTCCTTTGTAGGTTCTCCATCGGTCGGAGAAAAGAACAGAGGCCAACCAGAGAATATTGAGAAGCAAAGCAGCTAGTAAGACTGATCTTTATTGAACTGTTGCAACATGGTCTCCCCACACGCAGGAGAAGGATGAGGACCCAGAGCCATGCGTGCAAGCCCTTATATAGACATTTTAAATTGCCTGCCCTGGAGTCAAAGACCACCCCCAGACACATCATACCTGTTATGTCCTGAAGTTCTCACCCTGGGCCAGCAGGGGGATACTGTAGATAGTTATGCAAATGAAGGATCAAAAGTGATGTTCAGTGATTGGATAGTTTGTATGCAAATGAAGGATCGAAAGTCACGTTCAGTGATTGGATAGTTTGTATGCAAATGAAGGATCGAAAGTGACGTTCAGTGATTGGATAGTTTTAGAAAGTTGCAACAGTTACGTTGTTCTGGAGCTCTATATAAGCAGGCTGATTGAGCTGCTCAGTTCAGTTCTGTTCTGGCCTTTGAATAAACAAGAGCTGTTTGAAGAATTGCTGTGTCGTCTGATATGTTCGCCCACAACTTAACAATACCTACATTACAGAAAGGGCAGTCTACAGCAGAAATCTGAGTGCGTTGTTCATCTCCTGTCATTTATCTCCTGTCTGGCAGGTTACCTGTTAATGCTTACTTGATTGGATACCCTGGGGAGCCTGGCCAGTCTTTTGTAATGATAAATACTTAGTTCCTGAGCCAGGTCACAGGCTCACCCTATTCATACACAGACATACCCTTAAGACAGGATTTGTGAAGGAAAAGACAATGGGGAGGCTTTTCCATTTTCCTTTGACTTTGCAGAGAAAACATTTGGTCAGTTTGGGAGCCAAAATGGCTTCATGGCTGTTTTCCTGTGCTGCTTCAGACATGTGGTTTATATATTTATGTACGTGTTTGCTTGGTACATTTATGAACATTTCTTATATATATAAGACCTTAAACTTTTTTATTTCAACTCCAAGAGGTTATTGCTTCTGCCACGGCCACCATCTTGGATGCCAGCAGAAATCAGCCATGGCTCTCTGACCCTCTGCTCCAGCTTGTTGTGCTTTCTTTCTCTCAGCTCACATTCCAGCCAAACTGCCAGGAGATCACAGCCACAGAGATAAGAAAAGAAGAGTTGTCTCATTGTCTGGAGAGGTCACTTCCTGATTTGCGTAGAGAAGTCATTTTCAATGGAGCCCAGTGACGGAAGCGGGCAGCCATATTGAGGCACCAATGGGGGTTGACATTTTGAGCCCCCTAGCAATTGGGGAAACCACCCCATGGCCCCCAGTACGCTACGCCACTGCTTCTGGGGTGCAGGATAGTGAGCTGTGTGTGGAGAAACTATATCCTACTTTCCAAAGACACCATTTACATCTCTTGCTCCACCCACTTTTGTCTCAGGCCCTGCCCACCACTAATAATAATAATAATAATAATAATAATAATAATAATAATAATGGCAAACACAGGCATCGGCTCTTGACATTGCAGTGGAAATAATTGTGGGATGTGAAACACAAGAGCAGTCAAGTACAACATTCCTAGAGTGAACATGTTTATACATGGGTAAGAATGTTTGTCCAGCCAGCAGGTAAACTTCCTGTTTCCTTCTGGGCTGGGACAGACTTCCTCTGCATGTGACTAGAGGTGGGTGTGGCCTCACCTGTGCAGGTAACTACAAAAGGCAGGACAGCCATCTCTCTCTCTTTGACTACATGCATCAAAGAAGCAACATCTGCTTAGCCAAAGATGTTCTCTTGGCCTCCAGCCAAGAGAGGACAAAGGGACTGTCTCCTTATGAGATAGTTTCCAGGTGTATGTTACTTTTCTAAGCTAAGTCTGCCTTCTGGGATCCCACTATGAACAGAATGGGAGTAAACTCTTTTTATACTTTTATAGAAGACCGTCTCGTGTCTTATCTTTTATGAGGGAATAAGGGGGAAATACCAGAACAGTTATTATAGAGGCTTTAGCGAGCCTGAGCAAACGCATCCGCTGTGAGTTTAAAAAGGGGAATGTTAATCAGCTAAATTGTGAACTTGTTAACACAAGTTGGAAAGGCTATAATCAAACAATATATCCTCTTCTGCATCCCTGAACATTCCCACAATAATGACCAGCTGAGGTATAAGCAGTCCAGGCAGGCTAGGTGACAGTTGAGGGAAGGCCAAAGACAGGCGATCTCTCAGCAAAGGTGACAAAGTAACCCTGATTTTCTGCTTATTCTGACAGAGTGGCATCCTGCTGAGATTTCATCCTTCCTCAGTTTCCCTGGGGCCCTCTTTTTGATATATGACAACAAGGGAAGTGCTTAAAAGCCAAGATACTTCATATAGTAGCAATGAAAGGAGATACTCTGCCTGCAGGCCTCTTGAGGGGTCGAGAACCCCTGACTCATAACGTTCTGGCTCAGGAGTTTTACAGCCGGAACTGGCACAAGTGTGTCAGCTGAGATATTGTTAGGAGTAATTAAACTCAGGGTATTGGGTATTCATTTCCAGGGAGATTCGTAAGGAAGTACCCAGGAGACTTCCGTAAGCAGCTGGGTGGGTTATGCCGGGTTTGGCTTTTTCCACAGGTCATTGGGTCCTCAAACCATCTGTCTTAGGCCTTGGCAATCCCACTCTGTGTATGCATATTTACTCAGGATCTGGTCCCACAATATCCAGCGGGACCTTATTCCTAGGAAAGTGTGATTGCAGCATTTAATGCTGCTTTTTCTGCAAATAAAGGGTCACTTTTTTTTTAAAGGAGGAAATACATCACCTCCTTCTGCAAACAAAAGGACATAAAATGTGCATATAGGAACTTGTGTGCATAGATGCAAACATGGAAATAATTATGATAATTTAAAGAGAAGTGCACACATCACACCCTAGTGGGGAAAACCGTGACAAGCTGGCCTGTTTTTCTGTCTGCTCAGTCTGCAACTTCAAGACTCTCCCGTCTGATGGTTCTGTACCTTTAAACTGGACTTGCAACAGCAGCCTAACGGGCATTTGTGCCAAGACGTATGCAAGGAAGTGGAGACATTTCAACTCCCTTTGAGTGCAAGGAAGTGGATGTCTTTCAGAAAGAGCACCGAGGTATGAAGTCCAATATGCACTCAGGTCTCCCAGCTGCCACACAGCAGACAATCAGCAACATTCAAATCTGATATTCATTTGGTGAAGCAAATGAGTTTTCTCTCTCTCTCTCATCTCTCCCCACAGACCTCTTTCAGCAGCAGAGATTGGTGGCTGGAAGCAAGCCATGGGTTTAGCAACGGCATCACCTGTTTGCAGCGGTGGACCTCTGATACAAAACAAGTGATGTAATGACTAAAGCACCTTCAAGCACGTGCAGAGAGCTTTCCGGCAGAATAGCTGCAACAACCCCACACGGATCTGGGTTGAGGAGAAAAAGGCATCATAAATTCAAGGGTGAAATTTCCAGACACACTCAGGTCCAAGCAGCTCCCAGTTTCGAAAGTAATGTTTTAGGTCACAAACATTGGTTCTGTAGCCCAGGGGTGGGGCAATTTTTTTTAGCCCAGGAGGGCAAATAGTTATCTGTCCCTACACTCCCAGGCCAATTTTAGCAGGTGGGTAGGACAAACGCCCCCGTTCAGCCCTGGCCACATCCATCATACCCCTCTGGCTCATTCTGTTTTGGCTCCGAATTTGGCCAAAAGTTTTCACCGGAGTTTTAAAGGATGTTTAAAATAACATTTGTAAAAACAAAACAAAACATAAAACAAAACAAAACAAAACAAAACAAACAAAACAAAACACCAGAAGACTTTCTCTTGGGAATTATAGGGATATAACTAACTAAATTGTATAGAAATTTATTCATGTATGCAACTACAGCGGCAAGAATATTACTTGCCCCAAAATGGAAAGAAACAGAAGTCCTAGCAAAGGAAGAATGGATACAAAAACTTATGAAATATGCAGAAATGGCAAAACTTACCGGAAGAATAAGAAATCAAGATAACAAACTTTTTATAAAAGAATGGAAATGGTTTATTGAATATTTACAGATAAATTGTAAACAGATAAAAACGCTGGCAGGATTATTGTAATAACTTGCAGCTACATCAGAGTATATATATAAAGAAGATAAAATAAATGAGTAAGTTAAGTTAATTTGGATATGCAGAAGATATTAAAAATAAATTTACAGAACCGCAGAAAGATGGGGAAGGAAGTCAAGTTTTGAAATGTCAAAATGATTGTAAAATCAGTGAAATGTATATATCTGAAAAGTATAAAAAAATAAAATAAGTTTTCACTGGAGAACTTTCAACCGAGCCCTAGATTTGAGCCCAGCTTACTTTGATACTGAGGAATGAAAAACCTTCCGTGAGTCAGACTTAGACCAGGAATGAGCAGGAGGGATACGTAATGTCTGCTGCTGCCAGCCTCATGCGGACAATTAAGAAAAAGCTCTATAATAATTAGCTGACTACCTATAATTCTAAATTTTGATGTGCGTTTTTTAATTGTTTGTCTGTACGTATAATTGTTGATGGCTGTTTTTTAAAAGCAATTGGTATGTAATTGTTGCTAGCTACTTTTTATGAAATCGCTGCATACGAATATTTTTGTTTTAAGAAGCAAATACACGAACTGTATTGTTTTTGTTTTTTTGTTTTTATTGCAAAGTAAATGCATCGGTACCAAACCATACATAAAGAATAATATAAAGAAAGAAAAAATAGAGAAGAAAAAGGGGGGGAAATGCCAAGAAAAGTAGACAGTAAAAGAATAAAGAAAAGTATAATATTTCAATACAATAAACACTATTTTACAAAATAATAGTAATAATAGACTTCCATCACTCTCACAACACTTCCTTTCACATTTCATATTTTATCTGTATTTCAGTATTATTTTCATCTTAATATATAGAAATGTATATATGTATGTTTCCCCTTTTCCATTCACGAGGTCATTCTAGACACAGCCAAATTTTTACATTAGAACCTTGTCTTTCTAAATAATCATTCAAGCACTTCCATTCCTTCTTGACTGTATTCATTGGCTTTAATCTTATTATATCCATCAATTTGGCCAGTTCCAAATATTCACATAATTCACATAACTCTTCGGTCGGTACCTGGTTACCCTTCCAGTACTTAGTCACCAGGATTTCTGCCGCTGATGTCACGTACAGAAAGAATTTAGTATTTTCTCTTGGAATATCACTATTCAATTTTCCCAAAAGATATGTTCCTGGTCTTTTGCTATGTGAAGTTCACATAACACATAACACGAACTGAATTGTATTGTAATAGACAAAGCAACCTGCAAACAATTTAAATGTGGCTGTGGCAAAGTTAAGAGGAGAAGGTCTCAGATGCAGATCATCTGTTTGGGAATCCACAGCAACGTAAAACTAGCAGTTTTTTCCCCAGGGAAAGCCAACTAGTAATCAGTGCCAATCATTCCTGTAGCAGATGCCCCAAATGGGAGGTGATTTTTGTTATTTTTTAGGCCAGGGTGGACCAACACAGAGTCTGGGGGCCACATATGTCTCTTGAGGACTATCTTGGTGGCCCATGGAAACATTTATCTGGGTAAGAAAACACTGGGCTTTACGAAGGAGGTGTGAGGGCTCTGAGTCCCCCTTCTCCTTCCCAAAGCTTATTTAGTAATTTCCCAGCTTTGGAAAGGAGGAAAGAGGGCTCTGGGACCCTGCCAGAGCCTTGTGCCTCCATCCCAAAGCCTGGCACCTCACTTGGCCCAAAGCCTGAGAGGGGCACCAAATTTTGGCCCCTCTTCCCTCAACCCCATGTGAGACAAGGCAGTGTGTGGCCCACCGGTTCCATGTCGAAGAACTCTTGAAGCCCACTTGGTATGAAAAGTTGGAACGCCCTGTTTTATTTATTTATTTATTTTTAAATATTTTTTATTGCGTTTCTTTTCATAGTTTTATACATTCCAAATAGTACAGAAGAAACCAAATACAAGAAACACTTTTTTTGATTTTTTTTTTTTAACAAAAGAAAAAGAAAAAACCTTAATAAAGTTATAGATATACAAACATTCCACTTTCCGTATATCCCCATTGGACTTCCCCACACCTTCCAAATCTGCGTTCTTTGTAATAACAATATCAGCAATTTGTTACCTTATTTCAAACCTTGTTACAACTTTCAGTTATTATGTCTCCGTATTCAATATGTTGTATCTCAATTTTAATACCTTTAAAATAAACATAATATGTTTGGTTCACTTATCTTCTTTTCTCATTTGTGACTTATTTTACCATTTGCTTAATCATATTTGCTAAAGCATAACATTTCCAATAACATGCACTATCTTAAGATTCATACAACTTATAATATTTTTGCAAATAGTCTTTAAATTTTTTCCAATCCCCCTCAACTGATTCTTCATCCAAATCTCGGATTCTGCCGGTCATTTCAGCTAGTTCCATGGAACGCCCTGTTTTAGACCCTCACTTCAAATGGAAACGAAAGCTAGTAAGTCGTTTTGCCTCAGTCCTATTTATAATATTTTGCGTTGGTGCTTTCAGGAAGTCCCCTCAGGAAGCGAGTTAAAAATATTGATGAATACACCGTGTGGATCTATTCTTGAGACCCCGTAAGGATAGCTTGTTCACCACCCTCTCCTCCTGAGCCCACATCTCAGGTTGCTAATCTAGCTGGTCTAGCTGTCTAGCTATCCTGCTCATCCCACTCTTCCCATTTGCTGGGCTCTGAAGGGACTGAACACCAGGAGTGGTGAAAGCAGAGCAGGGACCAGGACCCTGGGCAGGCAGGCAGCATTGAAAAAGCCTGCTGCCCCAGCTAGGTGTGCTGTGGCAGCTCTAGAAAATCCCTTTTCGGGGAGGCACTTTGGGGGTGCAAAGCGAAATAGTCAAAGGCCACATTTGCATAAAGGGGGTGGTTCTCACTCTGGCCAGGGTTATAGGGAGGGGTTGACAAGGTTGGGTTTTGGGTCATTTACTTGTCACCCCAGTTTGAGTGACAGTTACTCAGTTTGGGGGTTGGTGGGACAAAACGTGGGGTCCATAGCACAAAACCAGCTCAAAACTTTGGCTCCTGTTTGGAGTCAATCAGACAAGGTTGAGTTTTTTGTGGGGGGGGGGGCATTGTGACCTTGATCTGCTGTGTCAATTGCTTGGTTTGGGGGGTGGCACAAAATGTGGGGTTCACGGCACTAAACTATCGCTAAACTTTGGCATCAGTTTGGAGGGGGACCCAGAATTTCAGGGTCACACATTAATGAAACTTCCCAGCTGCCCAGCCTTGCAACATTTAGGTTCTACCTCACCTAAGTCAACTCTTCAACTCTGGCCTTTATCTTTTTAACTACCAGTGAGTTGAGGGAGGGCACCCCCACCCATTTCACCTCTGCCATTGAGCCACTTCCTTTGTTCCTTTAATGACCCATTTTGTTGTTTAGTCGTTTAGTCATGTCCGACTCTTCGTGACCCCCTGTCTTCCACTGCCTCCTGCAGTTTGGTCAAACTAATGTTAGTAGCTTCGACAACACTGTCCAACCGCCTCATCCTCTGTCGTCCCCTTCTCCTTGTGCCCTCCATCTTTCCCAACATCAGGGTCTTTTCCAGGGAGTCTTCTCTTCTCAGGAGGTGGCCAAAGTCTTGGAGCCTCAGCTTCAGGATCTGTCCTTCCAGTGAGCACTCAGGGCTGATTTCCTTAAGAATGGAGATGTTTGATCTTCTTGCAGTCCATGGGACTCTCAAGAGTCTCCTCCAGCACCATAATTCAAAAACATCAATTCTTTGGCGACCAGCCTTCTTTATGGTCCAGCTCTCACTTCCGTACATCACTACTGGGAAAACCATAGCTTTAACTATACTTTTTGCAATCCCCTTTGTACCCCCATTTTCACCTTTGTCTCGTTTTTTCCTCCTTCCCACTTTTCCGCCTTGCCTTTTGCAACTCTCCCTTGCACACACATTACCCGTTTCCATCCTCGCCCCCCTCCCAATGTGTGCCATCCCTTGTAATATAATTAAGCCAAAGAGGAGATTTTTCAAAACTTTTTGGGTCCCTCGGAGGGAGTGTTTTATTCTTAGCCTTCCTGGGAGCTGTATGGCAGCTCTATTAATTACGGGCGCCTTCTTGCTGTGACAACCTCCCTTCTGAGAGCCCACAATGGTTTTATCATCCTGACACCCAGAGTTTATTTCGGGCAGGCGGCGGATCGCAACGCAGAGTCTGGCCATTTGCAGACTATTTGCCCTCTTTTTTCACCCCATGGGGCTTTTCAAGACTGAAGGAATGGTAGCTTAAACACACACACACACACACACACACACACAGTGGTACCTCAAGTTAAGTACTTAATTCGTTCCAGAGGTCCGTTCTTAACCTGAAACTGTTCTTAACTGAAGCACCACTTTAGCTAATGGGGCCTCCAGCTGTTGCCAGGCCGCCGGAGCACGATTTCTGTTCTCATCCTGAAGCAAAGTTCTTAACCTGAGGTAATATTTCTGGGTTAGGGGAGTCTGTAACCTGAAGCGTATGTAACCTGATGCGTATGTAACCCAAGGTACCACTGTATATATATGTATAAAGAAGGTGCAAACTCAACTAATAAAATCATTTAGAAACGATCTGTTTATTTATTAGGTTTCCGCCTTTTCTCTAAGGAACTCAAGGTGGCAGCCTACATGGGTTCCCCTCCCCATGTTATCATCACAGCAACCCTGTGAGGCAGGTCAGTCTAAGAAACAGTGACTGGCCCAAGGTTACCCAGTGAGCTCCATGACTGAGTAGGGTTTTGAACCCTGGTCGTTCTGTTTCCTAGTCCAACGCTCTAACCACTTGACTGGAAATAAGGCTGGTTGGTGGCTATTTTGGTCCCTGTGCCTTTTTCTACATTCTGGCATGTATATTTATTTTCTCGGAGGGCAAGTACAACTTGTAAGTGCCATGCTTTGTTCAGAATGAGTCACTTCATCCACCAAGGCCTTTGGCAATTTGATAGGAGACTCATAACACTTACTTCCTCCGTGACTAAGGATGGAATTAGACTTTACTGGAGAACATATGTGTGCTTATTACACAGAAACCTCTTTATTTTCCCAACTCCTCCTTTCTTCAGCATCGGATGGGGAAGGGGAACCTGATGTCATCCAGATGTTTCTGGCCTCCAGCTCCCATCACCACTAGCCTTTGGCTATGCTAGAAAGGGCTGATGGGACCAACATCTGGACGTCACCACGTTGGCTATCCCTGCTTCCGACTCCAACTGCAAGCCACTGTGGTCATCAGCCAGGGATGTTGGAATCTGTAGTCCAACAACATCAATTCAAAGTGTTGGTGCTGACCTTTAAAGACCAAAACGGCCTCAGCCCAATATACCTGAAGGAGCGTTTCCATCCCCATCGTTCAGCCCAGACACTGAGGTCCAGCTCCGAGGGCCTTCTGGCGGTTCCCTCACTGCGAGAAGTGAGGTTGCAGGGAACCAGGCAGAGGGCCTTCTCGGTAGTGGCGCCCACCCTGTGGAATGCCCTCCCATCAGATATCAAGGAAATAAACAACTATCTGACTTTTAGAAGACATCTGAAGACAGCCCTGTTTAGGGAAGTTTTTACTGTTTGATGTTTTATCATGGTTTTAATATTCTGTTGGGAGCCATCCAGAGTGGCTGGGAAAACCCAGCCAGATGGGCGGGGCATTATTATAAATATTATCTGGGGCATAGCCAGGGGGGCAGCTGCTCCCCTCTAAATCAATTATAGTGGTACCTCAGGTTACAGACACTTCAGGTCACAGACTCCGCTAACCCAGAAATAGTACCTCGAGTTAAGAACTTTGCTTCAGGATGAGAACAGAAATCGTACGGCAGCAGTGGGAGGCCCCATTAGCTAAAGTGGTGCTTCAGGTTAAGAACAGTTTCAGGTTAAGAACGGACCTCCAGAACGAATTAAGTTCTTAACCCGAGGTACCACTGTAAGCAAATAAAAATACTTAAGAGTAGAAATAATTGGAATATTTTAAATTGAAATGATCGCTGAGGTTGCTTGCATGAGTTTGCGGTGCATTCTAGCAACACAACTGGCAACCTGGCTGAGCGATAGAGTGAAAGGATGATGACAGGTGGGTGTCTTGCCCCTCCAACATAAATCCTGGTTACGCCCATGTCTTGGGCATCATAGGGCCTCCATCTCCAACACAGACCCTTACCATTTCAAATCATGTGCAAAATATTGCTTTCAAAGAAACCCTGGTATCTCTGAGTCTTCTGCATGCTGGAGCAGCGAATAAAGCATTCAGGTGGGGAGAGGAATGGGGAGACTTTAATGCAGGGAGCGGGAGACAGGCCCTGAGTATAATAATAATAATTTCTTATTTATATCCCTCCCATCTGGAGACACTTCTATTCTTAAAATGAAAGGCAGAAAAATAGACCCAGAAAGTGGAGCACACACCTGGACAATGGGGACACACACACACCAAAACTATAAGACACAAAAAGCTAGCAGAGGCAGATATTGTGTGGTGAACTTTTTTTTTTGATAAAGTTTATTTTTTTGATAAAGTCACCAGCTTGGTGGATCAGGAGAATGCTACGGATGTAGTGTATCTTGATTTCAATAAGGCTTTTGAGAATGTCCCCCATGATATTATTGTGGAGGAGCTGGTAAAATGCAGGCTGGGTGAGGTGTCTGCCCGGACACTGAGGTCCAGCACTGAGGGCCTTCTGTCAGTTTCCTCACTACGAGAAGCCAAGTTACAGGGAACCAGGCAGAGGGCCTTCTTGGTAGTGGCACCCACCCTGTGGAACATCCTCCCACCAGATGTCAAAGAGAAAAACAACTACCAGACTTTTAGAAGACATCTGAAGGCAGTCCTGTTTAGGGAAGCTTTTAATGTTTAATAGTCAAAACAAAAAAAATTTCTTTCCAGTAGCACCTTAAAGACCAACTAAGTTAGTTCTTGGTATGAGCTTTCGTGTGCATGCACACTTCTTCAGATACTCTGAAACAGAAGTATTCAGAGTATCTGAAGAAGTGTGCATGCACACGAAAGCTCATACCAAGAACTAACTTAGTTGGTCTTTAAGGTGCTACTGGAAAGAAAAAAAAATTTTGTTTTGACTATGGCAGACCAACACAGCTACCTATCTGTAAATGTTTAATAGGTTATTGTATTTTAATATTCTGTTGGAAGTTGTCCAGAGTGGCTGGGGACACCCAGCAGGATGGGCGGGGTATAAATAATAAATTATTATTATTATTATTATTATTATTATTATTATTATTATTATTATTATTATTGGATTTGTAGCTGGCTGACTGACTGAAATCAAAGAGTGCTCATTAATGGTTCCTTGTTATCCTGGGGAAAAGTGACAAGTGGGGTGCCACAGTGTTTTGTCTTGGGGCCGTTGTTGTTCAACATCTTTATAAACGACGTGGGCAAAGGAATAAAGGGACTGCTCATCAAATTTGCAGGTAACACCAAACTGGGAGGGGTAGCTAATACTGCAGAAGACAGGATTCAAGATGATCTTAACAGACTGGAGAACTGGGCCCAAACTAACAAAATGAATTTCAAAAGGGCAAATGTAAGGTTCTTGTGCTGGTCCCGGGTGGAGGTTACCGTGGGGCGAGGTCCAGGACCTGAGTTGAGGGTCGGCAGACAGTCCTCCACGGGCGAAGCGGGGTCCACAGCGAGGAGCCGGGCAAGGACAGGAACACTGGAGGGTCAGGTCTGGGTCCAGACAGGAGCAGGTACTCAACGACGACGTTGCTCCCGCAACCTGGGACCGCGCTGACTGGCCTTTATCTTCTCTGAGGCCAGGGGCGGTCCCAGCCCCCAGGAGACCCGCCTCTCCTGGCCTTAAGGCGAGCACTCCTCCTGGGAGAAACCAGTTCCCTTCGCCTCTCTGCCCTGAGCCTCTGCAGTTCAGGAGAGGCTGAAGGGTTACTGGGCCCAGGGGGAGACTCACCTGTAGGCACTGAGTCCTCAACTACCTCTGGAGCCAGAATGGATTCACCTGGTGCCTGCTCCTGAGGATCCGGCACAGGTGCAGGCACCTCAGAATCAAGGCCCTGCCCCAGTTCAGCCGGTCCTGGAGGCGGGGACTCCTGTGCAGGCTGGGATTCCTCCGGTTCATCCTCTGAATCGGATTCCCAGGCCATCACAGTTCTACAATTAGGGAGGAATAATCAGCTGAATACATATAAGATGGCGGGGGGAACACCAGGTTTGCCGGTGGTACATGAGAAAAGGATCTGGGGGGGGGGTGTCTTAGCAGACCACAAGCCTGACATGAATTCACAGTGTGGTGCAGAAGCAAAAAAAGCTGATATTCTAGACTGCATCAACAGAAGTATAGAGCCCCAATCAAGGGAAATAATAGTACCTGTGTGGGTATCCCTTGTAGACGACCGCAGTGCCTGGAGACAGTCAGGCCATGTATCCATAGCAGTGACCAGAGGAGGAATGATGGCTGGGAGGAGCTCAGAGAGAAGAAACGGACAACTGGGCGCCTTCATCTTCCCCAGCTGCAACAAAACATGTCTCTCCCATATCTGGGCTTACCCTGAATATAACTAACATTTGATGCAACCCACTATACGTTCGGCGTTTCCTATTCTCAAGCAGTATGTCTGCTTAGAAGCCACTGGTCCTGCTCTGAAGCCCAGATAGTGGTGTTTGGGAAAATTATACGCTTTTAATAGACACATATAATTGTTACTGTGCAAAAATGATTTTTTTAAAAAATGCACACTGCACACTGTCTTTTTTTATATTTTGCAAGCCACCTTGAAGAAAGAGATAAGGGAAGAATACATCCCATGGAACTCCCTGCACAGGCAGGGTTTCAGACAGACTCCTCTCCAAGCATTGGCCACACCCAGCCCTGCTTAGATTCAGTGAGGTCTTTTGCCCAGACTTCCTCAACTCGGTTCAACTTCCATCATCCTTGACCATTGCCTATGCTGGCTGATATTGATGTGAGTTATAGCCCAAAACATCTTGAGGGCACTAAGCTGTGGAAAGATGCTTTAGCACTGTCAGGAGTTCAGGTTCCCAGCTTGATAACACTGTAAGCGTCGGCAATTAAAAAGGAGGATTTATTGCAAAAACAGATAGTTCCAGATGGCTCTGACAAGCCTCTGGCATCATTACTCAAGATGACCCTTCTGAAGACTCCTTCCGGCATTGACAGAAGATACTGAATTTACGACCTTTACGTCTCTTGTTTTGCTCCCTATCTTGCAGCCCTCCCATTCGCTGACTCTTCAGACATAGTGAATCAGCTCCAACCCGTTCCTGATCTGAGAGGCTGTCTCTGAATCTATTCGTGCCTATTTGAGCTTACGGCAAGCTTTGGCTGTGTTCTAGCCTGCTCTCAGCTACTGCCTTATCAGCTTGCCCATCAAGGTCAGGAAGAGCCGAAGTCTGCAGCTGCCAGCTCTCCCCTGCCTGACTAACATCTAAGCCTTTCTGTTCCTGGCTGCTTTCTGCAGTTGGCTGCAAACCTTCGCTTGGAGCTGGCTCATTCCTGACAAGCACATAGCCTTGGGCTTCCTTCTTCTCAAAAATGAAGTCAAGACGTTCAGTTGTGTCCTTTGCCCATTGTGGAAAAATGATTTTGTTGTTGTTTATTTCCATCCACTATCGTTCCAGTGATGTAGAAGCCACCTGAGACCCGAGTTCCAAAGACCCTCACCATTCTGCTGACTCAGCCTGCTCCATTTCTTATGTCTCCTTGAAGGAGATGCAGTCAGTTCAAGGCTTTGCTACCCCATACATAGCTTTGCTATATCCATAAGTAGCATAAAGAGACCAATTTGGGTCAGTCAAACTCACAAAGCATTCATCTTGCTTCCCATGGGAAGACCTTAGTAACACAAGAAAGTATCTGCAGACTCTTGCGTGGATCAAAGTGACCCTCAAGAGGAGCTGGGTAATTTTGCAATATGATGATATTGGGACCCAACAGACCCTAGAAATGCTATTCAAATTAAATTAAAATAACAGCAGTTATTGAGGTCACTGATAGGCTTTGAGAAGGACACGTCTTGTGCATGCCATTCATAGGAACTGCCTTGCTGGAACAAGCTAACCCAGACCCTGGAAAAGTGCCTGGAACCTTTGGAATGCTACACCGCTCAGAGATTGGGCTGGTGTGCAGCAATATTAAGACAAAGTACCCTTCTAATGAAGGGATGCGGGTGGCGCTGTGGTTTAAACCACAGAGCCTAGGACCTGCCGATCAGAAGGTCGGCAGTTCGAATCCCCGTGACGGGGTGAGCTCCCGTTGCTTGGTCCCTGCTCCTGCCAACCTAGCAGTTCGAAAGCACGTCAAAGTGCAAGTAGATAAATAGGTACCGCTCCGGCGGGAAGGTAAACGGTGTTTCCGTGCACTGCTCTGGTTCGCCAGAAGTGGCTTAGTCATGCTGGCCACATGACCCAGAGGCTGTACACCGGCTCCCTCGGCCAATAAAGCGAGATGAGCGCTGCAACCCCAGAGTCGGTCACGACTGGACCTAATCGTCAGGGGTCCCTTTACCTTTACCCTTCTAATGATGAACTCATACGCAGAGTAACAACCACTGCATAGCCCAAACGGTCCCACTGAAAAACAAGGAGCAGGTACCAGCATGCTCAGGAAAGTCCAGGATTTGCAGAAGTACACAAAATTTTAGAAAACCCAACGAGGACTTAGCAGAATGCTGAGCATCTGTTTTTGGGATGGTTTGGAACATGGCTGCCTTGCTGGTAACCTCAACCAGGGAGCCCCACATTGCACTATTGTACTGCAGGTCCCTCTTGTAAATTGCAATGCAAATGCTTATTGACAGCAATTATACATCAATCCATCTTGCATTTAGCCGTAGAATCAGTTTTGATGCCAGATGCCATTTCAAACTCTTCAGGCTGCTGTTTGCAAAAAATAATAATACAATCAATCAATCAATCAATCAATCATCATATCTTTAAATGGCTTCATTTAAAGCTTTTGATAAGTCCTGAGGCCTGAGATGAGTGACTTAAAAGCTGTAAGAGATGGGGTGGAAGGCTCTGGTCTGACCTCCGGTCAGGTGAGTCACTGCTAATTATCGGGAGGGGTGAGGAGGCAGGGAGGGTGGTGCAAACACATCAGCAGGAGCAGCACATCTGCAGTGCACCGACCTTGATGCTGCCTCATCCTTCCAGGAAGCAGCAAGGACTCACCTGCTGGGAGGTCAGGTAAGCACCT
Organism: Podarcis muralis; assembly: GCF_964188315.1. NCBI lineage: Eukaryota > Metazoa > Chordata > Lepidosauria > Squamata > Lacertidae > Podarcis > Podarcis muralis. Next base: position 45,916,312 of record NC_135668.1, read on the forward strand.
CTGCCCCACCATGTCTGCTCAAATGCATCTGTGGCCGATGCTCCACAACAGAAGCATAGAATTGTAGAGTTGGAAGGGACCTCAGGGGTTCTCTAGTCCAACCCCAAGCAATGCAAAAGTCTCAGCTAAAGCTTCCATGGCAGATGGCCATCCAAACTCTGCTTAAAAACCTCCAAGGAAGGAGAGCCCACCACCTTCCGAGGGAGACCGTTCCACTGCCAAACAGCTCTTACTGTCAGAAAGTTCTTCCTGATGTTGAGTCAGAATCTCCTTTCTTCTAACTTGAGTCCATCGGTTCGGGTCTTGACTTCCGGAGCAGGAGGGAACAAACTTGCTCCATTTTCCACGCGATATATTGCACAATGGTTATGTATCCTTCTGTCCACTTCCTGTACATCTGATTGCAATGTTTTTCCCACTGCCAAATTAACAGCTCTTCCTCCACTGCAAGCCCCCAGGCAAAATTAGTTATACCTCCCCATCAGTGGAGCCTGGTCCATTAGGACAAATGGGGAGCTATGCCAACAACCTCTGCCCTCAACCAGCCTCCACCCACCTGCTTTCTTGTGTACAACCAGTCAGAGGGTGTTTCTGCTTGTCACTGGCTCTGGCGCCGCCTACTGTTGGCCTCCCAGCCTCCCACCCTACCAGTGTCAATGGAACCAGCTGCCACTGCTTCATGTGTGTGGCAGTACTTGAGCCACAGTGTCCTATGTGCGTTGCAAGAGATTCTGGGATATATCTATTGGAGGGCATGTGGGCTTATTATTACCCCTAAAAATATGTGTCCCAAGCACTCATCTGGCTTGCTTGTGGCATTGTGATCACCCTGTGTAGTTGGTGTCCATCACTGCCTCCTGTGGACATGAGTTCCGCAGTTTCTTTGGCGATCACTCATAGCTGAGTAAGATTGTCTTCCATAAACATGGCTTTAAAAGTGAGTCCGTAAGTGACTGTGGAAGCCAATTCTGGATCCACACATCCTTCCACAGTGGGGGCATAGGTTTCCGGGTGGGAGCTGTTCACAGTGTGGATTTGCCAAGCGCGCCTTCCTCTTAGCACATTTCTCCCTTGCGTCCTGAGTTCAAGTGTCTTCAAAGCCCATGACACCTTTGGTAAAAGCTGTTCTCCAATTGGAGCACTTGCAGGCCAGTGTTTCCCAGTTGACAGTGTTTATACTACATTTTTTTAGATTTGCCTCAAGACAGTCTTTAAACCTCTTTTGTTGACCACCAGCATTACGCTTTCCATTTTTAAGTTTGGAATAGAGTAGTTGCTTTGGAAGATGATCATCAGGCATCTGCACAACATGACCAGTCCAACAAAGTTGATGTTGTAGAATCATTGCTTCGACACTGGTGATCTTTGCTTCTTCCAGTACATTGATATTAGTTTGCCTGTCTTCCCAAGTGATGTGTAAATTTTTTCGGAGACAGCGTTGATGGAATCTTTCAAGGAGTTGGAGATGGCGTTTATAAGTGGTCCATGTTTCACAAGCATACAGTAAGTTCCGCAGTTTAATTATATGCTGAGACCAAGTCCTGTTGTCTTGTCTCTCTTTTTCTCTTTTAAGTAAGAGAATCCTTCCCAGCTTTGGCCTACCATTCCCATATCTCCTTCTTAAGGGCTCTAATCACCCTACAAAGAGCTGGGAAATGTTAGGCGTTTGCCAACCACAAGTGCTTGCAATCTCACCATAGTACCAGAGCAATACTCAAGCTCATTAAGGGAATTATGAACTCGTTGCTGTTTTTGGATTGTTGTTGGAAAAGGAAGTGAGAAATATACCATTACAATAAACTGAATGACTTCTGTTCCTCGGATACTCTAATGGCTTGTTCTGTGGAATGCGGCGGTTGTCTCCAGCAAAGAGAAAACAAGGAAGGCAATTAATATTGCATCAAGCAGCAACCGAGATGCACTCAATCTAAAACAAACAAGCCAAGTAATTTTCTTTTTCTATTTAAAAAACCCCCTATGCATTATGACAGCTATGATGTTAGTCATGTGCAGAGCAGACCCATCAAAATCATTAGACTCAAGTTATTTAGGTCTATTGCAATTTCAGTGGGTCTACTCTGCGCACGAGGCTTCCTGACATTACTCAGAACAGTATCATTTTACCTGTGAACATGTATTACCCAGGAACGTCCAGTTAAAACCACTCTCTTCCCCACAGTACAATTTCAGTCCTCAATTGGCAACTGACAAGTGTTGAAGCAACATCTCAGGCTGTTTTAGCCAGGATATGAACCTCTCTGTGAGCTGTCCTTGGTACTGATCCCTTGCCACTGCAACTATTGGAGCTGTGTAATGGTGACAGCAGCCACGAAATTAAAAGGTGCCTGCTTCTTGGGAGAAGGGCAATGACAGGCCTAGACAGCATCTTCAAAAGCAGAGACATCACCTTGCCGACAAAGGTCCGTATAGTTAAAGCTATGGTTTTCCCAGTAGTGATGTATGGAAGTGAAAGCTGGACCATAAAGAAGGCTGATCGCCAAAGAATTGATGCTTTTGAATTCTGGTGCTGGAGGAGACTCTTGAGAGTCCCATGGACTGCAAGAAGATCAAACCTCTCCATTCTGAAGGAATCAGCCCTGAATGTTCGCTGGAAGGACAGATCCTGAAGCTGATGCTCTAATACTTTGGCCACCTCATGAGAAGAGAAGACTCTCTGGAAAAGACCCTGATGTTGGGAAAGATGGAGGGCACAAGGAGAAGGGGACGACAGAGGATGAGATGGTTGGACAGTGTTCTCAAAGCTACAAACATGAGTTTGACCAAACTGTGGGAGGCAGTGGAAGACAGGAGTGCCTGGTGTGCTCTGGTCCATGGGGTCACGAGGAGTCGGACACGACTAAACGACTAAACAACAAATACCATATTTTTCGCTCTATAACATGCACCTGACCATAACACGCACGTAGTTTTTAGAGGAGGAAAACAAGAAAAAAAATATTCTAAATGAAACAGTGGATGTATGATTTTTGTGGTTCATGCTGTGGCCACAGACATGTGATCTGACAATGAGTTTGGGGTAGCCCAATGTAAAAATCCTGTGGATCCGTGCTTTGTAACCACGTTTTAAGTGGGGAGGGAAGGAAAAGCACTCAAGGGACAAGGAGCATGCGTGGGGTGTGTGGAGAAGGATGCTGCTAATAATGCTGAAGAGGGGTATAAGGGGAGAAGGCTCCTCTCCTCTCCCGCTTTGCTCCTTTAAAACAAGCAGGCTCTGCTTCTCTCCCTCCTCCCCGGCTTAGAGAGCTGAAAAGCTTTGCTGCTCTTTAGCGAGCTGAGTGGGGAAGAGAGAGGGACAGAGAGCACGGTTTAAAGCAGCCAACCAGACAGTTTCAAAGCGAGCCATGGAGGAGGGAAGGAAGGGGAACCATGGATCCTCTGCTCACGACTGCAGCAGATCCCCCCCCCCCCGGCCACCCATAGGCATTCGCTCCATAACACGCACAGAGATTTCCCCTTACTTTCTAGGAGGAAAAAAGTGAGTGTTATGGTGCAAAAAATATGGTACTTGAGTCCTTATATTTGGCTGATTTAGAAAATGTGGGCGTCCCCCACACCTGCCCCTCTTCATTAAAGTCCAACACCTGGGACAGTGAAAGATCGGGGAGATTGTGGGACCTGGAGACGATTCACCTGGCCAGTTCATCATCACACAGAGCCAATATAGTGCGAAGGTGAGAGAATTGGACTAGGAGAGGAAAGAGCAGAGTTCAAGCCTTTCCCAGCTGTGAAGCTTTCTGGGCGATCACTATCTCTCAGCCTAACTTATCTCATAAGGTTGTTGTGAAAATGAAATTCTGGGAAGGAATGCATGTGAAGGACCAGGTGCGCAGCCTGGGAGTCATTTTGGACTCACAGCTGTCCATGGAGGTGCTGGTCAATTCTGTATCCAGGGCAGCTGTCTACCAGCTCCATCTGGTACGCAGGCTGAGACCCTACCTGCCTGCGGACTGTCTCGCCAGAGTGGTGCATGCTCTGGTTATCTCCCGCTTGGACTACTGCAATGCTCTCTACATGGGGCTACTTTGAAGGTGACCCGGAAACTACAACTAATCCAGAATGTGGCAGCTAGACTGGTGACTGGGAGTGGCCACCGAGACCACATAACTGACGGTCCTGAAAGGCCTACATTGGTTCCCAGTACGTTTCCAAGCACACTTCAAAGTGTTGGTGCTGACCTTTAAAACGGCCTCGGCCCAGTATACCTGAAGGAGCGTCTCCACCCCCATCGTTCTGCCCAGACGCTGAGGTCCAGCTCCGAGGGCCTTCTGGTGGTTCCCTCACTGCCAGAAGCGAAGTTACAGGGAACCAGGCAGAGGGCCTTCTCGGTAGTGGCACCCTTCCTGTGGAAGGCCCTCCCATCAGATGTCAAAGAGATAAACAACTATCTGACTTTTAGAAGACATCTGAAGACAGCCCTGTTTAGGAAAGCTTATAATATTTGATGAATTGTTGTATTTTAATATTTTGTGGAAGCTGCCCAGAGTATTATTATTATTATTATTATTATTATTATTATTATTATTATTATTTGCCCTAATTCTTGGGCTCATTGTCGTAAAAGTGGGGTATAATTGTAATAAGCCAAGCTCACTGGGTCCCTATTTCTCAGCCTAATCTACTTCACAGGGTTCTTGTGATGATGAGGTGGCGGGGGGGGGGGGGGAAGCACCCTGATCTTTTAGGGATAGGTAAGGAGACAGGATGCAAATATAGCAAATATTATCTGTGCAAGTCCTTACTTGATTGCTCCTTGGTTCTTTAGGACCTGCCGCTTAAGGTAGCTGTTTCTTAAAGCGACATGGCATGCTTTATGAATAAAGATGAACTTGACTTGGAGGTTTGGGAAGGGAAGGGTGGGGAGAGGGAAGAGAAGAGAAGAAAAGAAACCTAAAGCAAAATCAGAACAAAAAGGCGTCTCTCAGAGAATAGATACTTGCTCCAGCTCCCCAGGCGTCCCCTAAAGGGCTTAGATAATATGTCTGAGCAAAAGAGTCCTCTCTGACTGTTTTGCAACTAATGGCTCAGCGGCAGGTCGAGTGGCTCTTTGTCAACCCCTGGCAAATCGGAAAGACAATTCTGCCCATTGTTTGTCACTTGGCATCTTTGGGGAAGGACGAGGAGGGGCGTGGAGCCAGAACAATCCATGACCCAGAACAAGGCAGCGGCTTCTCCCTGTCTCATCACAGTAGAAGACAAGGGTGTGTATGTCAACCAAAGAAGCAGATTTTGTGGGAAGATTCAGCGACAGGAGCAAGCCAGCAGTAAATCACACTGTGCACATTGAAGTTAACACTTTATTAGCAAGGGCAGGATATGCACAGACTTGGAAGAGTGTCAGGCCCAGTGAGCACAGGAACTCATCCCTGATAGGTCTTGCCTCATGAATCAGTTGCTGAGACTAAAGGTCCCTGCCTCTCCACAGCTGGCTATGTTATTTCCTCTCCAGGGTTTCTCCCCCCCAAGCAATTGAAGACTAAGGCTGCATATCGTTTTTGCTCCTCTCACTTCATGCCTCTACTGGTTCTGGGAGACCAGAGGGAAAAGGAGCTTGTTACAGCAGGAAGGGGAAACACCTTTGACTCTGCACCAGCCTCTTGGCCTCCCTCCTCTCCTGCTTCAGCTTCTGCCTCTGATTCTGGACTTCTCTCTGCCACAAACTCTCCCCGCTCACTAATCCCTGTTACCACTTCAGCTTCCGACACCTCCTCCTCCCAGTCTTTTCCCTCTTAACCACTCGCCATCGTCCCACCACTACTCCCCAGTCTCTGAGCCTTCTCCCATTAGGGGTTCCCCAGTTGGTTCCTGCCTCCATTCCTCTGCCTCTAACCAGTCCATGACATCCGGGGTGCTTCTTTGCAATGATGCACAGCTAAAACTGTGGAACTCAGTGCCACATGATGGAGCAACAGATAGCTCTGAAAGGACCATTGGGTGGGGAACCTTTTTCAGACTGGAGTCTGCATTCCCTGCTGGGCAACCTTCCAAAAGCCACAAACCAGTGGTGGGAGGCAAAAAAATAAAAAAAAGGGGGGGGGATGGATAGAGCAATTAATGTAAAATCCATCTTGGTGCAGCAGGCTAGTTTCTACATGCAGTCACCTCACCTCATCCTCCACGGAGAGAGGTATTATCAGAATTTAAGGATTCATTCCAGCTGAGCCAAAACATTTTGAGGGTGAAGCAAGATGTGGACTGGGGAAGGTTCTGTGAGACAGATAGGGAGGCCTGGGGCCACATTTGATTCCCAGCCCGCCAGAGCATGAGATTCCCCTCCTCTGGATTGGACCAACCACACGGGGCACCAAATGTCGAGGGCCTGCTCAACATCCGAAGAAATCAGTCTCACACCAAGATAGGTTTCAAAGAGCCTAATAGCCAGCCTTTATTGTGCACAGCAAAAAATACATCCTCTCTACCTCCAGCCCAACGCTTGTTCTGTCTCGTACTCGAAAAAGTAACAACCACAAGAATGCAACCTTGTTCTAAGCCAGCAGATAAGGGCCATCGCACTAGACCACGCAGACGATCAGGCTATGTTACGTTGACCAATCATTTGGGACAGCATGAGCTATTCACGCGCTGTTCATGCTCCAAGGATGCTTTTAGCTATGAAATCACCCTGCAATAATAAGAACTTTGCTCATGCTCTTATGTACAAGCAATCATTTTCCCACACCAACCCACAGAGGATGCCTATCAAAGGCTACTGTTACGAAGGCTATGCGGCATGGATGTTGAGTGATTCTTTGTATTTTGTCATGATCATGATAGTTTTTGGGTGTGCGTGTGTACGTACACACTACTGCTGTTAATGGGTGAGACCCAACATTACATCCATTATAAATAAAAGGTAAAGGTAAAGGGACCCCGGACCTTTAGGTCCAGTCACGGATGACTCTGGGGTTGCGGCGCTCATCTCGCTTTATTGGCCGAGGGAGCCGGCGTACAGCTTCCGGGTCATGTGGCCAGCATGACTAAGCCGCTTCTGGCGAACCAGAGCAGCACACAGAAACACCATTTACCTTCCACCGGAGCGGTACCTATTTATCTACTTGCACTTTGACATGCTTTCGAACTGCTAGGTTGGCAGGAGCAGGGACCAAGCAACGGGAGCCGTCATGGGGATTCAAACCGCTGACCTTCTGATCGGCAAGCCCTAGGCTCTGTGGTTTAACCCACAGCGCCACCCACGTCCCTATTATAAATAAACACACAATTTATTTATATAAATTTCTATCCCACCCTTCACCTGAAGCTCCCAGGGTGGTTCACAGCATAAAAATTCAAAATTTGAACTTCCCCTTCTTCCCCTCCCCACAACAGTGCTCCCACCATGCCCCACCTAATCTGTGCTGGAGGCTTGAGGGCCTATCCAAAGCAGATGGGGTGCAGGGCTAAAGGGACAGAGCAGGTAAAAAAAAGGCAAAGGTAAAGGACCCCTGGATGGTTAAATACAGTCACAGGCGACTATGGGGTTGCAACGCTCATCTTGCTTTCAGGCCGAGGGAGCTGGCATTTGTCCACAGACAGCTTTCTGGGTCATGTGGGCAGCAGGACTAAACCACTTCTGGCACAATGGAACACTGTGACAAAAGTCAGAGCGCAAGGAAACGCCGTTTACCTTCCTGCCGCAGTGGTACCTATTTATCTGCTTGCACTGGCGTGCTTTTGAACTGCTAGGTTGGCAGGAGCTGGGACAGAGCAACGGGAGCTCAGCCCATTGCGGGGATTCGAATCACTGACCTTCCGATCAGCAAGTCCAAGAGACTCAGTGGTTTAGACCACAGCGCCACCCGCATTCCAAAGGTACAGAGCATAGTCATCATGGCTAGTAATTGTAGCTATCAATTGTCTTCTCCTCCGTGAATTTGTCTGAATCCTCCTTGAAAGCTGGGGGCTATCACTATCTCCTGCAATGTGTTGTCATCAGGAAACAGCCTTAGGCCATGTTCACAATTTGGATAACACGGTGTGGACACAGAAATTTAAAAACCCACAGCACTGTAAAGGCACAGGAAACAGGACTGTGAACACAGCCTTAGCTTTTCATCAAACAACACACCACTCCTTGCTCTACAGAGAAAACTGAACTTAAAACCGACTCTTGCTGAACTTGCATTTCTTTGGAGGCCAGCCAATGTTTCCCTCTCTAAAGGGGAGGGGGAAGGGTGAGAAACTTCTAGCAAAATGTAAAAAATACAATAAATGAAGCTGTATCTAGAATGTATGCACCACCAGATATACGCTATGTGTAAGGTAGACAAAAAGAAGGGCGGTTTTGGACCAAAGTTCACAATTTTAAAAAGGAACTGTTACAAAATAAGGATGAACTCCTATCCAAAATGTATAATTTTTTATTAGAATGGGAAACAAAAGACGAGCTAGTTAAAGCATCAATGACACACTGAGCAATAGATATAGGACACAATACAGTGGTACCTCGGGTTAAGAACTTAATTCGTTCTGGAGGTCCGTTCTTAACCTGAAACTGTTCTTAACCTGAAACACCACTTTAGTTAATGGAGCCTCCTGCTGCCGCCGCGCCACCAGAGCACGATTTCTGTTCGCACCCTGAAGCAAAGTTCTTAACCTGAAGCACTATTTCTGGGTAAGCGGAGTCTGTAACCTGAAGCGTATGTAACCTGAAGCGTATGTAACCCGAGGTACCACTGTATAGACATAGACCTCTGGGAGAAACTTTGGAAAAGTGATTTGAAATTTACTGTGTGTTATTCTCTGAAAGAGAACTATTTGAAAATGATTCATGGATGGTATTTAACTCCGAGTAGGTTGGCTAAGGTGTATAAAGCAGAATCAGATACGTGTTGGAAATGTAAAGAAATGGGAGGAACTTTTTTCATATGTGGTGGACATGCAGAAAGGTAAAAGAATATTGGGGAATGACTTATAATGAGTTGGAAAAAAATGTTTAAATTTACCTTCCCCAGAAAACCAGAGACATTTTTGTTGGGAATAACCCAGACAGAAATCCTCAGGTGCCAGAAAAAGTTTATTTATGTATGCAACAACAGCAGCCCACGTTCTCTTAGCCCCAAAATGGAAAGTGAGGGAGGTCCCATGTAAAGAGGCCTGGGAACTTAAGATGTTAGAATATGCAGAACTTGCAGGCTTAATACATAGAATAAGAGAGCAAGAAGAACGTACATTTAAAGAAGAGTGGAAAATATTTATTGAATATATGGAAAAGAATTGTACACAGCTGAAAACACTGGCGGCATTAAGATAAATTCAACAGAGTAAACAATATTTGATTGATGTAAAAGTTGAAAATTGATTTGAATGGTTATAGTAAAATATACAGGAATGTACGATATGTCGTGTGAACAATGGAAAAAGAGTAAGGGAAGTCACTGGATATTTGAAAGTTTGCAAAATGTTTATTTTGAAATGTATAAAACTGAAAACTCAATAAAAAGTATTAAAAATAATAATAATAATCCATGCACTGTTGACCAACTCATTCACAATTACCACATCAAAGCTATCCTTGTGACAGTCAGATTCTCCGTGGGTCTGAGGTAAACTTTCATGCATTCTCTTAAGACCCATATTCATACGCACACAGCACTGGTGAGAGCCGGCTCTTTCTGACATCCTCTGTTCTTCTTACAAAGGGCTTTGGTTGGGTACTGCCAGCTTCATTTACAATTCAACTAGGACCTCTCCTCGTGTTTGATAACCTCACCCACTTTACAGCCAGGATACAAAAGGGAAGCACGTGTTTTTCACTGAACCTCAAACAACCACAAGAAAGCAGCCGTCCTCCGCCTCTGGGTATTGCTTTCCCCTTCAGCCGAGGTCATCTTCTCAGCAGGATAACCTCTGTTGCATTTCATTCCATTGGCTGGTGGACATGCTGGTTCCTTGGGGTCCAGACTGTGGGATTGCTGGATCGGTAGATCTGAAGAGATGCGGGAGGATAGTTCTGTCCTTTGAAAGACAACAACACACAAGACTTTATTCCTACCACGTTTCTAAGTTGCAAAGCAGAGGAGGCTAACCTGTGATCCTTCATAAGTTGACGGACTCCATCTCCCATCTTCCCTGACTATTCACCATGCTGGCTGGCGTTGATGGACATCAAGGATCCAAGAACATCTGGAGGGCCACAGTTGCCCCATCTCTGATGTAAGAGATGGTCCCGCCTTGCTCTTTGTCCCTAGCGGAGGAATGGGGATCCTGTGATTTCTAAATGTTGCTGGTCTATTATAAGGGAGATGAGAGTTGTTAAAGGTAAAGGTAAAGGGACCCCTGACCATTAGGTCCAGTCGTGGACAACTCTGGGGTGTGGCGCTCATCTCACTTTACTGGCCGAGGGAGCCGGCGTATAGCTTCTGGGTCATGTGGCCAGCATGACAAAGCCACTTCTGGCAAACCAGAGCAGTGCACGAAAACGCCGTTTACCTTCCCGCTGGAGTGGTACCTATTTATCTACTTGCACATTTGAACTGCTAGGTCGGCAGCAGCAGAGACCAAGCAACGGGAGCTCACCCCATCACGGGGATTCGAACCGCCGACCTTCTGATCGGCAAGCCCTAGGCTCTGTGGTTTAGCCCACAGCACCACTTGCGTCCCTGAGAGTTGTTAGGAGAGCACAATTCTCCTTTCAGAGCTACAGTTCCCAGTGTTTCTTGGGAAGAGGGATTCATTGTTGAAACCAGTCTAGGAATTGTGGCTGTGTGAGAGGAATATGGGGGTCTCCTAACACCTCTCAGCACCAGTGCTTCTTTTCTGGGGGGACGCAGGGGTACACATACCCCTAAACATTTTGTGAATCTAATGGGAGCATGGTCTAAACAAAATTTTAAAAAATCCATCTAGCAGGGAGCATGGTGAATCATCAGTTCCGTTACTGCCCCGATGGCGGCATCATTTCCTTTCCCGGCGTTTCCTGAGTCTCGGAAGTGAGCATTTAATGTGTGAATCAGTGTGAAATGTGGATGCGTGGTATTTTGCTGATGAAAGTCGGGAAGATGTTACACAACCTCATGCCAATGTGGAAGTTACTGTGAGCTGTCAGCTGTGTATCATGAGGTAATGCATGTTCTTTGTACTTTTGTCCATTTACTGTATTTCTTTTTCCTGATTTGAACTATAAAATGGTGATTTTCTTGAATCAAAATGAGAGTACCCCTGTTATGTACTAACCTTGGATCCTAGAACAATAGGCAAGTAGGATCCTAGAATGCAACAACTGATTGGCCTGCAGGAAAAGACCAATCAGGCTCCAGGAGGGAAGCAGAATCAGCCAATCAGACGGGACTCATTGTGTAAACAATGTATATAAAAGCCTGAGGTTTGGGGGGCAATTCAATCACTGTTTTACAAGCTGCAATAAAGAGCATGAAATCACTACAGGACTCCGAGTATATTTCAACCCATAAACATTTTTTTAAAAAAGAAAGAAAAAAGCATTTCTCAGCACACTTTACAAACTACAGTTACCAGGATTCTTCAAAGGAAGCCATGGCTCTGGAAAGTGGCATGAAACTGTTTTAAATGCATAGTGCAGACACGGCCTTCGCTTCTGAGTCACCCCAGTTGATTTGCAAGGCTGGTCATCACGGTCCTGTTCCCAGGATTAGGAACCACAACCCCATTTGTGATGATTGTAGGGTGGCAGGAAGCCTGAAGAGCCAGGCCGCTTGCCAGCTGCTCAGCCTTCCTGCACAGAAGCAGAAGCCATGGAGACCGCGATGTTCCTACTAACAAGCCCCTCCGTCCCTCTCCTGCCACAGCCGTGAGATCACCCACGCAAGTGGCTTTTAAGGCATCGCATTTCGCCTGGAGGGGGGAATCTGAGGAGAAAAGAAGTTCACACCCAGGAAACAGGGGCACATATGCTACTCTGCGTCTACCGCTCCCTGACAGCGGAGCCTCCGACAGGACTGGACGTGGAGTTTGGCTCCTGTCCCAGTCAAGCCTTAGCGCCTGTTTACATAATCAGTTATCCTGGGACAAGAACCTCTGGTCTCCTGTCAGCCTGCGTAAAAACAGTCCTAAGATATGGGGCTCCGTTCATGCTGTCTGTTTTATATTATTTTTTGGATAGCACCAGTTGGATCGTGTCAGTTTCTTAATTGGAACGTGTTAAGTTTTTAGGGAATGTGGCTGCTTGCAGACGATCCGCTTAAATTGGGCAATATATGGTTACTGACTCGCACTTGACGTTTGTTTGGGGGGCGGATGTAAAATCTAACCGGGTCTAAGAGGAGCCTGGTGCCATCAGTGGTGCTGCTCTGCAAGGAGAGTGCAAGAACCTCTTCCCAAACCTTCTCTCTCCAACAGCTTATTCATCCTGATTTGATGCCCCAAAGTTTGCATGGAGGTTGGAAGTCGGCTGTACACACACCACTAAGCATCTGAAGCACATTCAAGGAGCATCTCCCCCCTCAAAGAATTCTGGGGCCTGTAGTTTGCTGGCAAATGTAACACTCTGAGGGGTAAACTACAGTGCCCAGAATTCTTTGAGGGGGAAATATGCTCTGAATTTGCTTTAAAGGCACAGGCAACGCTCTCCTTTCTTCTCATGCAGAGGATTGTTCATAGCGGGGTAGGAGAGCTGAGGCGGGGGGAATCACCTCTGGCAACCAATGCGCCCCCTTTGGTTTCAGATAGTACATGGGTAGATGAAAATAATAATAATAATAATAATAATAATAATAATAATAATAATAATAATAATAATAATAATAATAATGTATTATTTATACCCTGCCCATCTGGCTGGGTTTCCCCAGCCATTTTGGGCAGCTCCCAACTGAATGTTTAAAACACAATACAGCATTAAACATTAAAAACTTCCCTAAACAGGGCTGCCTTCAGATGTCTTCTAAAAGTCAGTTACAGGTAGTTGTTTATTTCCTTGGCATCTGATGGGAGGGTGTTCCACAGGGCAGGCGCCACCACCTAGAAGGCCCTCTGCCTGGTTCCCTGTAACTTGGCTTCTCGCAGTGAGGGAACCGCCAGGAGGCCCTCAGCGCTGGACCTCAGTGTCTGGGCTGAACGATGGGGCTGGAGACGCTCCTTCAGGTATACAGGACTGAGGCCAGGACACAAATTTTCATGACGTATGGTGGCTCATTTATCAGAAATAATGCATTCAGCATTAACCCGAGGTACCACTGTATTCCTTAGGAAATAGTGTGTTCTGATGTGCTTTCCCCTCTCACTCCCCAAACAAGGTTCCATTGGAACGGAAGGAAAAGAGTCGCCTAGCTGCATTTTGAGGCGGCAACGCTTTCACTGTGCAAAAGCGATCGCAGTAATTCCTTGGAATTCTCCACTCTGCCCTCTCTGAGCGCACAAGTGATCCCAAGCCTATCCCCGTGTCTGAGGGGAAGACCAGCCCATCACCCAACTGCCTTCCCTGAGGCTGTGTGTCTGTGTATTGTCTCGCTGTCTCGGGTGAATGTCACGCAGCTCATTATAAGAGTCATCCTGCTGGTCAGAAGCAAAATGTCACCTGGAGACGGAGGATTCTTTTTGCCATTTTAAACGAATAAGGGGTACTTTTCTAGAAAAGAACCCCCGCAGGGCTCACTTCTGCAGCTGGGTCATCGTCTCTAGAGGAACAGAGGATATGCAAAGTTGGGCTCCGAGAGACTGTTGCATTGGGATCTGGTGGGTGGCAGCAAAAGAGGTTGCAATCGAGCCGTCTCCAGCCATGGTTGGCTGCAATCCTTAATGCACTTATCCTACAGTGGTACCTCGGGTTAAGAACTTAATTCGTTCTGAAGGTCCATTCTTAACCTGAAACTGTTCTTAACCTGAGGTACCACTTTAGCTAATGGGGCCTCCCGCTGCCACCCCCCGATTTCTGTTCTCATCCTGAAGCAAAGTTCTTAACTTGAGGTACTATTTCTGGGTTAGTGGAGTCTGTAACCTGAAGCGTCTGTAATCTGAAGTGTCTGTAACCCGAGGTACCACTGTACTTGAAAAAGATGTGGGATGTAATCCATTGGAGCAGTCAAATGCAACATTCCTAGAGTGGGCACAGGCAAGGGGACATCCAGTCAGTGTAACTTCCTGTTCCACTGGTCTGGAGCTTCCTCCTCCTGCATGTGACCTGGGAGATGGGCATGGCCCTGGCTGACTCCATAAAAGAGATGAGTCATGCAGCTTTTTTCTCAGTTTAGTTTTTGTCTAGCTTTTGTCTTGTTTTCTCTTTTGCTGCCATGCTGCTCTCCTGCAGCCATTTTGTTTTCTTAATGTAATTTTGCTGTCTGCTGGGTCTCCGCCAGCAGCACATGAGTTCAGTCTCCCTATGAGATGAACTCACAGTTGTAACCACTAAGCAAAACCTGTCTTTCAGGGATTATATCGTGAACTGAAATGTGAGTAAACTTTTTGCTACTTTACTCAGAAAGACTCTTGTGTCTTTATTTTTTTAAGAGGGATTAAAGGGGACACCAGGAAATAATCTTAGGAGATTCCAATGAATCTGCAAACTAGCTTCCAGCTATATTGAGGGAAATCTGCTCTTCTACATCACTTACTAGCGTGAGTGAAGGAAGGATAATACTTATTCAATATATCCTTTCCTACAATCCTTAATATTCCGACAAAAGAGTAGGGTGAGGCCCCGTGGGTCAGCTGTTCATGTGCCCAGAAATCCCTTTCACAAGTAAGAATGGTCTTTTCTCCATGACAGCAGGGGAGCTGCCTCACTGCAAGTGAGATGTCACTATTACACCCCTCTCTGTTTCTTGGCTTCTCAAGGTCAGCCACCTCGGTCTCAAGAGAATGAAATTGTTCCCACCCTCACCTTCCGCCTAGCAGACAGATAGCCGCACATGTGATATTCTATACAACACAATGGACAGCCCCTACATTGCATTAATTTACCTCTGTGCTTGGTATTTATTTGGTCACTAAGGGGAGAGGGGCAGAGCGGTTTGCTCGGGCCTGATTGCCCTGCTGCTGAACTTGCTTAGCTGCAGAACTCACTTGTTAACCATGACACTTTGTCGCTGGGGTTGAGCCACGGCTTCATCAGAGACTCCCCTCTTGCCTATGGAGCGGCTTCCCTTGCTAGGTTGTGCCAAATTTGGCTAGCTTCCTCCAGCTCCTAATGCAACTAGAAGGTCCTCGTTTGAAAAAACACAAGGAAGTGTGGGTCAATTTCTGGGCTAAACCAAATTCCAGTGAGTAGGAATTTGAAAGAGGGGTTAGTTTTGGCTCAGTTTAACCCCCTGGGAGTGGGGAGTAGACAATGGGTGGTGATTATTTGAGGATTAACACTCTGTGCAAGATTTTTCTTGAAACCAAAACTAGCATTTAACTGGGTGGTGGTGTTTTTTTTTTTTTTACTGAACTGAACTGAAAGCTGAAACTTGGACTCAGACTGAGGTTTACTATTTGACTTTACCTTGTATGCTGCACTTAATAACATTTGACTGGACCTGCCATTGTGCATGAGGCTTTTTAAAAGCGCAAGTTGCACTGTAGTTGGAACATGTAAGCACAGGTTCCCCGTTCCTGAGCTGCAGTAAGATGGGCTTCTCCTTCACATGGCCGTCCCAGTAGGTTGTAAAATTGCCCGTTACTATGAACCAGAGCGAGTTACATAAAGTATTTGCTGCATTGCCTGCGACCATCTTGACAAGAAGCCAATGGGATGATTAGGTGACGTTTGCTCGGCCTGGGAAGGATTTCACTTGAGAACATCTGCTGCCCGCTCCGGTGGCCCGAGGTATTTTATGTAAGCTCCTGGCAGGAGTTTTACGCGGCGGAGTTGGTTTGTGCGTGGATGTGAGAAACATGACCTCGGCCAACTTTCAACCTTCCTGCCTTCAGTTCGGAGGGACAACCTTCCCTTCTGTCACAGTCTGGGCCTTCAGCTTGGAGTCAGAGGAGGAACAGGAGCTGGTCAAGTCTGCCGTTGGCCAAAGAGATCTTCACTCTGAGCCCACTAAGCCAGAGTCTGCAGAAGCAGAGTTGGCCAACTTTTGCTTGAGCCTGAAGAGCCAAATGCCTCCTGCACCAGAACACCTTGCTCTTTGGTCCAGGGTGTGTTGCGTGGCGAGTTCCTGACCCCCCCCCCGGTAGAAACAATGACACATGACACAATTATTAAGGTTAATGGGCTAAAACAGGCCACAACTTTATTGGTTACAGGTGATGAGCGGTATTGGCTTAGGCATTGGACCTAACCGACTATATCTGACTCCAGCCTATCTGCTGGAAGTCCGGGAAGGGTTAACCACCAGTAGGGGGAGTCCTGCTGATGTACATCAACTAGGAGCTCCCCCGGGGTCACCCATCTGTGGAATGCTCTCCCCAGGGAAGTTCACCTGGTGCCTTCATTACACACCTTTAAAAGGTAAAGGTACCCCTGCCCGTACGGGCCAGTCTTGACAGACTCTGGGGTTGTGCGCCCATCTCACTTAAGAGGCCGGGAGCCAGCGCTGTCCGCAGACACTTCCGGGTCACGTGGCCAGCATGACGAAGCTGCATCTGGCGAGCCAGCGCAGCACACGGAACGCCGTTTACCTTCCCGCTGGTAAGCGGTCCCTATTTATCTACTTGCACCCGAAGGTGCTTTCGAACTGCTAGGTTGGCAGGCGCTGGGACCGAACGACGGGAGTGTACCCCGCCGCGGGGATTCGAACCGCCGACCTTTCGATCGGCAAGTCCTAGGCGCTGAGGCTTTAACCCACAGTGCCACCCGCGTCCCTTACACACCTTTAGGCGCCAGTTAAAAACATTCATTTTTAACCAGGCCTTTGACATCCTATGTCGTTTTAAAATGTGGCTCTTTTCGGTGTGTGTGTGTGCGTGTGTGTTATTGGGTTGTTGTTTTTATTCTGATTATATATGTTGTGATCTTTTCTGTGAATCGCCCTGAGACCTCTGGGTATAGGGCGGTATATAAACTCAAGAAATAATAATAATAATAATAATAATAATAATAATAATAATAATAATAATACCACCACCTTCCTGAGATCTTCAGGTGAAGAGTGGTATACAAATAATAATAATAATAATAATAATAATAATAATAATAATAATAATAATAATAATAATAATAATATACGACAACAATGCAACCCACAGTAATGAACGCAGGTGGCTCAGGTTGAGATGGAGACTAAGTCTACCTAGAAGTCAGCCCTATTCAATTCAGTGGCGCTTACTCCCCTGTAAGTGGGGTTAGGAATGCATGCGAAGCCACCCTTAGGTGTACCCTTTGTATCTCTGCCACCATCTGATGTGCCCTTTCTGCTACCATTGCCAGTGACACAGCCCTCTCCTTCGCCACGAATTTGCCTGGTCCCTTATTGTACACTGAACGAGTGTCTCTCGTCATTATGTAAGAGAAAAAAGACTGAGGGAATCTATCGATCGTCGTTTGGCCGGATAAATGCCCAGGCTTGTGACATTACATTAATGCTAAAGTGCTCTTGGGTGGTGAGTGGGGTGGGAAGGCAGTGATAGGGTACATGATGGAGAGGACAGAATGATGGGGGAAGGGAGGGAAAACAAGTCATTAAAAGGTTTTGGTAATAAAGATACATTTCCCTCCATACACCGACTTATTTGCTGTCTCAAATCTCCCTCCCATCCTTTCCGGCTAGGTTTTGGGACACAGCCAGAACTCTCTCTCCCAATCATTCCCAAGTCCTCTGCTGTTAAGCCATGTTATAAGAGGGAATTTCAATTCAGTTTGCATTTAAAGTGTTATTTTCCTAGAAAAAGAGGAGCTGGATCTCATCGTGAATACCTCCCTTGTTTTCTTAGAATGGCAGTGGTGCCCACCTGAGAGGTGAGCTCTGGTGAGTTACAGCTGGGGAGGAGAAGCCCCAGATGTACCTAATTCTCACTTTGGGAAACGATAAAAGAGCCGTTCTTTGAAATTTGCACTTCTCTGAATTTTGCAATGCAGTTCTCAAGCCAAGAAACATTTACAAAAATCCATATAGCAGGAGTGACTTCTCCCTTAAAAAAACATGTATTGGTGCAAATGACATTATATTAGGGGAAATTGCTTTGCGGAAATGCGTTTATTGGGGGAAATGACCTACGAACTCGTGTGTATTAGGAGGAATTTATACTAAAACGCTGATGAATTTTCATGAGGACTTGAAAAAATGTGGAAACGTGGAGAGCTACTGAACTCAAGTTTAGGAAAAATGAGAAAGGGAGGGAAGCAGAGACTGACAGAGTTTCCCATTCCTTGCCACATAACAGCAATGGTTGCTTTTTTAAAAAGGAGGGTGTGGAACAGCCAGGCGTAACTTCTATTATATATCTGGGGAAAGGCTAAAAATTAAACAAGGATCAATCGAGATATTGTGGAAGGGGTGGGTGGGAATCTTGTCTATATCTTTTTTAAGTGCCTTCAAGAAAGACTACAGATTTTCCTCAAAGGATAAAACTGGTCAGTGTACGGTATATTTTTCATTTACACTATACAGTCTACCCCGATGAGGATTTTGAAAAACTTAAGTTGAAACTTCAAAAGCATTCCTAAAATGGGTAAACAGCATAAGAGAGCACACCCAGATGATATATAAAGGGCTTCTTTTCTATACTCCCTCAAGGGAGTTGGACTTTCTTAGCTCTCTTGTAGAATGACCAAGTGTCTTATTTCACAGAGGGCAGCTCTCTATTTGCAGGGCTCTTTGGTCCAACTCTGGCTTAAAGATAAAGTTCCCTCCAGATTGGAGGGCTTGTGTGTGTGTGTGTGTGTGTGTGTTATATAATTACAGTCATACCTCATGTCGTGTCTGCTTCAGGTTGCGTTTTTTCGGGTTGCGGATTGCCAAAACCCAGAAGTACCGGAACGGGTTACTTCCGTGTTTCAGCAGCCACGCATGTGCAGAAGCGCTAAATCATGCTTTGCGCATGCACAGAAGCACCGAATCGCAACCCGCCTGTGCGCAGATGCGGGTTGTGAATGCTGCGGGTTGCAAACGTGCATCCCGCACGAATCACGTTTGCAACCCGAGCATCCACTGTACAGTGAATCCTTGCTAGATTTATACTGGACTGCCTTGTGCACAAATGACCACTTTATGCTTCCCCTTGCTGCCTGGAGAGACGCTCTTTCAGTAAGTGGAACAAAAGCAGGACCCTGAGAATATTTGTGGTATAAACATTTTGGGATTTCAGCAGGAAGATATGGAACTGGCGCTGAACGGAAATGAAGCAGTATGCCTGCCATGAAGCTTTTGCAGGCGCAAAGCGTATTTGCTATGAGATGGTGTTTAACTGCTCCAATGCCATCAAGGACACAAATCGTCGTGTATCTGCAATAAAAGGGATGCCTGAGAAGGAAGGAGAGCACTGGGGAAATGGCAACTGAAGTTGCCTACCAGCAGTTAGGACATGAAAAGTTAGCCTGAGCAGGAGCAAGGACTCACCTTCTTCCCCACTAAGACAGGATGGGTTTTATTTCATTGGAAGTAGAGCAATTCCTTCTACATTTGCATCTACATGTATATAAGTCAGCATGTACAGAATGTATGTAGATCCATGTCGTCTCTTTTATCAGGAGCGGGTGTCAAGGACCAGGTCAGTAATAACTCACACGGTGCCAGTGAATTTATTCAAAGAAAATGAGAACTCAGGAAGCCAGGCCTAGTGAGCGCAGCAACTCTTCCTGACATCTCTTGAACAATGTGCTCCCATGGCTGGTTTTTGCAGTTGCATACACTCAGTTCCAGCCACAATCCGTATGCATCCTGTCATTTCTTGGGAAATATCGCTTCCATCTGATTTGCAAAGGTAAGCCGTGGTTAAGCTGAGGTGTGTACATCTGAGACAGCCTTTGAACATGCGCAGAGGACAACTTCACTGAGCAGGAGTTTGGTGTGGGAAAACTAATCAGGTAATGCACATCGCGTGAAGG
This sequence comes from Podarcis muralis, assembly GCF_964188315.1. NCBI lineage: Eukaryota > Metazoa > Chordata > Lepidosauria > Squamata > Lacertidae > Podarcis > Podarcis muralis. The sequence goes on from NC_135668.1 coordinate 45,936,212, forward strand.
CATCCTCGCCGCCTCCCCGGTGCGTACAGCGACGTAAGAAAAAAGCCACTTGAATCACAGCATGGGAAAACGATCCCATTGTGTTTGAAGCTGCTTAAGGAGTACATAGCTTCTCTCTCGCCATGTGGGGCAGGAATAATTGGACATTTCGAAACATCCCCCCCCCACACACAAAAGGACCGCGGCCGATAGCGGTTTCTTGCTGAGAGAATGCAGCGATGAAGGTGGGGAGGGGGAAAACAAAGGCGATGGTGGCTGTGGGTGAAATAATCTGGGCGTGGGGGGAGGGAACAGGCTCTGGAAAAGCTCCAGCCCAAGTAGCCAAAGAGGAAATGCAGAAGCCGAACTTGTGGCTCATAAGAGAGAGAGATTCAGCAGCTGCTGTTCTTGAGCGAAGCAGTAGGAGGGAGTGGAGCAGTGTGGGAAGGAAAGCTCCTCTCTCTTTCTCTTCTGCTGGTTGCCTGTGTTACATGCTCTGCTGAGAGAGAGAGAGAGAGAAAGAGAGAGAGAGAGAGGGAGCCTTCGCTGGGAAGCCAACTGCACTGAACTGCAGCAGCATCAACCCCCCCCCCCCCCAGATCAAATAGCCCAAGCCACCAATAGCACACAGCAAAAGAGGAGAAAGTGACCACAACTCCACTGTGAGAGTCAGGACAGCACCTTCCTACCACGCCAAGCGCAAGCCAGCCAAGGTTTGAGCCGGGATTAAACTGAAGAACTCAAAGAAGACTTATTATTCCTGTTGTTATTTTTTCGTGGGGAAGGGAAGATGGATCCTCTGTCCCTTCTCCAACCCCACTTGAGTCTGTCGCCAGCTCCCATGGGATAGGAGGGTTTGACATTAAAATCACTTGTATTGGATGTTCCTGGGCATTAGGTTTTTTGTTTTTTTTTTGTTTTCTTTTAGAAAAAGAGGAACTACATATATATTTTCCTCCAGAGGAGTAGGGGGGAAAGTTGGATATTCTTCTCCCCCCCCCCCTGCTTGTTTCCAAAGATTTCTGCCCTTGTGGTTAAAATGGAGCGGTGGATTTTCGACCCGAGGGCCAGCACAGCTCAAGTCTTGTGGGAAAAGAAGGAAGATCTAAGGAGGATCCCTACTTTCTCGGGACTTACAGGAAGGTTTTGGGATTTGGTGGGATCCATGCAGTGAGAGGTAAGTGATGAACGGGGCGATGAGGCAGTTGCAAATCGATGCATACCAATGTATAATATATGTACAGAGCTGCAGGGGACCGTATCGGTCTAGCAAGTTTTTCAGAAGGAACTGAAAAGAGCCATCTCATAGTGAATTACTCAGTCATGCCACAATCTGTAGCTATGAAATGAAGGCAGAGAATCGAGGAAGGGAAGGGAAGGAGCAGTTTCCGGGAACCGGAGGAATCCTCAAAGGTGAAATAGCACCGGCGTGGGCATGCTTTGAGTCAGAGAATCAGGAGAGATAGAAGAGAGCTTTGGAGATAATCTAGCACAGTTCAGCCTTTCAGTTTTTAACAACACACACACACACGCACACACACACACACAGAGAGAGAGAGAGAGAGAGAGAGAGACTACAGATGCGTTTTAAATGAAGCAAGAGGGCAGACTCAGCCTCGCTTGCAAGAGAAAGCAGAACTAATCTCTGTTGAATGATCCTCAGTGTGTATACTCTTTGCTTAAGTAGCAAAAGTCAATGGCTTGCTGGAACTGGCCGAGACCTAACCAGTTCGCTGTTCTTTGCCAGGATCCCAGTAACCTGTAGATATTAGGCGTGTGATCCAGCAGAGGCCACCAGCCAGTGGTCCGTTGCTGAACTGCGGTTGACCTTTTTGCCCCCTGTGCCGAGGCCAGATCCATTGCCATATGAAACAGACACTTATCTAAGGGGGTAAAGCCCACTTTAGGCACAGGGGGGCTTCTGAGTAAACCTGCAAAGAACTGAGCTACTAAACTAATAGTAATAAGGATTACTGTAGGATATATTGAATGCCCTTCCCCACCATGTTCCAGGGTGCATTCTGATAATATCATCATGCCATTATAAAAACAAGTAAACAGTGCTAAGGGCAGTGTTACATACATGGAACCCCCCCCCCCAAAAAAATCTTGGGAACTGTAGTTTACCCCTAAAAGGTACAATTACCAGCACCCTTGTTCCTAGACTTCTTGGGTGGGAGGGAATTTGCTTTCAATGGATGTTGCAAACATAGCCAAAAATGACCCAATCCAATCCAAGCAAAACAGGACAGTATGGATTCAACGAAAGAAGTGTTTCCCACAAAACAAAATACCTTACCTGTCCAATGCAAGGGTAAAGGTGATGATAAAGACGTAGACCTCTAGGCAACTGCTTTAAGAGGGCGTGGTGCTCTAAATTTACAGACAGGTGAATATTTTGGAGGGCACTCCAAACAGTGCAGAGTTCGATATTCCGAAAGAGGGAAGATCTGGAGTAAGGCAGGATCTAGATTAAAAGAGTCTAGGAAAATAAGGGGGAAAGTAGAAAAGGAAAAAGGAAAAAGCACCAGAGGTTTTCACATAGCCATGCTCCTCTGGTCCTCTGGCCTGAGAGATCATTTACATTGGTGATATATGCTCTGCACTAAAATAATTGGGGGACTGAAATAGCCTTTTAAAACACTTGCTGTTTTTAACCGTCTAAAGTTTACACCATGTTAAACATTGCAACCCTATAGACATTTATCTTTGAGTAAGTCCCAGCAAGCTGAATGAGTAGGCGTGTACAAGATTGCACTGTAAATCCTTTATAGTCTCTGCACTGCTTTAAAAACAAAACAAAACCAGGGGGGTTTTTTTGTTCCAAGCTCCTTTGCGATGTCTGTGATCGTGACCTCTGCGTTTCTGGATCTGCTTTGAAACTTTCCCAAAGCTCGTGTGTTTGTGTGTGTGTGTGTGTTTTGCGCACACAAGATCGTAAAAGTGACAGTGCTAAATAGACACACTTATTAGGGAGCAAGCCCCATAGAACATAGTGTACATAATAATATGCACGCAGGATTGTGCTGTTAGCCTCTGTTCACCATCCTGAATGTTCACCTCTCTGAACTCACTTGAACCACTTTTACAGATTTGGAGAATGATCAATAAAAAAAGCATTTAAAGGGCAAAAATTCTGATTGTACTGGCTGGCACCAACCCCCACCCCCATTAGAACTGTAATAATAATAATAATAATAATAATTTATTTGTACCCCACCCCTCTGACTGGGATGCACCTCACTTCTGAGGAATGAACATTTAGTACACTGGGACTTCCATTTGCTAAAACATGCATAAGATTATGCTAAATGTGAGGGTTTTCTTTTAAAAAATCATTTTTATTGAGTTTCAGAACAACTCAATAATATACTGAATAAAACCATACTGTATTCGGGAGGGGGGGAATCAGTCCTCCTCCTAAATGAGAGGATTGTTTTAAAAAAAACCACCCTGTTTTTATAAGCATCCCTTGAAAGTAATTTGATTTTTCATTATTATCCTGAATGCATTTTAAGTCTGCAAATACATACATACATGCATTTATTAATGGTGTTGAAGAGGCAACACATCTACGTTAAATGATTATGGGTTTTATTCGATGCTATCCTTACCCAGAGGAGCCCTATTGAAATTAATGGGCGTGACTCCTTCAGGTCCATTAATTTCAATGATTCTGCTCAACATAGAACTTAGCTGGTTACAGCCCAGTGAGAACATGTTAGAATTCAGCTAGGGGTTTTGGGGGGGGGGGGCAGTACTCTTTGAGAAGACAAGGAGGCTATCAGGCTAGATTTCCTTTCACCAAATTACCTGTTTTAAGACTCCATTTCTAGAGATGTTTCTCCCTCCCTACCCCGTTTCTTCTGGAGTAATGAGTTGCCTTGTCTTATGTCTTTAAAAGCAAGGAAAGAGTCTTAGAAATGTAGAGTTGAAAGGGACCACAAGGGTCATCTAGTCCAACCCACCAGCGTATGACGCGAACCCACGAACCTGAGATTAAATGTCTCATGGTCTACCAACTGGGCCAGATTTAATTCCGCAGCCACCAGTGGCTGACCCCGCTGAACTAGAAAGGGTTACTAATTGTACTAATTGTAATGGCATTTGTAATGTGAAATGGATTGTGATAATTAGGGATATACAGTAGTTGGATAAAGGATAAGATGCAGAAAACTTAAACTTTAAATATAAGAACCTATGGGAGGGAGGGAAAATTCAGAGAAGCTTGTAATTTAATGTTTGAATTGGTTAGAGTTAAAGTGTATAAAAATGTGAAAAGCTAATAAAAAATAAAAATAAAAATAAAAAATAAAATTCCCTATAACTCAAAAAAGAAAAAAAGAGTGTTACTAATGCCAATGACACAACTAGGAAGTTTCCTACATAATATACATGAATCATTCATCCAGAATAAGAGAAATAACTTTTGCAACTGGTACTCTAAACCCAGATAGATGATAGATAGATAGATAGATAGATAGATAGATAGATGATAGATAGATAGATAGATAGATGATAGATAGATAGATAGATACTGTAGATAGATAGAGATAGATAGATGATAGATAGATAGATGATAGATAGATAGATAGATAGATAGATAGATGATAGATTAGATAGATAGATAGATAGATAGATAGATAGATAGATAGATAGATAGATACTGTAGATAGATAGAGATAGATAGATAGATAGATGATAGATAGATAGATGATAGATGATAGATAGATGATAGATGATAGATAGATAGATAGATAGATACTGTAGATAGATAGAGATAGATGATAGATAGATAGATAGATAGATAGATAGATAGATAGATAGATAGATAGATAGATGATAGATAGATAGATGATAGATAGATAGATAGAGGCTGGTTCTATACAGAGCAGATCCTAAGTTAGCTATGCCTATGAATTTCAATGGATCCTAAGTTAGCTATGCCTATGAATTTCAATGGATAGGACTAGCATGCAATACAACCCAAAATCTTCCTCTGTGTGTCTTGCAACCCACACCCCATCGGTTGCCTCCTTGCTTATCCACCTTCCTGTCAATCTCAGATAGCAATGAGCTGACAATGTATTCCTGTCCCCACTGGGCAAGCTGAAAACTATAGTGCTAATCAGGAAAAGCAAAATCACACATCTAAAAAGCCATTGTGCTACAGGAATAGCAACATCTCTCTACAAGAGCTGGCAATGATAATTTCCCCTCCGAGTATTATATTTGGAAAGTGCCTTCAATTACCACCTTAATGTCTCGCTGGCTGGCTTGGTGTGGCGGACTAGAATAGCAGGCATCTTTGAGGAGCAAGAATCCCAGAGGGAAATGTACTGGCAGAGTAGCACCTAAGCGTGTCGATTTCAGACCTGCTAACGCAGCGAGAGTGTGATCACAGCAAAGCTGCGAGGCTGTGTGTGTTTTAGAAACCTTTGTTCCGATGGCAGCCGCCTGCTTGGTAAGAAGAGCGCAAGCGAAGAATCTATTTTTGCTGCCTGTTCTTAGAAAGATATGTGGCGGCTTATTTACCAGCACAAACCACAGAGCCTAGGACTTGCTGATCAGAAGGTTGGCTGCTCAAATCCCCGCGACGGGGTGAGCTCCCGTTGCTCGGTCCCTGCTCCTGCCAACCTAGCAGTTTGAAAGCAGGTCAAAGTGCAAGTAGATAAATAGGTACCGCTCCGGCGGGAAGGTAAACGGCATTTCCGTGCGCTGCTCTGGTTCGCCAGAAGCGGCTTGGTCATGGTGGCCACATGACCCGGAAGCTGTATGCCGGCTCCCTCGGCCAATAAAGCAAGATGAGTGCCGCAACCCCAGAGTCGGTCACGACTGGACCTAATGGTCAGGGGTCCCTTTACCTTTACCTTATTGAGACCTGACAATTTTTAGGGAAATTGTCCATACTGAGAGTTTGGGGGTTGGAGTTCTTACAACCAAAGTCTGAGTGCACGGGGGGTTGGGCAGCTAATGGCCTCCTCAGACTGGAAATCTGGGCACAGAAACATCACTCATACCTTCATAGATCCAAAGGCCACATCTTTGAATTGTCCGTGGAAAATGGTATCCTCACGTTCACCCTGTGAAGTGGGCTAGACTGTGAGACCATTGCTGGCCCCAAGTTGCCTAGCAAGAGCTTCATGGCCAAGTGGGCATTTGTATCCTGGTCTCTCAGGTGCCAGCCTGAACTGTTACTATACCACACCTGAGCGATGGAGGGAAGAGGCTGCCCAAAGCATTGGTCCAAGATCACGCAATGTGCTTCAGAGCTGAGTGGGGATTTGAACCCAAGGCTCACCAATCCAGTTGCAAAACAAGCCACGCTACCTTTCTAAGCCCATGGCCACTTTACTGTGAACTCTGAAAGATGTTCTCCCTTAGACAAGGCACTGCTGTCCTCTGGAGGAGCGAGCAGAAGAAGTTAGCACATCAAACCATTGGTCTTTCCGGCTCAGTATTGTCTACACCAGGGATGGGGAAGCTGTGGCCCTCCAGATGCTATTGGACTACAGCTCCCATCATCCTTGACCACTGGCCATGCTGACTGTGGCTGGCTGGTGGGAGTCCACAATATATGGAAGCTACTGTGTTGTCTATACTTGGTCTAGACCAGTGCTCTTCAGCCTTGGGTCTTCATGTGTTCTTGGACTACAACTCCCATCACCCCCAGTCATCTCAGCCAATGGTGATGGATGCTGGGAGCTGCAGTCCAACAGCATCTCGGGACCCTAGATCAAAGAACACTGCTGTAGACAGCACTGAGACAGATGGACAGCTTCTTCAAACAGGAAAGATGCCAGCAAAATGCCTTAGACCAGTCCTAAAGCCCATTGCCTTTTAAAACTGAACGTTTGCTTTTCTAGCAATGTTATTAAGATGCAGGGGTTAAAATATCATTCCAAGGGTGTGTCTACATGGCCTGTTGGCTCAATATTCATTCTGATTTGCTTGCAGGGAGATTAAATGGCACTGGTTAATTTATTGAACCTTCATTATTATTTCTTTGTGGGAATGGTATGCAGTGTTGAACCAAGCAGGTGTTAAATTACTCCACCCCAAAGGAGGGATGGCTTTTGAAAGCTATGGACTATGCAGAAATGGCAAAGCTGACGGCAATATTAAGAGATCAGAACAATGAACTTTTTATAGAACAATGGAGGCCTTTTTTGGACTATTTGGAAAAGCATGAAAGAAAATCACGGGCAGGATTTGAGATAGGAGCAGCGAAACAAAAATGATAAAGTATTAGAGGGATTTTGGTAACACACGAGAATTTGATCTATAACACAGTAGAAAAGAGTTTGAATGAAAAGACTGTGGAAGTGTGGGTGGGAAGTCAAGACATGAAACAATGTAACTATTTAATCTGAGGTTAATTAGTAAAAAAATGGAAATTCAATAAAAAATTATATTGGGGAGGGGGGAAATTAAATTACTCCACCCCACACGTTCCGCTGCCTTTTCTCATCACTCGTCTTACTGCTAAAGGTCTGAACTTTTGGGGAAGGAGGCTTGCCACACAAAACTAGAATTGTGCAGCGTAAAAAGGCTGGCATGTGATTGGGTTGCACCTGAAAATAACTTTCTTGCAAAGGCCCTGGAACTTTAATCTTACAGTACCCTTGTCAGGTACGTTAAGCTCAGAGTAATAAATTATTATTATTATTATTATTATTATTATTATTATTATTATTATCAGCCTGAATTCACCCATCACATGTCAGGACTGGCAGAGATTTAAACTTGAGATTTCCTAAAATGAAATCCAGTAGGATAGCAGCTGCTCGGTTTGGGAGATAGTTGCGATTACTCAGCGGCAAATCGTTGTTGTGCCTTTAGCAGCCTCTCCTTCTCCAGAAACCAGCAGGCAAAGCTGTTCACAGCACAGAGGCAAATATCAATCAACTGCCAATGTTTGCAGATCAAGCTGCACAAGCACAGAGGTTGGTTTAAAAAAAAAGTTGGCAAGTCTGTCAACAAGGGAAAGGTGGGATCCTGCACATTCTTAAATATATATATATATTGTTGCCTGTATTTGATAGCTGAGTTTTGTGAGCCCCCTGGTTTGCAAACTGAATTAGGACTTGAGTTCGAATGTCACCTCTGCCAAGAGCTTCACTCTATAGCTTTAGGAAGACAACAACTGAACCCCAGGTCCGCTGCCCCATCTATTTAAAAGACTCTGTGGTAAAAGAGATGAAATAAAGCAGATCTGGGGCTCTGAAGCCTTGCTCTGCACAACACCTTTGCCCTACATTTCCATGTATCTCCCTATATACATAAAAACGTAATGTTGTCATCACACAGCCCCCATGGGGTGATTTCTAATCGTCTATATACAGGTAATGGACTTATTCTCAGGAGTATGGATCCCTTTTTAATGTAAAAACAGCACCACCCACTCAGAATTAGGGCAGCAGGCTCAGGTTTTGCGGAATTGTTGTACAAAAATCTTGTTTTATAAGGGGGAAGATGTCCTAATTGGGGAGGGGGCACTGGGACTGAGCATGCTCAGTAGGCATGGACTGTTGGAGAGAAACCGGGGGGGGGCTGGCTGGAAACCTGCGCAGGGCATCCTATACTACAACATTTTGTTGCAGCTCTCATTTGTTTACCTCTCTTTTCAGTTTTTGCAGGGAGTTCAGGGTTGCCAACTTCTCTCCCCCCCCCCCCCAACTTGGGCTATGAATGGTTGCATAACAACAAGCAGGGAGATCCTTCAGAAGGGTTGCTTTTTTCGCTCAGAAGATGTCATGCTTGGGGAAGGTTCCTCGGCTGCTTTGCTTTTTGTTTTTGCTTTAAATAGTGCCCCGCAGCTGTTGGAGGCACAGGAAGCTCGCCCGACAAACAGGGGTGGGAACTTGAGTGAGTTCTTCTTGTTTGGCTGGCAGGTGGGCTGTGCTGGATGCGATGAGGGCGCTTCTCTAACTTTGGAAGGAAGGCCAGTGGCTAGGAAATGGTCTTCTCTTAAACTTGGCCTGGTGGGTGGTGACCGTTCTCTGCTTCTCTCTGGGGCACGAGGCTTCAAGATGTGGAGAGAAAGCCAGTCCTGTTGCATTTGGGGAGCCTCCTGTTCATTCAGCCGAGTTGGACTCTGGCTGTCTGCCCCAAGTCCTGCCCTGACAGCACCCCAGTCTAGGAGGATCAAATGATCACCATGGTTCCTTGAACATTTGGGGCACAAGGACCCAGGGCAATTGGGAAGGGGCCCAAATTTGGTTTTCCCTGGAATGACCTCCTGGCTAAGCCTGGGCTTATCATCCTGTTCAAGAGTTTTGCACCTGTAGCCACAGGTTCTAATCTCAGCTAAAGCAAGCCGCTGCCTCTCGGTGTAAATTCTACTTGTGGTCTGGAATATGTGGGCTAATAGAGCCAGTCTACCTTACAGGGTTGTTGTTAAGGCTGCCGAAATAGTGAATTGGAGAACACTTAAGAGAAGCATGCTCAACTGGAGAGTGGGACAGGGAGGAAAGTTGAAAGGGCTTTGGGGAGAACGGAAGCTGCTTTGCAGTGCCTTCCCATACATGTCTGCTCAGAAGTAGGGTTGCATTTTGTTTGAACATCTCGATGCTGAGCTTCACTGCACAGATTTTCTTAAAATTCTCATTTCGCTCCTTGATCTCGCTGACAAGCAAGTTATTCCCTCAACCCCCGGTTCTGCTAAAAAATATGAACTATTCTTGCATATGATATGCATTATTATCTGTGGTATTATACACATATGAATATAGATTCCAGGTTTCCTAAAGTAACCAGTAGATGAACAGGTACTTTCAACAATGCACATAACTGTATAAAAATACAGTTCAGTATTTTATTACTTATAAAATCATGATGTAGAAATACATCATGGGTGTGACTCTTTTTTGTGTATTATGTGTGTCCTATTCATGAGCTGCTTGGATATAAGCAGGCAGATGATGCAAAAGATGGTTTGATGTGGGCAAAGCTTGTCTGAGATGGAACATGTGTATAAATTCATTTACAATTGATTCCTCTTCCATCTCTACTCAATAGTAGACCCTACTGAGGTCAATGCAGTTTATTCCTGGGTAAGCGTTTTGCAGGCTGGCAGACATCTGTTTATGTATATGTCTGCTTCGCATGGTTCTGGAATCACTGTATGTGAATAAGAAGATAATAAAGTTTAATTTTGCTAGCAGTTCGGAGCTGATGCAATCTGAAGTGAATTGCAGCCTGAGCTTTTTTAGTGAGGTCTGTTTTTATTATCCTCATTCGTTCTGGTGTTCTATTTCTATTACTGAAGCTCAGGTGTGAGCCTCACTCCTTATCTCTCTATTCTATATTTGAACTAGTCAGTCATCATCACGCTGTCTTCATTGCCTACTTCCCAAAGTCTAAAGCAGGGATCAGCAAACTTTTTCAGCAGGGGCCGGTCCACTGTCCCTCAGACCTTGTGGGGGGCAGGACTATACAGTGGTACCTCGCAAGACGAATGCCTCGCAAGACAAAAAACTTGCTAGACGAAAGGGTTTTTTGTTTTTTGAGTTGCTTCGCAAGACAATTTTCCCTATGGGCTTGCTTCGCAAGACAGAAACGTCTTGCAAGTTTGTTTCCTTTTTCTTAACACCGTTAATACAGTTGCGACTTGACTTCGAGGGGCAACTCATAGAACGCGGTGTGGTAGCCTTTTTTTGAGGTTTTTAAAGCTTTTTGAGGTTTTTGAAGCTTTTCCAAAACTTTCCCGACACCGTGCTTCGCAAGACGAAAAAAATCGCAAGACGACAAAACTCGCGGAACGAATTAATTTCGTCTTGCAAGGCACCACTGTATTTTGAAAAAAATAATGAACAAATTCCTATGCCCCACAAACAACCCAGAGGTGCATTTTAAATAAAAGCACACATTCTACTCATGTAAAAACACACTGATTCCTGGACCTTCTGTGGGCTGGATTTAGAAGATGATGGAGCCGGATCCGCCCCCCCCCCCGGGCCTTAGTTTGCCTACCCATGGTCTAAAGGTAGGGGTGAGGGAGGGAACAGGAAGGTAAAGGAGGGAACATGTCTATAGTAAATAACTTGGAGGCAGGAGGGTTAAGGGAAAACCTGGCAGGGGAAAGCAGGGTCTCTCTGTGTGTCAGTTTCCCCACAGAGTTCTCTTCAGCCACCATTTATAGACTCACAGCTGCCCCTCTGCCTCTACACGTACTTATTTACTTCATGAAATTTAATGCCACTGACTGGTTGGTTGCAGAGGAACAGTGGGATGAAGAAGCCCAGAGTCCAGGGGAGTGTGGTGGGATGACCATGAGTGGTCAGAGGGAGAAGAGGGAACAGACAGGGACAAGGAGGTGTGGGAAGCTGAAGAGATAACAAGGCTTAGGACTCAGCTATACAGCTGAAAAGAAAACGTTTTAAGTGAAATATACAAAGGTGACACAAGATGGCGACAGTGAGCTATGGCAAATTCAATGTCTTTTTCAAAACGTTTTTTTAAAAAAAGCATTTTCACAGCATTTTTTTATATGTGTGTAGATTCCACCTCAGTGAGCTGGGAGTGTCTGTGGCAGAGAGAAGTCCAGACTCAGAGGCAGAAGCTGAAGCAGGAGAGGAGGGAGGCCAGGAGGCAGAGATAGGTTAGGCTTGTGAAGAGTCACAGGTGTCTCCCTCTCCTGCTGTGACAAGCTCCCTTCTCCCAGGTCTGCCAAAAACAGAAGAGGCATGAAAGAGGCAGAAAATAAGTTAGCTCCAAGCAGGCGCAGTCTTGGGGAAAACCCTAGAGAGGAAGGCACTTAGGCAGCTGTGGGAAGGTGGAGACCTTCTGTTTCTGCAACCACTTCATGAGGGCCAGACCTGCTGGAAATGAGTTGCTGTGCTCATTAGGCCTAATAATGAGTTAATAATGAGTTAACACAAACGTGCACAGTGCGATTTACTTCTGGCTCGCTCCTTTCATTGATATGGGGGGAGGGGAGTTGTTTGCAAAAGAAGACAAAATGGTAATATAATCACTAAAAAAAACCTACAGTCAAAATCCAGGACATACAAAAAGTAAAAACTGCAATAGGAGACTAAAACAAATTAAAACTCATGCAAGCTGTTATAAGAAAAAACTGCTCCTTTTCCCTTATCCAAGAGCCCGTATAGAGTCCTTAAGTGGATTCCCTATCAGTGGGAGACAAAAGCAGAGGCTAACCAGAGAATATTGAGAAGCAAAGAGGCTAGTAAGCCTGATCTTTATTAAAGGTCCTCACTCACCACACGCAGGAGGGAGGAGAGAACCCAGAACAATGGTGCGCAAGCCCTTATATAGACTTTTGAAATTGCCCCCCTGCAGCCCAAGACCACTCCCGAAAAACATCATACATACATCACAGAAGGAGGCGCTCTCCAACATAAATCCTGGTTTCCAGAATATCTGTTAATAGTCACTGATTGCTTTACCTGGGCAGCCTGGCTATTCTTTTGTGATGGTTAAAACTTTTAATTCCTGAATCCAGATCACAGGCTCACCCTATTCATACACAAATACGCCCTTAAGACAGGGTTTGTAAGCAAAAGACAATGGGGAGGCTTTCCCATTTCTTTCCCAATTGCAGAGAAATATCTGAGGTCAATTTGGGGAAGTCAAAATGGCTTCAGGATTGCTCTCCCGTACTATTTCGGACACGTGGTTTATATACTTATGTATATGTTTGCCTTGTACACTTACGGACGTTTCATCTATATTTGGGACCTTAGAATTCTGATAACAAAGCTTTCTAAGCAACTGGTCAGGCTGGCCTAAATAAGAAGGTCTCCAGCAGCTTCACAAAATGACAAGGCAAAAAATTGTGTAGCCGTTGCCTGAATGTGGTTTGAGGGTGGGCTGAGAGCCAGCTAGCTGGCTCTCAGTTCTCTTAGATTGAGTCTGTCCTGTCAGGTGCCACCCGCCTTGAGAAACTGGAGTAACTCAATATCTCCGTGTGGTACACTGTAACCTTTGAAAGTCTGCCACGGCGAGACTGGGAGATCCTCAAAGGCTGCTAAATGCAGCCTTCCTGAGGCGAAGTTTTGTGTTTTCTTCCCTCCCCTCCCTGAAGTCTTTATCATATTCCCCCCTTCCTTCCTTGGGATGGGAGGTGGGGAAGGGAGGTCAAATTCAGCCACGGCATTCACTGTGTGAGTTTGTGGGGCCAAAGCCCGGGCTCCCCCTACCCTCCCGTCTCCGGTCATCCTGTGACTGCTATCTGATCCTGGCCCAACAGTTGGCATATGTGTGAATTTAAGGAGCATATGTGTGAATTTAAGGAGGGAGACAAGGACATGGAAGTGTGTATTTCAAGTCCAGCTGTTTGGAAAAATATACGCCTCTGTGTCCGTGAGAGAGGCCTCGGTTATTTGGGTTTCGGTGGGCAAACGACAACCGCAGGTGGAATTCAGGTGATGCTGTGTTTGTGTATGTCTGCAAATGAGGCTATTATTATCTCAGGGTCTCAGTACCTAACCTTTAACCCAGGGAGTCAGCAAACTTTTTCAGCAGGGGGCCGGTCCACTGCCCCTCAGACCCTGTGGGCCGGACTATATTTTGAAGAAGAAAAATGAACAAATTCTTATGCCCCACCAATAACCCAGAGATGCATTTTAAATAAAAGGACACATTCTACTTATGTAAAAACACGCTGATTCCTGGACCGTCCGTGGGCTGGATTTAGAAGGCGATGGGGCCGGATCCGGCCCCCGGGCCTTAGTTTGTCTACCCATGCTTCAACCTGTTATGTTCCTATTTTTTAAATGCTCACCCATGCTAGGTTCACAGAAAGCAATAGAGATATTTAGGAAATCAGGTTTTTAAAAAAATATTTTGATCCATAATCTTTATCATAGATTGTAATAGAAATAATCTTTTGATTAAAATATAAGCTGTATCTATTTCTATCTGTCCTATATGACCAAAGACACACCTTTTCCCCTTCCATTAAATAAATTATCGCAAAGCGCCTCAGATTTTATTTGGTCATATATTTTGTGATTTACCTCTTGGCCTGGTTGCTCAACACTGAACAATGACCCTCAAGGAACCACAATTTGAGGCAATATGTTGGTTGCCTCCTATGTGGGGTCCTTATTCAATTAGAACCTCACTCCTGCAAGTCTTTTAAGTGAGCAAAGGGGAATTCTGACCCTGCTGCACACAAAAACAAAAGCTGTATGGGCGCCTGTCCTTGTTGGTTCTTGATAATACCTCTTCAGGCATTTTTATTTCAGTTTGCTTCTTATTAACATCCTTAGATTCATAGAATTGTGGAGTTGGAAGGGACCACAAGGGTCATCTAAGTCCAATGCAGGAATATTTTGCCCAACTTGGAACTTGAACTCACAGCCCTGAGCTTAAGAGTCTTGAGGTAATTTAGAAATATTTTCATAACGGAATACAGGTGCCCCATAATAGTTCTCCTGCACTGGTAAGAAACTGATCTTTAAGCATGGTGACCAAATAGACTTTGGAACTCCCTGCCAATTGACATCAGGCAGGTGCCTTCGCTGTGAACTTTTCAGCACCTGCTTAAAACATTTTTGTTTAGGCAAGCCTAATGCAAACATGTAACATGCAGACATGCGCTTAACCTCTCTTTTTTTGCTCACTGTTCATTCAAAAAATAATAATGAGTTTTTTAAAATATCTGTTTTCAGCCGTCCTGTTGATAATTTTAATGTTTTGGGGAGTTTTTTTTGTAAACAGCTTGGAGGTTTTATTACAATCTAGTGGCATATAAATGTTGTGAAATGACATAAATAAGAGGAGAGGTCCCTGCCCCGGTGAGCTTACAGTGTAAGCTTTTTCATATGGAGAGAGCAGAAGGCAGGAAGGGGCAAAGGAAGACTGTTTTATGTACCTGTGCCTGGTTTTAGAAAGGCAGGGGGAGCAAGTGGTTTTATGGAAAGGGTGGGGAGGTCATTGGACTGAAGGGGCATTTGGTCAAGATGCCAGCCTTACAGGGAGAAGAAAGTTGCCAAAGGTCAGACTTTTAGAAGACATCTGACGGCAGCCCTGTTTAGGGAAGCTTTTAATGTTTGATGCATTACTGTATTTTAATATTTTGTTGAAAGCCGCCCAGAGTGGCTGGGAAAGGGGTATAAATAATAAATTATTACGGTGGTACCTCAGGTTAAGTACTTAATTCGTTCCGGATGTTCATACTTAACCTGAAACTGTTCTTAACCTGAAGCACCACTTTAGCTAATGGGGCCTCCTGCTGCTGCCATACCGCCGGAGCACGATTTCTGTTTTCATCCTGAAGCAAAGTTCTTAACCTGAGGTAATATTTCTGAGTCTGTAACCTGAAGCATATGTAACCTGAAGCGTATGTAACCCGAGGTACCACTGTATTATTATTATTATTATTATTATTATTATTATTATTCACTGCTTCCGACTTGCTGAAAGGAGAATATTGGGAGTCAGCCACTTGGCAGAGGAAGGATGCGGTCCCCGGCCACCTCAGAACCACACAGCTTGTCTGCACCAGGCAAAACATGATGTATGGGAGATGCCACAACACTGACTGGTGTACCCAGCTCATAAAACTAATGTTCTGACTGCAGTGGGTTCAGAAACAGGATGAGGTTCGGAAGAATGCTTTTCATGTGTTGACATTTGGGACCAGTCTATTTCTGGTCTGAGTCAATTTCACATCTGCTCATTCGTAAGAACACAGGAAGGGCTATGCTGGATTAGACAATCCTGTCCACCATCCGGTTCTCACCGTGGCCAACCAGATGTCTATGGAAAGCCCACAAGCAGACAAGGTTGCTGGGTATGTTTAGCCTTGGAAAGATGAGACTGAGAGGGGATATGATAGCCATCTTCAAATATCTCAAAGGCTGTCACATGGAAGAGGGAGCAAGCTTGTTTTCTCCTACTCCGGAGGGTAGGAACTCGAACCAGTTGCCGTTATAGCCAAAATTGGTTGGAAATCCACATTGTGACAATGGTTTCATAATATCTGACAATATATCGCAATATATCACAAATTGCAACCTATGTGTGTGCTATATAAAAAAAACCTGTGATGGGGGGGGAAACTGTGAAGCCGGTTATCGCTTCCCTTGTGATTTCTGCTGCCGCTGTTGCTCTGTACTATAAAATAACAGTTGTAACCCTATGTTAAAAGTAAGTAAAAACGTCCCAGTTTTAGACTCTGAAGTAGTAGTAGTAGTAGCCACGACATTATGCTGTTTGCCTCTACAGTGGTACCTTGGTTCTCAAACTTAATCCGTTCCCGAAGTCCGTTCCAAAACCAAAGCGTTCCAAAACCAAGGCGTGCTCTCCCATAGAAAGTAATGCAAAACAGATTAATCCATTCCAGACTTTTAAAAACAACCCCTAAAACAGCAATTTAACATGAATTTTACTATCTAATGAGACCATTGATCCATAAAATGAAAGCAATAATCAATGTAAAAGGTAAAGGTACCCCTGCCCGTACGGGCCAGTCTTGACAGACTCTAGGGTTGTGCGCCCATCTCACTCAAGAGGCCGGGGGCCAGTGCTGTCCGGAGACACTTCCGGGTCACGTGGCCAGTGTGACATCGCTGCTCTGGCGAGCCAGAGCCGCACACGGAACGCCGTTTACCTTCCCGCTAGTAAGCGGTCCCTATTTATCTACTTGCACCCGGGAGTGCTTTCGAACTGCTAGGTTGGCAGGCGCTGGGACCGAACAACGGGAACGCACCCCGCTGCGGGGATTCGAACCGCCGACCTGACGATCGGCAAGTCCTAGGTGCTGAGGTTTTACCCACAGCGCCACCCGTGTCCCTATATAGTTCCATCCTTATTCCAGACCTTGTGATATATCGGTATATCAAGACGTTTAGCTGATGATAAATCACGATGTTGAAAGATATCACAGTTCACTCGTGCACCAGAAATTCAGCTCGCTTGCCTGCTGCCCCCCTTGCTTGCCCACTCTGCTCCCCTGCCCCACTGCCAGCCTCGCTTCCTTGCCTGCTGCCTTACTTGTTCACCACATCCCTTGCCTGCCTCCTTTGCTCCCCTCACCCTGGAGCCTGCACAGCCCATCACCAGTGTGACAACAGACTAGCAAAAAATAGCACAGAGAGAAAACACACATTTGTAGTGTGTGTTTTTTTGGTATGTCTTTTGAGTGAAGAACTGCTGCAACAAAGTTTGGAATCCAAAGGATAGTTATGCACCGATGTGGATATTATTCTGGGAGCTGCAGATCACGTCAGTTTAAATTGCAATTTGCAGAAATCAGATTCCTCGAAAAGAATAGTAAGTGCAATCGGATGAAGAGCTCGCTCCACCCCACCCCCCCCCGACAGAGGTTTGACCTGGTGAGCTGCTGTTGTGTTGTGGTTTCTATGCTCCCTGGTATTTATAGGAAGTTCTAGGTGCTGCACCTTTTCTCTTTAAATTTGCTTGAATTGGATGAACTTTTAATCTGTTTTGCTGTTCAGTTGTTCTTTTCGTGTTTGATAACGTGAGACGTCTTGAGCCTTTAGAATGTATTCATCTATTGTTTTCAATCTAGGTAGGCTGCGTTTCACCATAAATGGAGAAGTCAGCATATCAAAGGATGGCTGTGTTTTGGCTTGTGTATTGCTTCAGAAAGTACAAATTAGACTAGTCTGCTTTTAGTTCAGTTGGTTAGAGCATGTCGCTGATGACGCTAAGGTTGCAGGTTCGATCCCCATATGGGACAGCTGAATATTCCTGCATTGCAGGGGGTTGGACTAGATGACACTCAGGGTCCCTTCCAACAATTCTATGATTCTGCTGTTTATTTCAGGAGCTGAATGGATGAGATTTCTGTACAGCTCGCTCCTTGTATATAGAAAACTATCGCCTCAGAGAGAAGTTTAAGCTACAGTACTTTCCCCTGGCATGCTAGCTTTCTGTGTCTGAAGGGTTTTGTGGGGGGGGGGAGCATATGTCATAGAAACATAAAGGTAAAGGTAAAGGGACCCCTGACCATTAGGTCCAGTTGTGGCCGACTCTGGGGTTGTGGTGCTCATCTCGCTTTATTGGCCGAGGGAGCCGGCGTACAGCTTCTGGGTCATGTGGCCAGCATGACTAAGCCGCTTCTGGCGAACCAGAGCAGCGCACAGAAAAGCTGATTACCTTCCCGCCAGAGCAGTACCTATTTATCTGCTTGCACTTGGACGTGCTTTCGAAGTGCTAGGTTGGCAGGAGCAGGGACAGAGCAACGGGAGCTCACCCCGTTGCGGGGATTCGAACCGCCGACCTTCTGATTGGCAAGTCCTAGGCTCTGTGGTTTAACCCACAGCGCCACCCGTGTCCCACACATAGAAACATAGGAAACTGCCTTATGCAGAGTCAGGCCATTGGTCCATCAAGCACAGTATTGTCTACATTATTGTCTACATCAGGGACGTCCAATTCCCAATAGACTGTGGTCTACTGGCTGTGATCTACCCATTGTAAAAAGACTGGCAGTGCTCTACCCCAAGTTGTTGTGGAGCTTTTTTTTAGGCAGCCAAAGTTGTTGAGTTGGGATGGTTTTTTTGGGAACACCCCGCGATCTACACATAAATCACGATCTATCTGTTGGAAATGCTGGGTCTACATTGACTGGCAGCAGTTCTCAGGGTTTCAGAAAAGGTTCTCCCCCAGCTCCATCCAGAGAGGCTAGAATTGAACCCAGGACCTTCTGTACTCAAAGCAGATGGTCGACCACTGACCCATGGTCATTCCCTGTCAGAATCTCCCCACGTGTAGTCCGAAGTGGGATAGTCATGGGCCAGGACTGTGTCCTGTGCTGCTTTTGTCCAGTGAACGATGTGTCCATTTCCAATGTGGCAGGAAGGAAGAAGAAGAAGAAGAAGAAGAAGAAGAAGAAGAAGAAGAAGAAGAGTAGTAGTAGTAGTAGTAGTTTGGATTTGATATCCCGCTTTATCACTACCCAAAGGAGTCTCAAAGCGGCTAACATTCTCCTCCCCCCCCACAACAAACACTCTGTAAGGTGAGTGGGGCTGAGAGACTTCAGAGAAGTGTGACTAGCCCAAGGTCACCCAGCAGCTGCATGTGGAGGAGCGGGGAAGCGAACACGGTTCACCAGATTACGAGTCCACCGCTCTTGGCTTGTAGGCATTCTGCAAAACCAAAAGGGCTGCTTGAGTGTTGCAAGCAACGTTGGTTTTGACTCAACACTGTTTTTAGAAGGATAGGCATATACAGTATATACATTATATAGTGCCCATATATCATGCTGGAAAAGAGGGGTAAGGTGATCATAACTCAGTGTCAGAGTTGCTGCCTTGCATGCTAGAAGGGTCCAGGTTCCAGCCCTGGGATCACCAATTAAAACCCCAGAATCATAGAATGGAGAAGAGTTTGTTAAAACCTGTACAGCTGTTTCATAAACCGTAGGTTAAATATATAAATCAGAATTATCCTGTATCAATCCAAATGGAGGAAGTTGACGGGGTGGGAGATATTTCCCATAACACTATTTTTTTTTTAAAGAAGTGAGATAGGACTTTGTGCTGTGTATTTTTGTCAATGCTTCTTTCAAAATATTTGTGTCCAAACAGACAAAAAGCTATTGAAAATGTTTTAGGAGTTTGACCGTTGTGTGCAGTACTTGGAACTATGTATTAAATTACTTGCATTGCAGGGCATTGGAGTAGATGAGCCTTGGGGTCCCTAGGAGAAGACTGGGAGGTGGAGGTGTTTGAAGAGGTAACAGGGCTTAGTGAGCAGGGAGAGTCTGTGGCAGAAAGAAGGCCAGAATCAGAGGCAGGAGAGGAGGGAGGCCGAGAGGCAGAGATGAGTCTGGCAGGGGAAGAGGCATCGGTGTCTCCCCCTCCTGCTGCAACAAGCTCCCCTCCTCCCTTATCTCCCAGAACCAGAAGAGACATAAAATAGGTGGATGAAAGGTTGGCTGCAGGAAGCCACAGTCTCCGATTACTAGGCTGTGAGGAGCTGGGGTCTTTCAGTCTCAGCAACTGGTTTTCATAGTTTTGCTAAGAAACTGTTCAAACTCCAACTTTGAACTGTGTGATTACTGACCAGCACGCTC
The DNA here is from genome assembly GCF_964188315.1 of Podarcis muralis. NCBI lineage: Eukaryota > Metazoa > Chordata > Lepidosauria > Squamata > Lacertidae > Podarcis > Podarcis muralis. Next base: position 45,956,205 of record NC_135668.1, read on the forward strand.
CTTGGACACCAGTGACAGATTGGGAATATCAGAAACAATACGATAATCTTTATTGTCATTGTCCCATACAGAACAACGAAATTGAAAAATCTACATGAGACATTCAGAAACCAACAAGCCTGCTATCCCAGCTATCCCAACCTGGTTAGCCCCCTAAAAACTCTGATACCCCATTTTAAAATACAATATACTCCCATACAGACTCCTTACAATGCATTTAAAACCATAGCTGTCAACTTACAGATTTGAAAATAAGGGGCCAGCAGCCTCGAAAATAAGGGATCAGCAGCCAAAATAAGGGATCAACAATTACTTTGATAAAATACATATTTTGTTGCGTGCAAATGGCTTTAGATACCTATTAGGTCCATAAATTACCATATAGCATATATTCAACACAAAAAAGCAACAATTTGTTGTTGACAAAGGACAGCTGGACATAGAAAGGGCCCCATTACCTTCAGTAGCTTATTTAAGGGACATCATCAATAAGGGACAGCAGCGGGGCATGGCGCTGGGATAAGGGACTGTCTCGCCAAATAAGGGACGCTTGACAGCTATGGTTTAAAACCAAAATCACATTTGGGTAGAAACTGTTTCTCAGGCGGCTAGTCCTAGTCTTTATAATCCTGTACCTGCTTCCAGAAGGCAGAAGCCGAAAGAGAAAAACTGATATTGACAGGTTTGCTGAGTCCCTGCCCCTAAGTCAACGCAGCTGTTTCAGCTACAAGATTTCCTCCCCGCCACAATCTGGATTGTGGGAAAGAATATCTGTGCAACTGAATGCCTCAAAAATCCTGTAATTATTGTGTCATCCCCCATCTTCCCCCCATACAAAAAAAAAAAAAAAAAAGCACCTTGTCAAACACCCACCTCTAACTGGGGAGCCTTTTAATGCATTTTGGAGAGGTATCTGAGAACGTTCTGTGGCTTTGTGTGTGCATATTATCTTTCTCTCGTGTGTATATTTGTGGGAGCTTGTGGGCTGCGGAGTGAAGGATAATTTATGGCTCTGCTTGCTAATGGAGTAACTGATGGGGCCAAATCAACCTTCTGCCACCTTGTTAAAAAATCCTCCTAAAATTAAATCCTTACAGGAGCGGGTGGTTGCTTTTTCCTCCTTCCCTTCTCTCCTTCTGCAAGTGATTTGCTGAACCAGGTCTGAGTGGGGCGAGCTGCGAAGAAAGGCCTTGTGGAAGCAACGTCTTGCCACAGGCAGCGTCTGCTAAAAAGGAGTGTCATTGTGTAGCTGGAGGTGTAGCTGCACCCCACTAAGTATGAGATGCTCACTGTCGCTTCCAGCAGCGACTAATGGAACTCAGAGCTCAGTCACTTGGAAGAGTCATTCTTCGGAATGGACCCTCCCTGTCTCTTCTCTGTGGGGTTCTAAGTATCGCCTTTTGTTCCGTCTTTAGGGCATGTGGCCGATGAACAGGCTTGCTCCATTTAAAAAACAAACAGACTAGGCTGAAAACCTTTCTCTTGTTGTGGGGGTGGGCGTCTGAGCCTCAGGTCCCAAGGAATAGTCCTACCTAGGAAAGAGAAAACCCATCAGAAAGACTCTCTTTTGTAAGAGTAATTGCAGGCAGCTTCCCATGACAGAGGAGAAAAACCCGCAAGCCACAATTTTTATTTAGGACAGCTCGAAACGTCGCAAAATAGCCAGCTTTCAAGTCCTCCAGAGCTCCTCATCAGGCTGGGTGCTAGAGTAGGGGAGATAAACAGTGAAACAGGCTTGCTGTTATAGCCAGAAAGTCTGCATTGGGTCACAGTGGGGTCATCCACAGGGGTTCTCCACAGACAGGTTTGTGAGGCTGGTGGGAGAGCTTTACTTTCTTTTCCCCTTAGGTATGAAAAAAAGGGAGGCCAGGTTTCATCAAAGGTATTTTCCTTTATGACCCCAGTGGAATCTACACACATATTTAAAAAAAAACGCTATGAAAATGCTTTTTAAAAAAGTTTTTAAAAATATACCAAATTTGCCCTAAGCCCGCCATCACCATCTAGTGTCGCATTCGTATAATGCACTTAAAACACACTTAAAATGTTATATTTGCAGCTGTATAGCTCAGTTCCCCATTTGCAACTCTTCTAAGCCCAGTTAGTCATTCTGAACTAGATCTATCCCAAATATTATTGGGATACAGGTCTGCACTTTAAAGTGCTGTGTTCAAATGCTCCCCCGTTTTCCCCATGAAAACTTGTTCTTTAACGCTGATTCGGAATAAACGGGTTTTCTGCAGATTGCTGTTTATGCCAATTCAGCGGTAAAGAGTGGGTTTTCACAGAGAAAGTGCTGGGGTGAAAAACAAAATGCTCAGAAACAAGGCTTTGAAGTGCTGACCTGTGCCTAGAAACACAGCACAAAGGGAAGTCTGGATGAGACCAGTCTTACTAATGGAGTTGGGGGGGGGAATAGAGAAAGGAATTCAATTCAGTTTGCAGTTAAAGGTGAAACTCCCTAGTTTGCATTATCTGTAACGTTACGCAAACTGACGCGAAGCCAGCCTTCAACATTTGCAGTTCTCCAAATTTTGTGGTCTAAACCACTGAGCCTAGGGCTTGCCGATCGGAAGGTCGGCGGTTCGAATCCCTGCGGCGGGGTGAGCTCCCATTGCTCTGTCCCTGCTCCTGCCAACCTAGCAGTTCGAAAGCACACCAGTGCAAGTAGATAAATAGGTACTGCTGTGGCGGGAAGGTAAATGGTGTTTCTGTGCGCTGCTCTGGTTTCGCCAGAAGCGTCTTAGTCATGCTGGCCACATGACCCAGAAAAACTGTCTATGGACTAACGCCGGCTCCCTCGGCCAGTAAAGCGAGATGAGCGCCGCAACCCCAGAGTCGTTCGCGACTGGACTTAACTGTCAGGGGTCCTTTACCTTTACCTTCTTTAGCCAAGTAACACATACCGTAGATGTGTGCCATAAAGTGTACATAAAAATGCATGCATCCATCCAAGCAATATTGCAGGAACGCATTACAATTCAGAGAAAATACATATTGAACTTGCATAAATGTAGGGTTGCCTGTATGGTTCGAAGTGACTTTTCCACAAGGAGAAAAGTCCAGTTGTCCCTTCGGAGGCCAACCTTTTGTGCTATCCTCTCCTGTGAGGCAAAACCACTTTGCGGGCTTTGATACGGCAGTGCGTGCAAGCTGTCCTCACAGCGCCATCCAAGCTTGTGCAACTCCAGGGCTCACGACCCTCAGAGCACTGTGGGGAGTTGCTCTTTTTCTTCTCCTCCCTTCAACCTTTTAGCTAATGAGGAAACAAATGCCTGGGATATTTGTAGCGACCCTGGAGAAGCTGGAGTTGGAAGGTCAGTGTGGTTCCAGCGGAGGAGGCCTTGCACAGCTGAAGGGACCACCAGTCGCCAAGGAAACCAACAGCAACCTGTCAGTGGCAGATGCTCAGGCCGGCCTGCGTGGCTTTGTTCCCCAACGAGAGGGAAAGGCCTGCAATGGGGGAAGGAGTGCAAAGGAAGGGAAACAAGAGAACCATAGAATTTTTGAAGGGCAGAGTTGGAAGAGGCCACGGCGGTCACCCAGCCCAACGCCCTGCAATGCACAAATCTTTTGCCGAAAGTAATTGTGATGATATGATATGTGGATGAGGGTGAATCCAGTCGTGTGTGTGTGTGTGCGATATATAACATTTTATAAAACATGCATTTTACTAATGCTCCTGTTGAAACGAGAAGCAGAAAACCGGAACTTTAATTGTCTGTTCTGACATTGTGTCACCTCAAATACAGTTTTGGATTTTGGGGCTGATTTGTTTATTAGTTGCTGCATTTATATCCCAGCTTTTCTCCAAAAGAGCCGAAGGTGGCATATTTTCTCCCCCTTTCCATTTTTGTGAGGTAGATTAGGCTGAGGGCATACCCTCCAACATTCCTCAGATGAAAATAGGGGCATTTCTCATGCCTCTCAGCTGACCGTCCTTGACCCCCCCTCATTTTTTGTGTCCCTCACCCAACCCAGCCACAAAGCATAACTAATAATAATAATAATAGAGCATTTCTTATAAGAAGTGCAAATGCCACCGCCACTTAACCAACAGGACACAACACATGCACCCTCTACCGTTCTGAGAAAGCCCCGTAAGCCCAGTTTTATTTAATTTTATTCTTTGATAAATTTACAAAGAGAAAAACAAACACCAACAAATACATTTTAGAAAGGGGCAAGATTAGAAACAGACACACAAGACTTTTTTTTAAAAAAAGAAAAGAAAATCAAGACCCCTTGTGCTTCGTTCTGCTCCCCCTTTCTTCCCGCCGAGGGCAGCCCTGCCCTCTGCCTACCCCTCAGAGCCAGCGCATCATGGAAGGCTAGGCCTTGGCGATGGCAGACTCTCCTTCTCCTCTCCTATTCTCCAACAGCCGCTATGAGCTGCCCAAGAAAGGACGTTGTCAGCATTGGCCAGGGAAAGGCAATGAAGAGGCAACGGGATGCTCCTTCACAGCCACAGCTGCCTCTTGGGGCAAACACCGGCTCATTTTGGTCCCTGAGATGTGCGGCGGTAGCACTGGAAGGGGAAATAGGGACATTCCGGGATCAAATCAGAAGCCAGGATGGCTTTCATAATTCCGGGACTGCCCCTGGAGGATCAGTGCCCTTGGAGGGCATGTAATCCTCCTTTTAAAGATTCAAAGAAAGCCAGTTCTCCGTTTCGCTGATTTGGGGGGCGGAGGACCTAGCAAAACATTAAATAGCAGATTGGAACTGATCGTGCTGGTGTTATGTAGCCTAATTGGGCAGGACTTATTAGAACAGGAAGCTAATGCTACAAGATGTTAGGAGACGAGGAGCACACTCCCTCCCTCCACACTCGCTGCCACCAACTGATCAATATCTCTTCCCTGAAAGGTATTTATTTCAAAGAATAGAAAGATCTCAGCCAGCAGAGCACTCAGGGGTCTGCATTTATAGGTTGTATCAGGAGTTAACTTCCTGTCCCCACATGATCAAAAGCTGAGGTCAGGTCTACAAAGGTCACACACAGAGAGCGTGGTTTGTTTGTTTTTTTAAAAAATCATTGATCAAATTAGAGGCAAACATTTTACATCCATCACCGCCATACCTTGCCAATGTGTGATATCTTGTGCAGCCTGTTTCAGACAATGTGTTCTTCCTCCTCCTCTTTCTTCTCGCTGTTAACATAGTAAAACGATTTCCCTCATCCAAACCTGAAATCATAAACCCTCCTGGCCTTTTCCCACTAACACACAGCTGGAGGAGGAAACCCCATCCCTCCTTGCCCAGTACCTCTTGACCCTCTTAATGGCTTCCTTGATGGGTTAACGATTGGTCACCATCAGCCTTCCTCCCTCCAGTGACCCCCACTCAGCTAGCACTGCCAAGCTGGTTCGTTTGCATAAACTGAATTCCACGTTTGGCACGTTTTATTCAAGCCTCGATTAATTCTAACGTTTACTAAATCCAGGAATTAGGGGGAGGTTCTGGCACCCAGGAGTTTAGGGGATCCTTGTCCACCTCAAAAATATATATATAATGAAATGTAGTGTGGACATGGCCTCAAATTGACAGACTCATCCACCCTTACTCTGAACACAACATGCCAGTAGACACAACGGCTGTTTGTCTGGTTCTCCTTTCCTACCTCCATAACATGGTTATGGGAACTACGGAGAGGATGACCCCATCTGTCATTCACTGGGCTGTTGCAAAGGCATCCCCATTGCAACTGTGCTCATTCAGTGGGCGCTCCAGACATAAGTCACAATAAAAGCTGCTTGGTGGTTGCGATGCAACTCATTAGAGTCTCCTCATTGTGAGCAATGAAATCGTCTCTCCTCAGCATACCTGAGCACGTCTGCTAATCTAACTCTCCTCTCGGGATGCCTTTTAATGAGGGAAGATGGATAGCTCTTCTCAAGGACTTCCTTTGTGTCTATTAGCCACTGCCAAGCTGGGCTCATTTGCATCTCTCCATATGTTTTTTTGGAGATGTGGCGTGGTCCTGAAAGTTAGCCAGAATCATAGAATTGTAGAGTCAGAAGGGACCCTGAGGATCATCTCGTCCAACCCCCTGCAATGCAGGAATTTGCATCTGTCCCGTATGGGGAATTGAACCTGTGACCTTGGCGTTATCAGCACCACGCTCTAACCAACTGAGCTATCCGGAGGGAGAAAGTTCTGTAGCCCCATGTCCTGCTTTACAGAGAACAGACCTCTATTTGAAAGAGTCCTCTGCTCGGAAGGCTGCCCAGTCCAGGCCCAGTTCAACTTAGCTCCTTGAGCCTGAGGCTCCCCAGGCTCTTGTGCAAAGAGTAGACCTTCCACCCATACTTAGGGACATAGGAAACTGTCTCATACTGAATTAGGGCACTGGTCCATTTAACTCAGGCATGTCCAAAGTCCATTTTGGGGGCCTATTCGGGGTAAAATCCTAAAAAAAAACCTCAACAACTTCAATCCCAAAAAAAGGTCAACAACATGGTTGGCCCTTCACTTCATCAAATCTGGCCCTCTTTGAAAAAAGTTTGGGCACCACTGATCTAACTCAATATTGTCGACACTGATTGGCAGCGACTCTCCGTGGTTTCAGGCTGGGTGTCATGGGCTGGTTGGACACAGAGGAGTGGTGGGAGGCACCAGCTGGGGAACCCCCAAGGGAAGAAAGAGCCTGGGGGTTGGTGGTGGGGCAATGCTAAGTCATTAGAGGGAGAAGAACGAGAAGACTGGGGCAGTGGGGGGGGGGAGGTGTCAGAAGCTGAAGAGGTCACAGGGTTTAGTGAGCTGGGAGAGTCTGTGGCAGAGAGCAGTCCAGAAGCAGGAGAGGAGGGAGGCCCAGAGGCAGAGACGAGTCTGGTGGGTGAAGAGGTCCCCTCCACCTGGGTAGGTTGCCGGACCCCAGGGTGAGGCAAGTGATTTTTGTGTGTGGGTTTTTTTTGAATATTTTTTATTAGGAATTTCAACATAACAATTCATCAAAAACACGCCATCCTCATTTCTCCTCCCCGTTTTCCCCTCCCCCCCTCCCCAAGAAATAAAACCCCACCCTCCCGCCACCCCCCGGACTTCCCTCAGCTCCTCTCTCTGGTTTTTCAGCACATGTTATTCTCTGCATATTATAAAATTGTAAAGATCCTTAATTTATCTATCTATATGTTACCAATAAAAAGTTTGTGAGTGTTTATTCAAAATCTGCCAAGGAGTCCAATTCACTTTGTTGTTTCTTTGTAAAAAGTTCCCATTCTTCTTTAAAGTTAAGTTGTCCTTATCACGTAGTTTATGTGTCAACTTCGCCAATTCCTCCTAGTCCATCAGTTTCTCTTACCACAATTCTTTCGTTGGGATTTCTTTGTTCTTCCATCCTTGTGCTATTAAGACTCTTGCTGCCGTTGTCGTGTTCATAAAGATGTTTTTCAATTTCCTTGGCAGGCCGGGGTTAGGCAAGTGTTGCACCCCCTATGGTGGGTTTGGCAGGCAGGGTGGAGGCGATGCCCTCCCCTTCTTCTCCCTCTCTCTAGACCAGCCCAGGGATGGAGCGCACGTGGTGGGCGTCCCTTCTCCAGCCACGAGGAGAAGGAGGCGCCATTGCCAGTGTTATGTACTGAAGTTCTCACCCTGGGCCAGCAGGGGGATACTGTAGATAGTTCAGGTCCACATATGCAAATAAGGGATCAAAAGTGACGTTCAGTGATTGGATAGTTACAGAAAGTTGTTACAGTTACGTTGTACTGGAGCTCTATATAAGCAGGCTGGCTGAACCCTTCAGTTCAGTTCTGTTCTGACCTGCGAATAAACAAGAGCTGTTTGAAGAATCTCTGTGTCGTCTGATATGTTCACCCACAAGGCCTGGCTTGCCTTCCTGCAGCTCCAGCCTCGATGAGGGAGCCTGTAGAGGGGCGCCTGGTTGCGCCCCCTCATAAATTTGCACCTGGGGCCATGGCCCTCTGATGTCCAGGGTCCGTCCTGCCGTGCTGCATCCTGGCAATGCGTTCCGTTCCATGCACTTTTGCAAACTGTTTCCTTCAGCTCAGCTTCCTCCAAGCTCCTGCGGTGAGGACGGGCCTCTGGCCAATGTGGAAACTGCAAATTACATTTGCAATTGAGCAGCGAGTGATTTCAAATTGGAATCGGCAGGTTCGCTGCTACCTGCTGACAGCAACCATCTTGACAAAAAGCAGCTGATCTGAGGCTCTGGCAGGTTCCTGTGCCTCCTTTTCTTATGCATATGGAGGGGCTCTGTCAATTTGTGGAAGCAGTAAGCCATTTCCAGAGCATGGATTACATTTAACTCTCTGTGTGGTGTGTGTGTGTGTGTGTGTGTGTGTGTGTGTGTGTGTGTGTGTGTGTGTGTCTGCCTGCAATTTGCAGTGCACCAACACCCTTTTTTCCCAGAGGCTTTTGTGATGTATGCGAGAGCTGATCCACACATTTATTTACTTCGTTTGAAAGCATTTATATCCTGCCTTTCTGTCAGTTTTCCACCGGCACCCCGGGGGCAGATGGCAGTCAATGGTTTAAGAACACATTGCGTTGCAATAAAAACAACAACAAAATAGAAACTGGAGCCAATTAAAGAGTAAATAAATGATGGATTTCACAGAAGAACTGCTAAATAGATGTTGTTAAAAGCTTGGGCATATCCAATGAGATGTTTTTAACCGTCATGGAAAAGATTGCAATGTAGAAACATGATGGTTGGGACTGGGGAGCCTGTTCTGTTGATAGTCTGGGGGCCAGTGGCGAGAAGGCCCTGACCTCTGAAGACACCCGTCTCACCTTTGGAGGTGGAAGCATCTGAGTCTATCCTACAGTCAACTCAATGATGTGAGACACCATTTAATGTTGCAGTCATCACTTGGTGCTGCGAGCAAATGAGATGCATCTGGGATAGTCCATGAAACACTTCTTTCATCTGAAAATAGATGTTGGAGCTGATTTGGGGGGGCTATGGAAGTTCTGCTTATTGCTTTTCCGCTATGATAGGGAGAGAGATTTTGTACCCCTTTGATTCCCATTTCAATACTATCTCATGTCATCTGCACTTCCCAAACCATTACAGTCCTACCTCCGGTTACAGCTGCTTCAGGTTGTGTTTTCTCGGGTTGTGGACCGCCGAAACCCGGAAGTACCGGAACGGGTTACTTCTGGGTTTCGGCGGTCGCACATGTGCAGAAGCTCCGAATTGCAACCCGCGTCTGCGCAGACACAGGTTGTGAACACTGTGGGGTGTGAACGTGCATCCCACACAGATCACATTTGCAACCTGAGCGTCCACTGTATACGCACCAGGCAAAAACATTCCTCATCTCCCAGGCCTTTGGCTAATTAAGCAATCTATGACCCTTTAAATTGTTTGTGTGTTATTGTTTAGTTTGTTTTAGTAATGTTAATATGTTAATGTTAATAATAATAATAATAATAATAATAATAATAATAGAACCAAAATGCAACTATCCTTCACACTTTTCTGAATTTTGCAATGAAGGCTCTGTACACATCATACATTTAAAGCATATAGCTTTTTTGTTATTTTAAGAGAGGTGGACCCTAAGCTGGGTTGCATTTCCAACTCAATGTCCCTTCCCCCCCCCCCCAGTCTAAGTGGGTGCTAGCAAAGTCACTTAAATAACACAAATGGTGTCCAGAAAGAAAACTCCTGATACCACTTAACTGAAGAAACTTGAGGAGAAAGGAACAGAGACATTTTTGTCGCTCTCTGGTCAGGCCTTGTACATAGCAGGGAGACATTCAACCAAACATACAGAGGAAAACTCAATCAGAGAAGGTGCTGGTTCAGTGAGGATCCTGCAACGCTGCCTGGTTCCCATCTCCCTTTTGACTAGTTGACCTGAACAAGAAGAGAAACAACCCTTAAGTTACAAATGGAAATATCCCTGTCATTGCACTTTGAACAGCTGGATCCTTTTAAGAGGGAATCTTTGTGCTTGAGGGACCTTTTTTGGTCTGAGGACTGCATCCCAGAGTGGTTCAGCAATCAATTCCTTCTCCCAGGGAGGGGAATAGGGGTTTTCTAAGAACTCTCAACTCCCTTAACCAACTACAGGTCCCAGAATTTTTTTGCAGGAAGCCATGGCTGCTTATTGTGGAATGATGTGACTTTAAACGTATAGTTCAGAATGAATCTATGATCTTACCTTCAGCTGAGTCTGACAGAGGTTAGGAAGAGGGAGTTGATATGATGGGATTGATATAAACAAATTGCACCCTTCACATTCTAACTTGTTTATTTCCAACATATTCCAAGTTGGCTGGTGAATTTTTCCTCTTAAAGGCTCATACTTGATGACTAATTGCTTTCGCTCATTACCTTTCTCTCCCTCCCAAACACCAAGTTCATTCAGAACGGGGAGCGTTGAAAAGGAACTGAGCGAGGAGGAGACTAGTACATTTGATTGCTTTTCCCCCCAAGCAATTTGGAACAATCAGAATTTCTTCACCATCTCCCCCTTTTGAATGTGTTTCAGGTGAAGCAGTCAGCGGCCTCTGTAAATAAATAAGGGACCTCACCGAATACCCTCACACTTGCCCCTCTTTCAAAGTTATTAGCCTCTGGGGACATGGGCTGGGGAGGGCTGCATTGATAGGAGTAGGATCACATGCCTCCATGCAGAGCTACACATGATGTTTGCAAAAGAATTATGCAACGGCAGCGGTTGGGAACATTTGGCATTATAGCAAGGAATCGAAAGCAGCCAGAGAGCCGAGAGATGGATATGATGGGACTCTCGTTTCCATCTCCCTGCCCTGCTCCGCAGGGAAAGTGCCATAGCTCAGTGTCAGAACATCTGCTTTGTGTCTAGAAGGTCTCATTTTCATTCCCCAGCACCCCCCCCCCACCTGAAGCCCTGGAGAGCTGCAGCCAGACGAGACTGACTTAGATGGACCGATGGTCTGATCTGATAATAATAATAATAATAATAATAATAATAATAATAATAATAATATTTTTTTATTTAGACCCCGCCCTTTCGGGTTCAAAAACCGGGCTCAGGGCGGCTAACAACAAATTTAAAACAATTAATGCAACAAAAAACAGCATAAAATACAGTATAAAACGTGAATAACAATAAATTCAGAATTCAAAAATCAATTTAGGGGGAAAACCCATCCAATAAACATTAGATTATCACCAGGGCTAGTTGGATAAATTAGTCCTATTTGGGCCAGCGTGGAGACCAGGGGAAATTTAGCTGTGGGATCCCAGAGCGGGTAATCTTCATAAAAAGGGGAGGGGAATAAAAGATCAGGCTAAGTTCAAGTTGAAAGCCAGGCGGAATAGCTCTATCTTACAGGCCCTGTGGAAGGAAGTTAAATGCTGCAGATAGAAGGAAGGGACCTGTGTTCTTGTGTTCTGGGTGTTCCGGCTGGGTGCAAAGGTTTTTCTCTCGCATTTCAACAGGAATGCTGTTCCACAGAACAGGGGCAGCCACACTACAAGCCCTGCTCTTAGTTATTGCAGAACAAATTTCTGAGATCTTTGGAACTGGCAGGAGAAACTGGCAGGAGTGTGGTGTAGTGGTTAAGAGCGGTGGACTCGTAATCTGGGGAACCAGGTTCGCGTCTCTGCTCCTCCACATGCAGCTGCTGGGTGACCTTGGGCCAGTCACACTTCTTTGAAGTCTCTCAGCCCCACTCACCTCACACAGTGTTTATTGTGGGGGAGGAAGGGAAAAGAGAATGTTAGCCGCTTTGAGACTCCTGAAGGGGAGTGAAAGGCGGGATATCAAATCCAAACTCTTCTTCTTCTGCACAGACCGCAGCGATCTACGGGGTGTACAAGGGATAAGGCAGATAGAGAGGTAGCTTTGCCCTACAAAATCAAAGGAGGCTTACCAATGAGAGGGAGTTGAGGTTCCTTAACAGCAACAACAGTTTTATTATTTATACCCTGCCCATCTGACTGTGTTGCCCTGGCCTCTCTGGGCAGCTTAGAATGAAAACACAGCAATCGCCAAACATCAAAAACTTCCCAATACATGACTGCCTTCAGATGTCTTTGGCAAGTTGTGCAGTTGTTTATCTCCTTAACATCTGACGGGAGGGCATTCCACAGGGCGGGTGCCACTACTGAGAAGGCCCTCTGCCTGGTTCCCTGTAGCTTCACTTCTCTCAGTGAGGGAACCATCAGAAGGCCCTCGGAGCTGGACCTCAGTGTCCAGGCAGAACGATGGGGGTGGAGGCGCTCCTTCGTGTATACATAGGGATGGGAATAAAATAATAATAATAATAATAATAATAATAATAATAATAATAATAATAATAATTTATTTATACCCTGCCCTTCCCTGTTCAGAAAACCGGGCTCAGGGCGGCTAAGAACGAATTTAAAACAATTGATGCAACAAAAAACAGCATAAAATACAGTATAAAATGTGAATAACAATAACAGCCTGTGGCCCTCCAGAAGTTGTTGGACTACAAGTCCCATAATCCCTGACTATTGGCCACAGCGTCCCGGGGACCACAAGTTGCCCACCTCATAGTGCTTTGCCCATCCTGCCCAATCCGAAAGAGGATTTGGGTGGATCCTGTTTTACAAACGCCACATCCACTCACCAAAGGGGAAAAGACATAGTTCAGTGACCTCTTCTTTTCATGCAGGTGGCCCCAGATTCAATACCTGACACCTCCAGGTAGAACCAGAGGAGACCCCTGTGCAAAATCCTAGAGCAGCCTTTCTCAACCTTGGGTTGCCAGATGCTAGACTACAACTCCCATCATCCCTAGCTGGAAGGACCAGGGACCAGGGATGATGGGAGTTGTAGTTCAACAACATTTGGGGGCCCAAGGTTGAGAAAGGCTGTTCTAGAGAGTTGCTGTCAGTCTGTGTAGAAAATACTGAGCTAGCTGGACCCGTGGCCTGACTCGGTAAAAGACAGCTTCCTCTCTGTTCCTTATAAGGCTGGATTTAGCTCCTGGCTATGTGCACAGCGAGAGAGATCTTTAGGGATCCGAAGCAGATTTTCGATGTCATGTGATACCACTGTGGAGGAGTAGGGAAGAAATACTCCTGGTTATTGCAAGAGGAACGATAACATCAAAAAGGGGGCCCTAGGCAGAGCCGTATTCTCTCAGCTGCAATCCTTGCCTTCAGCTGTTTTTAAGGGTAACTCAAACAACGAAGGGTTTTCAACACTGAATAAGCTGCCATAATTATTACTACTCATAATGTAAGGTACTGGGGGAAAGAGTTAAATCAAAATAAGAAGCTTATATGAGCCGTTTTGCTGAGCAATGTGTACCCAAAAAGGGTTTTGTTCTTCATCTGGGGGCAAGTTTATTATGATATGGTTGTTCACTACCATGTCAATGGCCTTCCAGATGTTGATGGACTCCCAATTCTCAACAGCCCCGGCCAGCATGGCCAAGGGTCAGGAATATATGGAGCTGTAGTTCTGCAAGCTTTTAATGTCTAATGCATTACTGTATTTTAATATTTAGTTGGAAGCCGCTCATAGTGGCTGGGGAAGTCCAGCTAGATGGGTGGGGTATAATTAAATTATTATTATTATTATTATTATTATTATTATTATTATTATTATTATTAGAATATCCACAGGTCTTCCACCCTGAACTATGTGCAAAATAGTATGTAATTTTATCTCCTTTAATTTTGGATTACAAGTCCCATCATCCCTGACCATTACCCGTGCTGGCTGGAAGTTTTAGTCCATCATATCTGGAGGGCACGATGTTCATTATCCCTGGTGTAAAGCTACTCTCTTAAACCGGGGAAAACGTTCTTGGATCGTGGGCTGCGTTTCCGTCTGAGCAACCTTACAGAGGCCGCATGCCAGTGGTGGGTGGGGCAAGAGGCAAAAGTGGGCGGGGTCACAAAGGTGAATGAGGCAACAAGAAGGCTTTGTTAGTGATGGATTAGCATAGAGCGAGTTGGGAAAGGAAACAAAAATAAGCAGAAGCTGGGTACTTCTTCCCTTTTCTTTGATGGGGTCCTTTCTTCACACTAGCGGTTTAAATGGTGACACTTCAGTGCAAGATGGTTTGCATGTCTAAGTGGAAGCTAAAGGTTATATTCCAGCTGGCTGAAGAGCTTTTGTTAAAGCCAAGTGTGTTCTCCAAGTTGCCTCTGTGTGACTAGGAGTAAGCCCCACAGAGTTCAAAGGAGCTTACGTCCAGGAAACTATAACTATGCATCGGCTTATTAAAATCCTAGTATACCGTGTGTTGAAATATGTACCTGCTCTTTGGTGGTGGTGTACGTGTGTAGTTATGCATATTGCAGTGACTAACAAAACAGAAATGTTAAATTCTTAAAGCAAAATATTTTGGCTTCTGCTTTCATCAGTTGCTCTGATAAAAATTATGCTGTTTCCAAGGAGGCTGTTATAGAGCTTTGAGAATGGACTGCTCAAAAGACCTTTGAAGCCACTGAAGCTAAGAGATGCTGATACTCTACTCTAGCTTGAAACCCTGCAGTCTTGATATGCTCAGAGTTTACATCCAGAAGTTCTTCCTTTCTCCTAACGTTGTTGGATCTGTCTGCATCTCTATAGCAATTATCGATAACTCAGACAGGCTGCAGTTCTCAGAATTAAAATGTTTAGCAACAGGATGCTCTGCTTTTCTTTTCTTTTCTCTCAAAATTGATGATTTGTGGTTTCTAAAATGTGTTCGCAGGTTGATTTTGTGATGCAATTTCCCCCCAGAGAAAGAGCTTTATTCCGGGTCCGCGATGTCACTTTTTGTGCCTGAAAAGAAGCAAGTTTCTGTCACAAAATTGTGCGAGATTGCATCACCCAAAATGGTCGCTGTCCTCTTATGAGGGAAAAAGGGGACAATGGTGTCCCAGAAGATGGCTTCCCAGTTTTTCCCTTTGAAATGTTGGGGGGTCTAAGAGAGGGGTTAGTGAGCATGTGCAGAAACCAGCCTTCTGCACAATGGTAAAATTCGCACTCGTCGCTCCGCCCATCTTCACACCTGACCACGCCCACAACTGGGACATGGCCCTTAGAGGGTAATCCAGAAAGGATCATGGACTTCAGGCCGAAAAGGGTTTCCTGTCCCTGTGCTGAGTGATCAGTCATTTCCCCCTCTGTGTCCCTTTGTGGCATCTGCAATTGCAAGTTTCCGCTGTGATCATTATACCCTTTGCACATGTGATTTCAGCCTCCTGCTGCCCCGGCCCCTCAGAAAGCTCCCAGAGCCTTTGGACACTGTTTGCCCAAAAGAGCTGGGGGGGGGGGGGGGCTTTGCCAGCAGGCCACTGAACCTGCTCCTTGCCCAGCTCCCAAGCAAGCACTGGCCTAAAGCAGAAAGCGATTTCTGTTGTTTTCTGCCGAAGGTCCCCAAGGGCAGTGAATTAGGAAGGATTAATTGAACGGGTAGCCTGATGATCTCTCCAGGAGGGAAGAACAGCCACATAGTTACGTAATCTCTCCCCCCCCCCCGCCGCCTCCCTGCTTTAAGTAATAAACTCATCAGATAAAGCAGCTCTAGTTTGTTGGAGGTCACTAATTCCTCCCTCCCTTTCCCTTTGTAACTGTTGCTTTGCCCAAACTCTTTGGGAAGAGCGTTGCCTTGATGCACATCAAAGGGAAGCAGACCGTAGCCCGTTCCTAAATGTATTCCTTCCTCAAGATAGGTGGGTTTTTATAAAGGGATCTTGGCACTTTTTTTGCACCAAAAACCACCTCCGGATATTTGGGAGGTGGGAAAGCTGGTTGATATTTTCCAATCAGCACAATAGCGCAGGGAGGAAAAGGTGATTACGGTAGGTTGGTTCACATCAGAATTCAAAGTATCAAATCCAGCCTCAAGCTGGATTCTCTACAAATAGGTAAATCTGTATCATCATCATCAGTGTTATTTTTCTAGAAAAAGAGGTGTCGGAACAGACTATGAAGGTCTCCCTTGTTCTCTTATAATGGCACCCACCTGGAGGTTCCGGCTGGGGGAAAAAAAAGCCCTAATCATTATCATTATCCATTGTTAATCAGTCGCTTTATGCAATAAAAAGCCTCAAAGTGACTTGATGGGGTAAAACACAAATGTAATTAAAAACTGGGAGGGGGGGGTGTAACAATGAACATTACAAAATACATCAAAAGCTCATCCAGCGACATTTTAACCACCTAAGAGGTTTTATTACAGTCAAGTGGTATGCAAATGATGTGAAATAAAGAAAGATAAACACCACCTCAAAAATCGTCACTGAACGAGAGGCTGTTTGCTGTCCCTGCTCTGTTCCTTGTACTGCCTCGGCCTCTCCTACCTCAAACACATTCAGACATGCCCACATTGAATTGATTCTAGCATTGGACCCCACATTCACTCTTCCATTCTGAACAGAGGAAAAGTACAAATATATACTCTCTTGTTATTTTTAATAACAGCTCACGGGAGCCTGTTGTAGATGTTGTTTTCCTCCACTGATGGGGTGCGAGATTGTGACCCTATATCCTTATATGAGAGATATTTTGTGCTCCTGTATCCTTATATGCTCGTTTAGATAAGGCAGCCATTTTGTGCTATGCCACACACACCCCGTGGCCGCCATTTTGTTATTCCATTTTTTAATTCTTTATAACTTATATTCATAAAACTGCCCAGTGGTAGAAAACACATCAAGTACAGCAATGTATGCAAAGACGATGGGACATAAAATACCCTTAAAACAATGAAAAATAATCGTGACTATGTCTGGCTCATCTTAGGAAAATTTAAACAACTGAATAGAGTTTTTGGCGTAAAAAGGACTTTGAGAAAAACCTGAAAATTAGCAAGGATGCCTGCCAAATCTCAGCTGGGTGTGTGTTGCACACCATGGGACCAATGACACCAAATGCTTGACTACTAGCTGAAGCCAGTCCGGCTTCTGGAACACAGGGATAATTCACAGCCCTCCTCCAGGTGATTGGGTGTGTTTAGCCTGGAAAAGAGGAGGCTGAGAGGAGATGATAGCCATCTTCAAATATCTGAAGGGCTGTCACACAGAAGATGGAGCCAGCTTGTTTTCTCCAGTTCTGGGGGGTAGGACTTGACCCAGTGGATTCAAGTTGCAAGAAAGGAAATTCTGACTAAGTATCAGGAAAAGCTTGGGTGGTCTTTAAGGTATCCTGGACCCAAGTTCTTTAGGGCTTTGTATATTAGTACAAGTACCTCCGACTAGGCCCTGTAGCATATGGGCAGCAGCGCAGCTGTTTTGCCAGAGATATCACATGCATGCCCTCCAACATTTCTCCAGTGAAAATAGGGACGTCCCATTCAATAATGATAATTTTACTATTGATATCTCACACATCTTACTAGGTTGTCCCAACCACTGGGCAGCTTCCAACGTATATAAAAACATAATAAAACAATAAACAATAAAAAAAACCACTTCCCTATACAGGATTGTCTTCAGACGGCTCGGGGGTCGGATAACTCCGTACCCTCCAACATTTCTCCAGTGAAAATAGGGACGTCCTAAGGAAAAGTGGGATGTTCTGGGATCAAATCAGAAACCGGGACAGCTTCTGTAAATCAAGGACATCCCTGGAAAATAGGAACACTTGGCAGGTCCACACCTGCAGTTCTTTTTTGCCGCATTCTGCTCTAGATGGGGCTTTTAGGCCAGCCCCACATAGAGCTCATTGCGGTAGTCCAGTCTCAAGGTTATCAATGCAGTGGCTGGTTTAATCTGATCCAAATACAGCTGTTCCTGGTTTCTCAGGCAAGGCTGCTAAAGGGCACTCCTGATTAGCTCCCACTGCATTTCCCTCAAAATCCCAAAGGAACTCACTGGCCCAAAAAGTTTGGTGACCCCAGATATATGTGCTTTGATTTGCAGAAACAATTTTAAAAAAATTAAATGGGTCAGCCAAAACCACAAAACAGGTATTCTAAAGCCCTTGGACCCATGCTGGGAACGAATTGAAATCAACACTGGGCAGGAAATTGGTTATTTATGCTTGTTCTGGTAACAGGTGAGAGAAGGGAGGATAAATTCCTTGCCCAGTTTTGAGTTGTCCACCCAATGAGAGGCTTCATGGGAAAGGACTGTCAACTCAGTGGGAGATCATCTTCTTTGCATGCCAACAACCTCATGTTCTATTCTTGGCACCTCCAGGTACAGCTGATAATGTTACCTGTCTGAAACCCCAGGGAGGGGGGACTGCTGTTCATCAGTGTGGGACAATACAGAGCTAAATAGGCCAATGGTCTTAACACAGCCTTCTATGTCTCTATCCAGACCCTTCCCTTGTTATGAATTTCATAACACCGACAGAACCACCGACAGCAGATGAAAGGAAATTGACAAGAGGCTGTATTTAAAGAGATTACGGGGTCTTCTAGGGATAAGCTAGAAATTCAATTAAAGCTCCTCTTGCGCTCTCTCTTTTTCCTGGCCAAACCAGCTGCAGGGAACCGAATCCAAGAATCAAGGAGACCTTTAAGCAACTTCCAGGTGCGTTCTGGTCCCATTCTTAAAGGGCCAATTGGCGAATTCTGTAGAGAATTCATGTAAGCCGCACAGGATTGTTCTAACACAACAGGGGCCTGTCTTCTAATGCCTTCGTAGTTCGTAGCAAATCCGACAGGAGTGCAAGATTATGTGTTTCATTCTGGGTTGGGAGGAACACAGGCAGTTGACTGAAACCGAGTCAGATCATTCTTCATTTGGGGGACATTCCCAGCCCTGCCTGCTGAGGATTGAAGGTGCCACCTTCTGCATGCAAAGCAGATGTTTAATCACTGAGCCACACCCCTTCCTCAGGACCCACATGCCTGCTGAGATAATTCAGGAAGTTTCCAGGTGTGTTAGTGGTTCAGAGGGCGGTCTGCAGGTACAGAGCACAGCTCTTCAGCTGAAGTTAAGCAGCTTCTAGCTTAGTTAGCTGCCTTGATTGGAGGCTGAACGGGAACCAGACGGAAGCTGCTCTGAGCTGTTTGGAGAAAAAGTGATCGCAACTACATACAAATATGGGAGCAAAGGAAGCTGTTAGCACCTCAGTCCATCTAGGTCAGTACTGTCTACACTGATTAACAGTAGTGCTTCAGGTAATAATAATAATAATAATAATAATAATAATAATAATAATAATAATAATTTATTATTTGTACCCCGCCCATCTGGCTGGGTTTCCCCAGCCACTCTGGGCAGCTTCCAACAAAGACAAAAAATACACTAAAATGTCACACATTAAAAACTTCCCTGAACAGGGCTGCCTTCAGAATGTCAGATAGTTGTTTAGCTCTTTGACATCTGATGGGAGGGCATCCCACAGGGTGGGTGCCACTACTGAGAAGGCCCTCTGCCTGGTTCCCTGTAGCTTTTGCTTCTGGCAATGAGGGAACCGCCAGAAGGGCCTCGGCTTGTTGTCAGACAGCGGACTTTGCTATCCCATTCTGGAAATGCCGGGGATTGAAGAGTTGGCAGTTTAGTTCGGGAAGACGTTTGGTGCTTCACCGGATGAGCTGGAGGTTGAGAGCATTGGATGGGGCAAGGAAATCATGCAGATCATTGGTAAAGCATGTGTTTTGCATGCCCAAGACTCCAAGTTAAGCCCCTGACATTCCCAGGGAGGGCTGTTCAAAACCCAGAAGAGTCACTGCCAGAAGGGCCGTCTTAAGTATATCCAGCACCGTGGTGCAAAGATCCCTTCGGCGCCGCCCACACCCATTTCGCAGATTTGCCGACCTTTTTACGGCACTGCTGGCAGCTTTGCAGGGCTGGAGGAGGCGGGCAGCAGCTGGAGGGCAGCTCCTCCGGTGGGGAAGAGGCAGAGGCTCCAGGCACGGTGCTGCTTCAGCGAGGCGGGCGAGGGCGGCGAGCTGATGCCCGGAGGTGCTGCGCCCAGTGTCTGCCTCCTCCCTGGCGCCTGTGCCGTGATGGCCATGGCAGGCGGAGGCTCTGGGCATGGCGCTGCTTCAGCGTGGCATGGCGGAGGTGGGCGAGGGCAGCAATCTGGTGCCGGGAGGCGCCGCGTCCAGCCTCCACCTCTTCCCTGGCGCCCTCCAGAACCTGACACCCTGGCACCAGGCGCCACTTGCCTCTATGGGCAAGATGCCCCTGACTGCCAGCCAGTGAAGACTAGGGTTAATCAACATGGCAACCTCCAGATGACCCTGGAGGCTCCACTTCCCATCATCCCTGACCATCAGCCATGCTGGCTGGGGCTGATGGGAGCTGTAGTCTAACAACGTCTGGAGGATATCACATTGGCTACCCCCATAAGCAGACAATACTTGGCTAGATGGACTCGTGCTCAGACTCAATATCTGACACGTCCTTCTGTTCCCGAGATCCTTTGTCTGCTCCGTGAACTGATTTGGCCTTCCGGTTTCTGCAGTGCTCAGCGAGTGGTAGGAGGCCGCCCTCGCCAGCTGACATAGAGCCCCTCAACGTGACCGCAAGAGTGTTTTCGTTACATCTCTCCCCCCTGGCCATGGCAGTGATTACAGCAATCGACTCTATTGACCAGTCTAGCTGTGAGATTCAAAGCAACAACAGATCAGGAAGCTCGGAGGCATGTCGTCAACACTGTGGCTCCAAGGTGCATTTTGCAAATGCGGTTGTTCGATGGGCCTCGCCTTGTCACGAAAACGACCACTTATCCTGTTCCCTGCTCTGTTGTGCTCTTGCAAATTCCATGTACTGTATATCCTCCCCTCCACTCTCCATTATGCTTCCTTGACACTCCCAGCTAGATGCAAAATGAGAACACAAATTTCATAATGAAGAAAAGCAAAGAAACCAATAACCCCGCCTCCCACAAACACATTTAAAAGGCCACAGATTCTTCAACACTTCAGAAACCATCCTTATTTTTATTATTATTAGTGGGGATGAAACGCACCTTCAATGGAACAAGTGCACACTCAATGCTTCTAAAGTTTTTAAAAAGCGGTCAATCTTCCTGAAATAGTAGCCACTTTGCACAGTTTATACTACTTCTAATGTTTCATTATCCATTTCATCTGTCTGAAAGCTTTGGGAGTGTCTGGTGCTGTAGCTCTGTTGAAGCTAAGTACCAACGACTGTTATTTGAAGGAATGCCCATGAGGGCTAGTATCTTGATTCCCCAGCCCAGAGTGGCTGGGGAAACCCAGCCAGATGGGCAGAGTATAAAAAAATAAAATTATTATTATTATTAATAGTTATTATTTCTTTTCTAATTGATGAAACTGAGATTCTGGGGATGCATAATTCTGCACTCGGTTTCAAAATGTTGAGCTGTAAACAGTGATAGTCCTACTCAGAGTAGGCCTCCTGAAGATAACAGGCGTGGCTACCTTAGGTTAATTCATGTCTGTGTAGACCAGGGGTCAGTAAACTTTTTCAGCAGGGGGCTGGTCCACTGTCCCTCAGACCTTGTGGGGTGCTGAACTATATTGGGGGGGGGGGGAATGAACAAATTCCTATGCCCCACAAATAACCCAGAGATGCGTTTTAAATAAAAGCACACATTCTACTCATGTAAAAACACACTGATTCCTGGGGCGTCCGCGGGCCGGATTTAGAAGGCAATTGGGCCAGATCCAGCCCTAGGCCTTAGTTTGCCTACCCATGGTGTAGACCTTAGCTGGAGACAACCCTACCTGCTTTTCCTGCACATGGACAAAACCAGAGAGAAACTTGAACCTTGTTAAGTTTGAAATATGATTTTATTTTATCTACCTTACCTTTCAAGCAAATTCCTGGAGCGGCTATCACAACTTCTCGTTTCTGAGAGATAACCCATGTGTCTTTGTTTTCTCATTGCAGAACCTCCACTTAGATCTATCTGTCTGCAGCACTTCAAAATCTAAGGGCTCCTTCCTCTCTCCCATAGGGTCAAGACTGGGAGGGAGCCGAGGGCAACGCCCCCCCCAAAGAGTCCAGAGACCCTTCCGCCCCACTGCTGCTCGGCTCAGGGATGAGTGCAGGTAGAGTTAACCCTTACAGCATCGTATCTTCTGAGGAAGACGGGTTGACTTTGACCACCATGCCGGGAGTGAATGGCTTTGGCAACGGTAAGATCCACACAAGGAGGAAATGCCGGAACCGGTTTGTTAAGAAGAACGGACAATGCAACGTTGAGTTTACCAACATGGATGACAAACCACAGAGGTACATTGCGGACATGTTCACTACGTGTGTGGACATCCGCTGGAGATATATGCTCCTGCTCTTCTCCCTTGCCTTTCTGGTGTCCTGGTTGTTGTTTGGTCTTATTTTTTGGCTCATAGCGCTTGTCCACGGAGATATCGAGAAGCCAGTCAAGGACGAAACGTTCACCCCTTGCCTCCTCCAAGTGAATGGCTTCGTGGCCGCTTTCCTGTTCTCCATTGAGACACAGACCACAATAGGCTACGGGTTCCGGTGCGTGACAGAGGAGTGCCCGCTCGCTGTTTTCATGGTGGTCCTCCAGTCCATCGTGGGGTGTATCATAGACTCTTTCATGATTGGTGCCATCATGGCAAAAATGGCTAGGCCCAAGAAGAGGGCCGAAACCTTACTCTTCAGCCATCATGCGGTCATAGCCATGAGGGACGGCAAGCTTTGCCTGATGTGGAGAGTGGGGAACCTGCGGAAAAGTCACATTGTTGAGGCTCATGTCAGAGCTCAGCTAATAAAGTCCAGGATCACCGAAGAGGGGGAATACATCCCACTTGACCAAATAGATATCGACGTCGGGTTCGACAAAGGCTTGGACCGTATTTTCTTAGTGTCTCCGCTCACCATCCTCCACGAGATCAACGAAGAGAGCCCTCTGTTTGGGATTAGCCGGCAGGATCTGGAAACGGACGACTTTGAAATCGTGGTTATCCTCGAGGGCATGGTGGAAGCTACCGCCATGACGACACAAGCCCGGAGCTCCTACTTGTCCAGCGAGATCTTGTGGGGCCACCGCTTTGAGCCCGTCTTGTTTGAGGAGAAATGTCAGTACAAAGTTGACTACTCGCACTTCCACAAGACGTATGAGGTCCCGTCGACCCCATGCTGCAGTGCCAAGGACCTGATGGAAAACAAATTCCTCCTCCCCAGCACCAACTCTTTCTGCTACGAGAACGAGCTTGCCTTCATGAGCCGCGATGAGGAGGAAGAGGAGGAGGAGGATGACGACAGCAGAGGTTTGGGCGACCCAGGCTCAGACAACCAGCCTGAATTTGAGACGCTGCAGGCCACCGTAGCTCTGGATCAAAGATCCTACAGAAGGGAGTCGGAAATATGACCCAGGGCCCCTGTAACTGCTTTCAAGGGTCTCTCTCCCCCTGCCCCGGTCTCTTTCCCTCCTCAACGAAACCCAATTCAAATTATGCAGAACAATGCAAGTGCCATAGGAATGCCTGAGAGCTAGAATGGTTTTTAGGGTGTTGTTTTTGTTGTGCGTTTTTTTAAAAAACAAAAAAACCCAAGGTTTAATCGCAATAACCACTGAATGGCATGGTCTGAGAAACCCTAGCCAGCCTCAAAGTGTTGTGAACATCCAGTGTTAACAAAGCTGTTAAGAGAACATACTGAAGGGCAGATTCAATATGGCGGCAACACAAACTTAGAAACCCAACCATTGTGAGTTTGAGGCTCTGTGCAGGAGGAGTATCATCGAATCCAGAGTGATATGATCTAAGGCTCATTCCTCTTGTCCTACAACGTTATCCCAGGGACAACAGTTCTTTAGCCATCAGTTGGAGCAGACGGCAATTCAGGTTTTCTCCTGATTGCTGTTTGCTGTGGTTTAAAGTTAAAGAGTGGGCTTTCCCTGGGACAGGTGTGGGGCAAGGGGAAAACTGCACAGACCCATGCCTGGGAAGCGTGGGTCAAGCAGAAAAGTGCTTGGACCCGTGCTTTCTAAGCACAGGACAAGTGGAAATGTGGGCAAGCTCCTTGTCTCTATGTTCCCTGTTGAAAATGAGGGTATTTTTATTTTATTTTTTAAAAAGCTAAGCACTATACAATTTCAAAAGGAGAAAATATCAGGTAGCAAAATCATGTTGTTGTTTTTCAAAACATGAACGAACAAATTATATTATATTTAATATATGTAATATATACATGTACTGCCTGGAGATGTAATTCTGTTGCACTAGATCAGCACTTGAAGTCCTACAGCTCATAGTACACTTTTATTGTTGAGGGGAAAGCAAGGGAGGTTATTTTTAATCTTTTTGTTTGACTTCCCACATGCAAAACTATTTACCAAAAACATTGTTTTTCACACAATAAAAGCGATTGCTTTTTAGAAGGGAACGAAGTCCAAAGTCGACAAAAGCAACAAAGCTCTTTTGTCTCTCTCTCTCTCTCTCTTTCTTAAAAACAAAACAAAACACATTTTCATTTAGGAAAAGCTTTCAGTTTTCTTGCCTGGTGTCCTCAAAAGTGGAGGGAGAAAATCCACACACAAAAAATTGTAGAGAAGGACTAGACGTTACAGATTCAACATGGGAGCCCCAACCCTGTGGTTTATTTATCCTGTGTTGGTAATGCAGGGCAAGGGGAGATAGGTGCAGGGAGGAATCAAGAGGAATCAGGGAGAAGCACTTAACCCTTCCTCCAGCCGCTCATCTCAAATGACCCAACCCTCTCCCTCCCGTCCCCCCCTCCTCAGACAGGCCCTGAGACTGAAAGTAGGGCCAGGCGTAGGACAACCACTCTCAGAGGGTCCTTTGGAAAGATCACAGGGGCACAGGAAGGATTAGACACTGCCCCCTCACCTACCAATTTCCTCCTATGAAAGGCATCGGGAAACTGTGGCCCTCCAGAGAAGTTGCCGTAATAATAATAATAATAATAATAATAATAATAATAATAATAATAATAATGTATTATTTATACCTCGCCCATCAGGCTGGGCCTCCCCAGCCACTCTGGGCAGCTCCCAATAGAATATTGAAAACACAATAAAACATCAATAGCACTCACAACATCCCTTGACCATTGGCCATACTGGCTGGGGCTGATGGGGACTGCAGTCCAAATCCCCCATTCACATTATCATAGGAAATGTGGATGTGCAGAGCTAAAACGAGGTGCCACGCAGACTAAGGTCACATCCACAACATATATCTGGCTTCCCCCAAAGAAACCTGGGAACTGTAGTTTGTTATGGCTGCTGGGAATTGTAGCTTGGCGAGGGGCCTCTGGACAACTCTAAGCACCCTTAGCAACCCACTGTACTCTGGATTCTTTGGGGGGGACCATGGCTGGGTTAAGGCGGCATGAGAGTGCTTGAATTGTGTGCAGATGTAGTTTATGTCTGTATTTATTTGGGGGTGTTATGCCGCCTTACAGATCAAGGAGGTAAGAGCAGTGGACTCGTAATCTGGTGAACCGGGTTCGCTTCCTGCTCCTCCACATGCAGCAGCTGGGTGACCTTGGGCCAGTCACACTTCTCTGAAGTCTCTCAGCCCCACTCACCTCACAGAGTGTTTGTTGTGAGGGAGGAAGGGAAAGGAGAATGTTAGCCGCTTTGAGACTCCTTCGGGTAGTGATAAAGCGGGATATCAAATCCAAACTCTTCTTCTCAGACTCACAGTGAACATGAAGGGAAGGGCAAACAGTTTTTTAAAATATTAAGCCATTATGAAAAAATACATTACATTTGGGGAAATTGCTTTGTATAAGTGTCTATACATATATATTAGGAGAATATGTATTAGGAGAATATAATATATATATACTGATATATTAGGAGAAAGTCACCATAAAATGCTGGTGAACCTTCATGAGGACCTTATTTTTTAAAAAAAATAAATAGGAAAATAATGTGGAAATGTGGAGAACTGAAGAATGGAAAAATGAGAAACTGAGAAGAACCAAAACTAATGGCTTGCCCATCCTTTGTCCTTGACCATTGTTCATTTTCTTGAGGCTGATAGGAGCTGTGGTCCAACAAAACCTGGAATCCCATAGATTCCCTCCCTGTGCATAAAAGTGAAGGAAATTAACACTCATTTAGCAAATTCAGTAATTTTTTGTTTTTCCTTACATTTATCTTGGGACATGGGAGTGTGAGTGTGAGTGTGTATGGTGCAATTTGGATTGTCTGCTTTCAGGTACCACACAATGTCCTGTTGGACCCCCTCTGCAATGCCCTCCCTTAGAACATCCTCTGCCACAGAAAGATGCTCTGATTTATTTGTTTGTTAACCACAGCAGAGGATGACAAAATGGAACCAGATTACTTCTCCTGACTCCCCCAACTTCCTGGGCTCCAAAGGGGCTGTGCCTTAAAAGAGAGGAAGAGGTGCAATTGTTTTCTGTTCCCAAAGCATGCTTCTTGGGCCTTGCACCAAAAGCCATACTGCGTAAATCTCTTCCTTTCTTCTCCCCCTCTTGCTACTTCCGAGTAACACCCTGTTCTTCCCGCCCAGTCGCGGTGGGTGTCCCTTGTCCAGCCATCTGGAGGAAGGCGTGTGACCGACCCACAGAGCGGATCATAAGCAATAAATGCAGTTCGCACGGCACACATTCCAAGCAAATATCGATCTCCCAAGTCCCCAACGTTATCTGTTATTGCAAAGCATGAGAGAGAGAGAGAGAGAGAGAGAGAGAGAGAGAGAGAGAGAGAGAGAGAAACAGAAACAGAGAGAGTCTCACCCTGGCTGAATTTGCCTGGGAGCAAAGGCTGGCAGGAGTTGAAGGACATAGTATGTTCCCTGACAGCTTGCAGAGAGGAGGAGGTTGGCAGAGTTGGGGGTAGGGGAGGGAAACCTGTCTAAAATTAGAATTTGGTTACTAAGGCCCTGGGTGAGTTTAGGCTGCCAACTGATCAGACAGGAAAAGCCAGCCTGGGCATGCTCCTTGGACCCTGGGCTACAACAGTTTGATCTGCAGAGATCAGCAGGTGCAAAGGTTTCTCTCTGAGAGGAGAGACGCTTCATTCCCTGCGAAAGCCTGCACACCAAACAACATTTGGAAGCGCAGAAGGAGGAAGGACTGGTGAAAGTAAAAATAAAAATTGGCAAGCCTAAATGTTGCATGCACTGTATCATGTTGTTGCAATGGTTCCCGAAAGCCTTAGGCTGCTGTCCAAGAACCTCAGGGGCGCTGCAACTATGATTTAGCTAGGAGCGAGAGAGGTGGACCAAATTCTGGCGTCGCACAGGGTGCCGCTGAAATTTGAGACCCCCAAGTCCGCCGTTGCCTGTACTTGGCTATCCCAGAAACATGTGGGTTCCTTCAGAGTGCTGGTATAATGCAGCCCACTCCTTGGCAATCCCTAAAAGCCACCAGAAAGTATTAGTGTTCCAGAGTCACTAATCCAGAATTTCCTTTCACTTGGTTCAACAGCTGGCACATTCATTGATGGGACTTGGGGTCAGGGATGTTGGGACCTTCCAGATGTTGCTGGACTCCAACTCCCATTATCCATAACTATCAGCCATGCTGCCTGCAGATGATAGGAGTTCAGGTCCAAGAAGAGACACACAGGTGCCCCATGCCTGGCTCAGCTTACACTCTTTAAGGTTTGTTTTTAACATAAGAATATGCATAATCACGACTCATTTAAGAGTGCGATGTTATGCGTGCCTACTCAGAAGTAAATGCCAGTGAGTTCAATGGATCTTCTAAGTAGGTATGTTGTCGGATTGTAGCCTTAGAAACCCTGTTCGTATAATAAAAGATTTCCTCACTCGTTCCCCCTCCACATGTGTAACAAACACACAAAGGTAAGAAGGACCACCTTCACCCATCATCACTGGCATAATAATAATAATAATAATAATAATAATAATAATAATAATTTATTACTTATACCCCGCCTATCTGGCTGGGTTTTCCCAGCCACTCTGGGCAGCTTTCAACAAAGGATTAAAAATACCTTAAAATATCAGTCATTAAAAACTTCCCTAAACAGGGCTGCCTTCAGATGTCTTCTAAAACAGTGTTTCCCAACCGGTGTTCCGCGGCACAGGAGTGTGCCGTGAGACATCGGCGGGTGTGCCGCGAGATGCCTGGAGGGAGGCGGGCGAGTCGGCGGCGAGAGGCGGGGCGGCGGCGGCGAGGAGAGGCCGCGCCTCCTGCTGCTGCCTGGCGCTCCTCCTCGCAGCCGGCAGCGCTGCCTGGGCGCCTCCGCGCGACTCTGCCTCGCTGGGTTTGGTCTCCCAGCAGAGACGGGTCACACGCGCCCCTCCCTCCCTCCCTCAGCCTGCGCGGAGGGAGAGCCAGAGAGAGGCATCGCTCCTGCGCGCCGGGAGAGGGAGCAGCCGGAGCGATGCCCCTTGAAATCTTCGCCCTGCCTTCTTCTGGAGCGACGGAGAGCCTCTTAAAACTCGTCCGTCCGCTTCTCTCCCTGCCAAGAGGCGTCCAGCAAGCCGGCTTTGCCAGCGGAGCCAGCCTTGGAACAGACCCATCCGTCAAGCGGGGATTGTGCGTCCTCCTGGACAGAGTGTAAGCAACCGGGTTTAATTTGGGTTACGCGGAACTCCAGCGCTCAGGGCGGGAGTTTAGGAAATCCAATCGGGTGGCGCCGCTCTTCCTTGGGACCCCATGGGGAAACACTGGGGACCTACTTCTAAGCAAACGGGTCTACACGTCTCTCTGCCCCCCCCCTTTAACCTTTAGCTTCAAAGCCAGAGCAAACCGAGGCTAAATCCGTATTTACATAGGATAGCTTTCGTGCGTCCCTCCCGGCGTGACGCTGCGCGCTGACGTCACGGGGCGGGGCTTTAATGGTGGTGTGCCGCGAGATTTTTTTTCAGTAAACAGGTGTGCCGTTGCCCAAAAAAGTTTGGGAAACACTGTTCTAAAAGTCAGATAGTTGTTTATTTCCTTGACATCTGATAGGAGGGTGCCACTACCGAGAAGGCTCTCTGCCTGGTTCCCTGTAACCTCACTTCTCACAGTGAGGGAACCGCCAGAAGGCCCTCAGCACTGGACCTCAGTGTCCGGGCAGAACGATGGGAGCGGAGATGCTCCTTCAGGTATACTGGACCGAGGCCGTTTAGGGCTTTCAAGGTCAGCACCAACACTTTGAATTGTGCTCAGAAACGTACTGGGAGCCAATGTAGGTCTTTCAAGACCGGTGTTATGTGGTCTCGGCAGCCGCTCCCAGTCACCATCCCTTGTGTTCAGAAGAACATCTGAAAAGGCAGGTTGCATTCACACAGGCATAAGTTTTCCTTGTGATTAGGAACCGTGGGGAGCCTAGAGCACATAGACTCCCTGAACATTGGCAGATTCATGTTACGTGTGGAGGAGGAATGAGTGAAGACACCTCAAAAGTTTGAGTTCAAGGTGGCATGCCTAATCGAGGCCAGGGAAAGGCACCAACTACACAGAATGTGAACTGACCAATGCTTAGATATACATTCTCAGCATACCTCTTCTTCTACCTAACTTATACTAGTTTTGCACCAGTTTGCTTGTCATAGCTATGGATGGTGTGGGGTGCAAAATTCGACTCTGTTCACGTCTAAAAGCGAATCAACCTAATTTGCACTATCTAAAACAATACGCAAACGGAAACGCAGCCATCCTAGGATACCCTGACTTCTCCGTTTATGGTGGAAAGCGGTCTTCTGGAACTGAAACTAAATAAATAGATAAATAAATTGTATAGGCTCAAGGAGGCTTACAATACAACATTCAAAAAGAACAATTGAACAGCAAAATGTATTAAAAGTTCAAACGAATTGACAGAGAAACGGTGCGGTGTCTCCACTGAGGCTTAAATTTATGCACCAGGGATATATACAATGTAAACTTTCACCAGTTTTGCACCAGTTTGATTTCAATAGCTGTTGGGGGGGGGGAGAGAAACTCAATTCACTTTGCATTTAAAGGCAAACCAACCAAATTTGCACTTCCCAAAACAACAGACAAACCAAAACACGGTTCTCCCTTGAAATTTGCGCTTCTAGGAATTTTGCAATGCAGTTTTTCAGCTAAGTAATGTGTACCCCCCCCAAAAAAAACCCCACAAACAAACCTGGCAGTAAACTATACCTAAAAATGCATATATTGGTGAAAATAACACACAAATATTTGGGGGGAAACTGTGTTGCAAAAATGTGTAAATTAAGCAAAAATGTGTGCCCAAAAATGTGTGTGTTAGAAAACATTCCCTCCTCCCAACAAATCGCAAACTGGTGTGGAAATGTGAAGAACTTAATTTAAGATTTGGAAAAAATGAGAAACCGAGAGAAACCAAAATCAATAGATTGATCCATCCCTAGTCAAAGCTCCCTGGTCTCCCACTTCCTGGAATCATTGTTTTGTGGGGATATCATGCATTCTCCGTTTAAAAAATCTTTGATGTATTGGTCCTGAGCTAGTCAGCCAGGATGGGCTACTAGAGGGAAAACCAATGGGATGCCCTGCTTAGGCTGTTGGTCTCCAGCTCCCATCTGCCCCAGCCAGCGTGGTCAATGGAGAGGGACGGTGGGAACTGTAGCCCCATAACACCAGGAGGCCACCACTTTGGCCATCCTTGAATTAATTATTAAAGGTAGGTCACAAGAACAGCCTGACTGCCATGCAGTAAAATAATAATAATCATGAATGGGCCAAGCAAGCGTGACCAGTAGCCAGGGATGATGGGAGTAATAGTTCAGGGCCAAGAGTTCCCCACACCTAGGCTACAAACTGGCCCTGAGTCTGAAAGGATTAAGATTACAGCCATGTCTGCACACATAGGACTACAGTTCCCAGAATTCCTTGAGGGCACGACCATTAAAGCCATTTAAGGAGCCTATGTATGTTCACTAGTGACAACCGCACTAACTAGCTGAAGAACTGGAACTTACTTTGAAATCAAGATAAATGGTTGTATTCCCAATTAGTGCAGGTCTTAGTGCTGTTAAGTATTCACACAGTAGGAAGTGGTGAGTCCATGGTGGAATCTAGACACATATAAAAAACATTTATGAAAAATGCTTTTTTTGAAAAACGTTTTGAAAAATATATTGAATTTGCCATAGCTCACCATCGCCGTCTAGTGTCCCATTTGTATAATGCACTTTACAACGCACTTAAAACGTTTTATTCGCAGCTGTGTAGCTGAGTCCCATGTCTAACCAGTCTCCGTTTGTATATGCTAGAAAGGGCCATAGCTCAGTGACAGAGAATCTGTCTTACGTGCAAGAAGGTCTCAGATTTAATCCCTGGCATCTCCATGTAGGTCTGGGAGAGACCTGAAATCCCAGAAAGGCGCTATCAGTCGGTCTAGACAACACTGAGCTATATGGACCAATGGCCTGGCTCAGGATAAGGTGCCATTTTGTGTCTCCTCTGATTCCTTTCGAAATTGAGATTTATTTTGCTGCCCTCCCCTTGACCCAGCAGACCACTCTGAAACACTGCTTGTGGAACAAAAACAACAACAACAACAAAAGGCAGGTGAGGACAGGGTGAAAAGGAGATAGAATCAAAACCTATTTATTGAGTGTATTATTTTTTTTAAAAAAAACAGCTTGTATGATTGGTTGTGTTTTGGGTTGTTGTTGTTCTTTTTTTAAAAAGAAAATAAGAAAGGGTGAAATGTTAGCTGCTGCTTGGGTGGGTGCCAGGCGGAACAGAAGGGGTTGTTCCTCTGGGAATTAATTTCTAAATGTATATCACAGTAAATATTTGTAAAGAAGAAGAAAAGAATCTTTAAGTAAATTATTGCTTTTTAAACTATATGTTATATAATTGTACAGTCCGGTCTCAGAGACTAGAATAATATATACATATGTATTTTTTAAAAAACGACACTGCTGCATAGATCAACCTGAAATGATTTGTAGGTAAAGCCATGCAGAGCTAGCAAATAGCAAGATTATTTTTCCGTTCTCTCTCAGTCCCGCTCCATATTCTTCTCCCTTGGTAAATACCTAGCTCTGGAGAATAATGTTATATAAAATGTATAGCTCTAGAAACTGAATGTGCTGTTATATAATGTACAATAATAACAATAATAATATATATTTTTTGCCAACTTCCGAGTGTGACAGTGGATCATTTTCTTGATGCCGCCAGGATGCAAGCTGATAATTAACCCAACAGTTTCTGTTTAAGAAGTTGAGAAAAAGCCTTTGAGTAAGTTACAGTTGCCACCTTTCCGCTGCCCACTTTGCTCCTGTGCCTTTATGAGCACAACATTTTAAATTGGGGTTCAGCAAACTTTTTCAGCAGGGAGCCAGTCCACTGTCCCTCACATCTTGGGGGGGGGGCAGACTATATTTTGAAAGGGGGGGGGGAGAACGAATTCCTATGCCCCACAAATAACCCAGAGATGCATTTTAAATAAAAGCACACATTCTACTCATGTAAAAACACGCTGACTCCTGGACTGTCAGCGGGCCGGATTTAGAAGGCGACTGGGCCGGATCTGGCCCCCGGGCCTTAGTTTGCCTACCCTTGTTTTAAATTCTCCACACCAGGGAATGTTTACCTGCTCAATTTCTGCCATTACTGAAGTTTTGTTGAAGGCAGAAGAAGAGCAAGACCAGGAGCAGAGACTGGCACTGCCAGGCAGCTGCCAAACCTCACCATCAGGGAAAAATTCGGTGTGGTTCAGCTTTCACCTAATTTGCACTTTCTGAAAGAATATGTGAATTGAAGCACAGCTATCCTTGAAACCCACATGTCTCTAACAAATGTATCCAATGCTGATCCTACTCGGAGTCTTCTTCTTTGGCGATCCCTCTTAGCCAAGTAAGATTGTCTTCCATGAACATGGTTTTAACAATGAGTCCGTAAGTGACTGTGGAGGCCAATTCTGGATCCACACGTCCTTCCACAGTGGGGACATTGGTTTCCAGGTGGGAGTTGATCACGGCATGGTCTACTTGGAGTAGACCTGCTGAAGTTGATGGATCTGCTTACTCTCCAGGTGGTGCAACAGGTCAGTGCATCTGGCTGTTAACCAGAAGGCTGGTGATTTGAGTTCACCCAGGGAAAATTTGGGCCAGGATTCCTGCATTGAGAGGGTTAGACTCATTGACCCTCAGGGTCCCTTCCAACTCTACAATTCTATGATTCTATGAACAACTTAGGTTGATTAATACCTCTCCTCTTGAGTGGACCCTCGTTGGATAGAACCTGATAGGCACAAAAAATGAACGTCCTTCAAGAACATGTGCATAAGAACCATAGCTGTCAACATTACTCTTTTTTTAAGGGAAATTCCCTTATTCTGAATAGGATTCCTTGCAAGAAAAGGGAAAAGTTGACTGCTATGATAAGAACTGATCTATTTGTGAAAATATAACTACAGTGGCACCCTGGTTCTCAAACTCCTTGGTACTCAAACAGCTTGGAACCCAAACACCTCAAATCCAGAAGTAAGTGTTCCAATTGCAAACTTTTTTCAGAAGCCAAACGTGCTCCGTTTTGAGTGTTGCACTTCCGATTTGAGTGTTACGCTGAGATCTGTCTGTTTTTGCTTTTTATTTTGCATTTGTTGTTTTTGCAGCTTTTTTGTTTTGTTTTTGTGGCTGTGTGGAACCCTGTTCAGCTACTGATTGATTGATTGTGTGACTGCAGTACATTGTTTATCGCTTTCATTTTATGGATCAATGGTCTTGTTGGATAGTAAAATTTATGTTAAATTGCTGCTTTAGGGGTTGTCTTTAAAAGTCTGGAATGGATTAATCCATTTTGCATTACTTTCTATGGGAAAGCTCGCCTTGGTTTTGAAACGCTTTGGTTTTGGAATGGAATTCCGGAATGGATTAATGGAGAAATTGCTTGTCAAAACAGGTAAGCCAAAATTACATCATAAAACATGTGTATTTTAGAAGAAAGGCGCACTAAAATCCTGACGACTGCCACAATTTTAAAGGGGAAGAGCTCACTCATGGGATTTTCTTGCCCTATGGGTCTGCCATGCAGGCACTCCACTTGAGCAGGTGTGTCCCACTGATGAAGGCCCTACCTGGTACCTGGTGACAAGACCATCTTTCCCCCTCTGCCTCCAGCTCCAATGCCAGCTCCTCCTGTTCAGGCCCTCCACCTGGTTGGTACCAGCTCCTTCTCCTTCCTCCTTTGCCTGGGAACACCCAAACCATGCCAGATTCTGACAACTGAGGGGCCCATAACAGTTTCCATTAGCCCAATGGCCAGGGTCAGTGGTGGCTTGTGCCCATTGGGGCTGGTGGGCCAAAAGACGAGAAGCCAACGGGAAGTGGAGTCAGAGCCAAGAACAGGTAGTCCCAACAAGGTTGTGAGAAGGCAACATCTTCTATTGCGTCCTGTATTTGCCACGTTGTGCTGCATTTCCGTTCTCCTGCGGTCCGTCTTCCGCCAAAACCAACATAATTCCTATTGCCATCTGCTGCGGCGAAAACAGGTAAATGACGTTTTGTATGTTTTGTCATTACATCATTCCACCCCGTTCATTTCAGCACAAAGGAAACACAATGAAAATGGCCGGGAGGAGAAATGTAATAAATTGCATATGGCTTGTGGACAGAAAGCAACAACAACAGCAAACGCAAATAGTGCTCACTGGATTGAGTTCTTTTCCAGACATGGGACAAATAAGCCAACACTGGTGATTTCTGTTCCTGTTTCCTTTTTCATCGAAATTTTCCAGCATCCCTAAGTCAGAGCCAATGGCAGCCATTGTCTTTTGTACTTTGTCCCCACCCTCCTCCCAGCTGACTTCTACAAGGGAAATGTTAAAACTAAGGAGGAGAATCCTGGGAACTGTAGTTTGTTAAGTCTGAGGCCACAGAGGCTTTATTCACACTAAATGTTTAAAGCGGTTATGGCACACACATACACCCCAAATCCTGGAAACTATAGTTTGTTAAGAGTGCCAAGAATTGTTAGGAGATCCCTATTTCCCCTCACAGGGCTACAATTCCCAGAGTTCCCTAGGAAGGGGAATTGATTACAGTGGTGCCTCGCAAGACGAAAAGAATCCATTCCGCGATTCTCTTCTTCTTGCGGTTTTTTCGTCTTGTGAAGCAAGCCCATTAGCGGCTTAGCGGCTTAGCGCTATTAGCGGCTTAGCGGATCAGCTGTTAAGCGGCTTAGCGGATCAGCTGATAAGCGGCTTAGCGATCAGCTGTTAAGCGGCTTAGCGGATCAGCTGTTAAGCGGCTTAGCGGCTTAGCGGCTTAGCGGATCAGCTGATAAGCGGCTTAGCAGCTTGGGAAAAAGGGGGGGGGAGGAAAAAAACCCTGCAGGAACTCGCAAGACATTTTCGTCTTGCGAAGCAAGCCCATAGGAAATTCGTTTTGTGAAGCACCTCCAAAACGGAAAACCCTTTCGTCTAGCGGGTTTTCCGTCTTGCGAGGCATTCGTCTTGCGGGGCACCACTGTATTAAACCACTCTAGGAATTGTAGCTCTGTGGGGGGAAATAGGGAGAGGAGGCAGACCAAGAGACAGAGATGAGTCCAGCTGGTGAAGAAGCATGGGTGTCTCCCCTTCCTGCTGCGAAAAGCTCCCTTCCCCTCTGGTCTTCCAGGACCAGGAGAGGCATGAATCGGGAGGAGCAAAGGCAGGCACACAGGCACAGTCTCAGATTTCTTGGGGGAAACCTTGGAAAGACTTCAGCAGCTACAAGAAGGTGGGGACCTTCAGTCTCCCAACTGCTCCATAGATGCAAGAAGAGTTGCTGGATTCATTAGGCCTGCCACTCCTGAACAGATCTTGTTTCCCCCCAATAAAGAGTTAACTGCACTCACTCCGTGTGATTTACTGCTGGCTCGCCGCTAACAAAGAATCTGCAGAGGGAGGGGGAAGGTTTATAAGGAGGCGTGGAGAGTTTTGTTTACTTATATGTGTGTCTTGGGTGGGACTGGAGTGTGATGTGTATTCCTTTGCTTGCTTGCTAGAATCCTTGATCTCTTCCTGCCTTTCTCCCCCAAAACTCTCTCTTCCTTTCTTTGGATCCCCACCCCCGCCCAGCATCTCCCCTCCCCTCCCATTTATCAAACCTGAATGCTAAAAACCACACTCCAAACCCTTTCCACATTGCCTTGGGTTTAAGCATGTGTGTGTGTGTTATATTTGCAGTGCCTATATGCTAAAGTGTATAGTTTTGGGAAAGTATTCACCCGACATATTTTTGATAATGTTGCATATTGCGTCTCAGTTTTAATTTACAGTTTTAACTGTTTTGATTTGCTTTGGGAAGCAGAGAGAGAACCATTTTGGAAGGTGATATAAATGCAGTTAATAAATTAACCCCACCTACCTGGAACTTAGCTCCACTGAATACATTCAGATTTGCTCAGAGCAGAGACAGCCACCAGACCCAAGAGAAAATCCCTGTTCATGCTGCTTCCTTCCCTTGATCAGGTATTCTGTGTAGAACCAATTTTTTAAAACGCAAGTTTGGTTTTCTTTTGTGGTTCTCTACAATTATATGATTCTGTGATTTCTCTTTCACATTTTATTCTCACAACCCTAAGACATAGGCTGACAGTGAATAGCTCAAGGTCTCCTAGGAAGCTTCTTAGATGAGGTTTTTAAGCATAGGATTATTATTATTACTATTATTACTATTATTATTATTATTATTATTATTATTATTATTATTACTGCTATTGCCATCTGTCATGGATGCTTTAGCTGAGATTCCTGCATTGCAAGGGGTTAGACCAGATGACCTGTTGGTCTCTTGCAACTCTAATAATAATAATAATAATAATAATAATAATAATAATATCATAATAATACTGAGTGCTTTTTTTCTGTGGGGACGCAGGGGTACGCACACCCCTAAACATTTTTTTTGAATCTTTGTACTTTTGTCCATTTACTGTATTTTTCTCTCTCGATTTGAACTATAAAATGGTGGTTTTCTTGAGTCAAAATGAGAGTACCCCTAAACATTTGTTTAAAGAAAAAAAGCACTGATAATAATAATTTATTATTTATACCCCACCCATCTGACTGGGTTAATCACAAGCCACTCTGGGCGGCTCCCAACAGAATATTAAAAACACGACAAAATAGCAAACATTAAAAACTTCCCTAAACAGGGCTGCCTTCAGATGTCTTCTAAAAGTCAGAGAGTTGTTTCCACAGGTCGGGCGCCACTATTGAGAAGGCCCTCTGCCTGGTTCCCTGTAGCCTCACTTCTCGTAGGGAGGGAACTGCCAGAAGGCTCTCGGCGCTGGACCTCAGTGTCCGGACTGAATGATAGGGGTGGAGACGCTCCTTCAGGTATACTGGGCTGAGGCCGTTTAGGGCTTTAAATGTTAGCACCTTTAAATTGAACTGTGCTCAGAAACGTACTGAGAGCCAATGTAGATCTTTCAGGACTGGTGTTTCAGAAGCATAGTGTCCAGATCAAGGGAATATTTGCACCCCGGCGCCGCATCTGCTAAAGACGTCCCTGCTGTAGAGACAAACTGCCTCCTCCTCCCCTTATTACAGAATGTTTGCTTTCAGAACCTCTTCATGCCCCCTTAACCTTTCCAGAGTCCCTGCCTGCCTTGACCTTCAAGCCTTTCATAGGCATTTAATTCAAAGCCGCCTTCTTGCTCTTTAATAAGGCAGAAAAAACTCCTTTGTACATATTGTTACAAAAGTCGGGTGCCTCCCCCTCTCTCTGCCAAGCGGTGGCAGGAGCCCAGAGGGTTCCAGGCGCTCACTCCAGGGTCTGTGGTCCTTTGGAGAATTAAGACACGGCGGAGACTGTCGTGGCTTTAAGAAATATGGTTTATTCACCTATTTACACCTTCAATCTGCATGGAAGGAGTCCAGATCTTACAGCATGGCCATTTCAAGAGGAGCTTGTCCCTCACAGCAGTGCAGCCAGCCTTCGGCCAGCCTGCCCAAGATGAATCCCACTCTTTTCTCTCCCTTCTTCCCAGCAACCCTTGCTCAAGACTCTCTTTTCCAGTCACCTCATGCCCAGTTACCCTGGCAGCCTTCCAAACCCCTGTCTCTGTTCACACCTCAAGGCAGGAGGAAGAACAGTTCTCTTGCATTGTCAATGGCCCTCAGTGGCCCTCAATTGTTTCTTATTGGCCCTAGCTATGTTTTGCATAGTCTAGCCCAGGAATTCCTCTGCAGCTTGTTTTCCCCATTCTTATCCCAAATAATCAAAATTCTATCATTTATTAATTTCTAGGGTCTTTTTTTTGGGGGGGGAGGCTCCAAATCTATAACAAGATTAACCCCCCACCCCAGTTCTCTCCCCAAGCTGAAAGACCAAACAAGATTTATTTCCCCCCTTATTTTCCTTCAGGAAGAGGCAATCTGAGCCAGGTTGGGAAGCGGTTGTTGGAAAGGCTCGTGCATTTTTTCAGAACCAGTTGTGCAATCATCGCATTAAATAACCAGTGTAAAATGGCCCTCCTGAGATTTGGCCCGTAGTAGGATGAAGGGTCAGTTCAGAAAGGGCGAGGGACAGGCTGAGGAAGAAATTCAGTGCAGTTTGCGTTTAAAGGCAAACCTACCTAATTTGTGAAGGGACGCAGGTGGTGCTGTGGGTTAAACCACAGAGCCTAAGACTTGTCGATCAAAAGGTCGGCGGTTCGAATCCCTGCGATGGGGTGAGCTCCCGTTGCTGGGTTCCTGCTCCTGCCAACCTAGCAGTTCGAAAGCACGTCAAAGTGCAAGTAGATAAATAGGTACCGCTCCGGCGGGAAGGTAAACGGCGTTTCCATGCGCTGCTCTGGTTCGCCAGAAGTGGCTTAGTCATGCTGGCCACATGACCCGGAAGCTGTACACCGGCTCCCTCGGCCAGTAAAGCGAGATGAGCGCCACAACCCCAGAGTCGGCCACGACTGGACCTAATGGTCAAGGGTCCCTTTACCCTTTACCTTTTTAACTAATTTGTACTTCCCCAAATGGTATGTGAACTTGAAACACAGCTGCCCTTTGAAATTCACACTTTTCCCAATTTTGCAGTGCAGTTTGCCAGTCGTGTGTACAGAAATGCATGTAGCAGGACAAAGTATACATAAAAATGTGTGTGTGTGTGTTTTGTAAATAACAAATTGCTCCCTTTCCCTTATGGGGTATCCAAGAACCTGTATAGAGTCCTTAATTGGGTTCCCTATTGGTAGGAGAAAATAACAGAGGCCAACCAGAGAATATTGAGAAGCAAAGCGGCTAGTAAGCCTGATCTTTATTGAATTGTTGCAACAGGGTCCTCACTCACCACATGCAGGAGGGAGGAGAGAACCCAGAACAATGGTGCGCAAGCCCTTATACAGACTTTTGAAATTGCCCACCCTGTAGCCCAAGACCACTCCCCAATATGTCATACATACATCACAGAAGGAGGCAGACTCCAGCAGAAATTCTGGTTGCTAGAATATCTGTTAATAGTCACTGATTGCTTTACCTGGGCAGCCTGGCCATTCTTTTGTGATGGCTAATACTTTTAATTCCTGAATCCAGGTCACAGGCTCACCCTATTCATACACAAAAACGTCCTTAAAACAGGATTTATAAGCAAAAAGACAAAGGGAAGGCTTTCCCCATTTCCCCCCTCCTTGCAGAGAAATATATTGAGGTCAATTTGGGGGAGTCATAACGGTTTCAGGATTGCTCTCCCGTACTATTTCGGACACGTGGTTTATATACTTATGTGTGTGTTTGCCTTGTACATTTATGAACGTTTCTTTTATATTTGGGACCTTAGAATTATTTTAACAATACAAAAGGGTGTAATATATAAGGGAACATTGCTTGTAGAGGTGTGTATATTAGGCGAAATTAGCCACAAAATTAGAAGGAAATAGCACTCGGATGCTGATGAGTTTTCACGAGGACTTGCATGCTGATGAAGAACTGAATGCATGGCTGGAAGAAACAAGAAACTGGGAGAAACTGGCAGGTGCATCCACCCCTGTCTCCCACCTTCCTTCTTTCTTGCAGCCGTTCTCTACTTCTTACGCTCCTCCCTCCCTCCCTTTCCTAGACCTGCTTTTCACTGCTCTGTTTGCAATGCCTTCTGGGAAGGCCTCGCTCTTTGAGGTTGTCTGCTTCTACCCTAGGGTACCATACCACTGGGAAGTGAATGGGTTGCTCACGCGAGGTAACCATAGTAACACATCTTCAGCTTCTCCACAGCTTCTAATGCCAATTTTGTTTTTCTGCCAGCATTAAGGGAGAACATCTTTCTTTCCTTTTCTACACTTCCCCCCCGGACCCCCCCACCCCACCTTCAACTGCATTGAATACAGGCATATTTTTATGGGTCTGCGAAGTAGTCTTGCTTTCTTCCTCTTAATCTCCTCCGAGGTAAAAATTATTTTGCTAATACACTGGGGTACTTAACAAGAGACCAACTGTCGGCATCTTAAACCAAGGGAATGTCAGTTTTAATTCTCTTGTTCCGCCTTTGTGGCAAAGGAATGAAACTCAGAATTTCCTTTAGGTTTTGTAGTAAAGAGATTCTGTGAGGTTAAAAACCCCAAATGACATTTTCTGTTTAAAACCTCTTAAGAGCACAGAGGCACAGGAAGTTGCCTTAGGTAAAGGCAGTGCTTTTTTTCAGGGGGGGGGGACACGCAGGGGTATGCATACCCCTAAACATTTTGTGAATCTTTGCACTTTTGTCCATTTACTGTATTTATTTTCCCCGATTTGAACTATAAAATGGTGATTTTCTTGAGTCAAAATGAGAGTATCCCTAAACATTTTTTTATAGAAAAATATACTGTGGAAAGGTAAAGGTAAAGGACCCCTGGACGGTTAAGTCCAGTCAAAGGCGGCTATGGGGTTGCGGCGCTCATCTTGCTTTCAGGCAGCAGGAGCCGGCGCTTGTCCACAGATAGCTTTCCAGGTCATGTGGCCAGCAGGACTAAACTGCTTCTGGCGCAACAGAACACTGTGATGGAAGCCAGAGCACATGGAAAGTCTGTTTACCTTCCCGCCGCAGTGGTACCTATTTATCTACTTGCACTGGCATGGTTTCGAACTGCTAGGTGGGCAGGAGCAGGGCAGAGCAAAGAGTCGGGGATTTGAACCGCTAACCTTCTGATCAGCAAGCCCAAGAGGCTCAGTGGTTTCAACCACAGTGCCACCCGCGTCCCTACAGGATGTTGCCTTATACTGCATCAGGTCATTAGTCCATCAAGCTCAGGATTAGTGACATTGGCTCAATACTGCCGACACTGACTGGCAGTGGCTCTTCAGAATTTTAGGAAAGGGTCTCTCCCAGCCATACCTGGAGATGCCAAAAATGAACCTGGGATCTTCTGCATGCAAGGGAGATCCTCTACTCTTGCACAATGGCTCATCTTTCTTTGTATTAACCATTCTTGACATTTGTATGTCTTACTGAGGCTTGCATGTG
Source organism: Podarcis muralis (assembly GCF_964188315.1). Lineage (NCBI taxonomy): Eukaryota > Metazoa > Chordata > Lepidosauria > Squamata > Lacertidae > Podarcis > Podarcis muralis. The sequence goes on from NC_135668.1 coordinate 45,997,332, forward strand.
GAGCACGCTGGTTTATGGAAGTGAATCATGGGCAACTTACAACCATCAGGAGCGATGCCTCAACACCTTCCACCTGTGCTGTGTCAGGAAGATTTGGGGCATCACATGGCAGGACAGAGTCTCAAACAGAGATGTGTTCTCCCAAGTGCACATTCCCAGCAGGTTCGCACTCCTGTCTCAGCGACGTCAACACTGGCTTGGTCATGCCCACAGAATGGAAGATGGCAGAATCCCCAAGGACGTCCTCTACGGGGAACTGGCTTCTGGCACCAGACCCATTGGCAGACCAAGACTACATTACAAAGATGTCTGCAACATGACATGAAGGCTGACATCATCAAGCCCGCTGTGTGGGAATCCCTTGCAGGCAACCACAGTGCCTGGAGACAGATAGTCAGGTTGTGTATCCCTAGCAGGGGCCAGAGGAGGGATGACCACAGAGGAGAGAAAAAATGGCATTTTGCATCTGCAGCAGCACAACCGGATGCCTTCATCTGCCCCAGCTGCAACAAAACATCTCTCTCCTGCTTCAGTCTCTACAGCCACAGCAGGCGCTGTAAGTCTGCAATGGTTTGACTTCACCCCCAAAGGCACACTTCTCCACTGCTGTCTCCTGAGACAGACAGATGCCAACCAACAACAGAGTGCTCAGAGCTTTTCGTACATTTCTCTCAGCAGCCCGTAAGACAATCTGTTAGGTAGGCCAAACATTACTATCCTCACGCTGGAAAAACGAGGGGCTACCTGCTTACCTATAGCTACCTGCAGCCTAGTAGAGACTCTGGTTGTACAGTCGTAGCTTGGAAGCCGTTCCGGAAGTCCATTCGACTTCCAAAACATTTGACAACCGAGGCGTGGCTTCCGATTGGCTGCAGGAGCTTCCCAGTACGTTTCCAAGCACAATTCATAGTGTTGGTGCTGACCTTTAAAGCCCTAAACGGCCTCGGTCCAGTATTTCTGAAGGAGCGTCTCTACCCCCATCATTCTACCCGGACACTGAGGTCCAGCGCCGAGGGCCTTCTGGCAGTTCCCTCACTGTAAGAAGTGAAGCTACAGGGAACCAGGCAGAGGGCCTTCTCGGTAGTGGCGCCCACCCTGTGGAACACCCACCCAGCAGATGTCAAAGAGAACAATAACTACCAGACTTTCAGATGACATCTGAAGGCAGCCCTGTTTAGGGAAGCTTTTCATGTTTGATGCATTACTGTATTTTAATATTGTGTTGGAAGCCACCCAGCCAGACAGGCAGGATATAAATAAATTATTATTATTATATTATTATTATTATTATTATTATTATTATTATTATTATTATTATTATTATTATTATTATCAGAAGCTGCACCAGCGTTCCGCTTCCAAAGGACATTCGCAAATCGGAGCACTCCTGGGTTTGTGGCGTTCGGGAGCCAAAACATACGAGTGCCAAAGCGTTCGGCTTCCAAGGTACAACTGTATTTGGGCTTCTGTGATGGAGTCCTCTGAGTCAGAGAGTCGCAAGGTGGCAACCTTGAGTTGGTAGGGCTGTCAGCATTACAGTATCAATTCGTGGAAGTGTTTCTGCATGGCCTTCCAGTTCAGTGTCCTCAATCTCATCCCCTGAAGAAGGGAGATCCAATCTCAGGGTCATGGCGATTTGGGGACTTGGACCCTCTGGCAATAAATGTGTAGCATCTCCCCATTATAAATGTTAGTATTAAAAGAATCCAGTTTGAGACAGTTTCCCTGCAAGAAGATAAATGGAACTGTTTCCTTCTCTTACTTTGCGTACGTGACGTGCCGGGACTTTGCTGCAGCGACTCTGGAGAGAACATGTCTCCATCTCTTAGGTCATGTAGCGGACTCTTTAAGTTATTCCATTTCCTATCGGGGAAAGACCAGAATGTCAATGGAGGAGTTATTTATGTTGGCAAATGCATGTCGGCACACGAACTGCCTGGCTCTTTGGCCCAAATCTTTTATTAATGGGTGCATTTGTATTTGCAAATGCCTGTTGAGCACTTCTGTATGGAACCACATCCTTTGCCAATGCATTTTTCAGCGGTTAACTAAGTAATCGATAAGAAGGCTGCACGGAGCAAGCTGAGGCAGATAGGGGAGTTTTCAGAAATTATACCGAGAGCTCCATTAACTTCTTTTACATGGCTTGTGAGCAAGTGGGAATGACTTCTGGGCTGTTCTGGGTGACCAGGAATCCACTTTGTCACTGTTGTTTTTAAATAGCTCGGGGACTGATCCAGTTGGCCAATTACAAAGGCTAGGGATGGGTGAATCTGTCAATCTCAGTTTCTCATTTTACCATTCTTACAGTCAGTTCGCCACATTTCTACATCAGTTTGCATTTTTTCAAAAATAAAGTCAGCATGAAAGTTTATCAACACATTTCTTCTAATATACACATGTTCTTATCTAATTTTGCCTAACATATACATTTTTGCAAAGCAATTTCTCCTTCATAGAATGTGTTTTTAATACTTTTTTTTCATTAATGCGTGCATTTTAGGGCACCTTTTATTCCAGTATATGCATTTTGGTCCATATTATGTGCATTGCAAAATTCATAGCAATGCAAATTCTGAAGGATGGTTGTATGTTGGTCTTTGTATCGTTTCCGGATGTGTGAATTAAGCAGGTTCACCTATAAAGGTGAACTGAATCAAATTCCTCTCCCCATCCATAACTGATATCCAAGCTCTGATCTCCCAAAACTTGAGGTCCTTCTTTATTTTTCCATTTATGTACCTGTTCCACCACAGCAACGACAAATTTGCAATTTAGGCTGCCATCCTAAACCCACTTCCCTCGTAATGAGCTACATGGGATTGAGTAGGGCTTCCTTTTGAGTAGACATGGTTAAGAGTTCATTGTAGTAGTAGTAGTAGTAACAACAACAACAACAACAACAACAACAACAACAACAACAACAACAATTTCCCCAGCCACTCTGGGCGGCTCCCAACCAAATATTAGAAACACAATACAGCGTCTCCACCCCCATCGTTCAGCCTGGACACTGAAGTCCAGCTCTGAGGGCCTTCTGGCAGTTCCCTCACTGTGAGAAGTTACAGGGAACCAGGCAGAGGGCCTTCTCGGTGGTGGCGCCCACCCTGTGGAGCGCCCTCCCATCAGATGTCAAAGAAATAAACAACTATATGACTTTCAGAGGACATCTGAAGGCAGCCCTGTTTAGGGAAGTTTTTAATGTCTTATGTCTCTTTTTATATTCTGTTGGATGCTGCCCAGAGTGGCTGGGGCAGCCTAGTCAGATGGGCAGCGTACAAGTAATAAATTATATCATCATCAGTGTCCAGTCACAGCTCCTCAGTGTCCAGCCAGACCCACTCCCCTGCCTGCCCGCCCCCAAACTTTCCCCCCAATCAGGCTGAAAGTTCTCTGCGGACAACTCTCGGCCCAGCATGTACCAAGCCAGGCAGCAGAAAGGAACTGGACTGATTTCAGCAGCTGGCTATGGAGGGCATCTGGTTATTCCAAGAAGCAGAGTTCTCTGTCCATGGTCCTGGCTTCAGAGCCAGCTGATGATGGAAATATCACCCAAGCAAATATGCAACAGGAGAAGCACAGGAGCTTCTCCAGATGACCTGCTTAGTGAGGAGTCATCCTGATTTCCGGTCACAAAGGTTATGTGGAGGATGAACATCCTCTGGTCTTCACTGGGCATTTGTTCTGATTTGTTTGCAGGGATGTTACATGACAATAATCACTCACCCTGGTTTGTTTACGGTATATGTTTTCCCATTAATCATTCGTTCACCCCATGCTTTTCAGCGTATATCCCTGTTGCTTTCATAATTGCAAATAACCTGCTTTTTTAATTAAAAAAATGGATGTGTTGCACCATGATGATAAAAAGGTAAAGGGACCCCTGACCATTAGGTCCAGTCATGACCGACTCTGGGGTTGCGGCGTGCATCTTGCTTTATTGGCCGAGGGAGCCGGCGTACAGCTTCCAGGTCAGGTGGCCAGCATGACTAAACCGCTTCTGGCGAACCAGAACAGCACACGGAAACGCCGTTTACCTTCCCACCGGAGCGGTACCTATTTATCTACTTGCACTTTGACGTGCTTTTGAACTGCTAGATTGGCAGGAGCAGGGACCGAGCAACGGGAACTCACCCCATTGCGGGGATTCGAACTGCTGACCTTCTGATCAGCAAGTCCTAGGCTCTGTGGTTTAACCCACAGCGCCACCCGCATCCCATGATGATAGAGCACTTTAATCACTTGGGGGTCCTTCTGGACCCTTTGCTGTCACTTGAGGCTCAGGTGACTTCGGTGGCACAGAGTGCCTTCCGTTAGCTTTGGCTGGTGGCCCAGCTACACCCCTATCTTGACAAGGATAGCCCAACGTCTGCTGTCTATGCTCTGGTAGCATTTAGGTTAGATTACTGCAACATGTTATATGCGGGGCTGCCTCTGAAGAAGGTTCAGAAATTTCAGCTGGTGCAGAATTCAGCGGACTGGTGGCTCTGCTCTAGATCCTTTTCATATGTACCACTGGCAAGCCAGGTGTCTCCCAACTTAGATTTGTGCAGCTGGTTCTTTCTGCCTGAGTGTAGAATCTTACATTTGTCCCTATTGAAATTCATTCTGTTAGTTTGGCCCCTTCAACCTGATAAGGTCATATTGAGTCCCGATTCTGTCTTCAGTGGCATTGGCTACCCCTCCCAGTTTAGTGAGTAAATTTGATGAGTAAATTTCTTTGTCCAAGTTGCTCATAAACATGTTGAATAACAACAGGCCCAGGACAGAACCCTGTGGCTTGTCACTTTTTTCCAGGATAACAAGGAACCATTAGTGAGCATTCTTTGGTTTCGGTCAGCCAGCCAGCTACAAATCCACCTAACAGTTTCCTCATCCAGCCCACATTTTATCAACTTCTCTGCAAGAATATGATGGGGGACTTTGTCAAAAACCTTACTGAAATCGATATACTGTACACTATGTCCATAGCATTCCCCTGATACAGCAAGCTTGTAACTCTATCAAAGAGAGAAAGAGAGAGAGATTTGTCTGGCATGACTTGTTTTTGAGAAACCCAGGCTGCCTCTTAGTAATCACAACATCCTTTTCTAAGTGCTCACAGAGTGACTGTCTAATCATCTTTTCTAGGATCTTTCCTGGTATCGACGTCAAACTGACCGGTCAGTAGTTCCCTGGGTCTCATATTTTTCCTTGATAGATATATTTCAAATCTTTATTTTCTGAACAGCTCTTGTTTTCCTAGTCTATTGCGTTTTTGACATATAACATTCAGTTTTGTAATTATAAATATATTTAAATTATATCTTTTCCTGATATCCTAACTGGCATCACTTGTTTGCCAACTGCTTGGAAGTTGTGCGGTGTGGGATCAGCCAGCGAAATAGCTGAAAGGGGAACCCCTAATAAATATTGAAAGTCACACGGGGGTGGGATGGGACACAATATTTGCAAGTGGGATCTGCACATGCCCTCTCTTAGGACACTCCATTTCATTTGGTGTTATGTACAGAGTTGAATAGGATCCAAAAGGCAGCAGTCTGATTGATCCTAGAACAATAGGGTCCAGAATGCAGCAGTCTGATTGGTCCACAGGAGCCACCCAATCCAGCTCCAGGTGGAAGTGAATCCGCAACCTGATTGGCCTACAGGTGAATCCAGGAATTAGCCAATCATGTGGGGCCCATTGTGTAAGTAATGTATATAAAGCAGACATTCTGGGGGAACTTTCATTCCTCCTCACCACTATGAGCTGAATAAAGAGGATGAAATCCACTCTGGACTCTGGGTATATTTCATCCTCCTTCTTGTTTTCCCCAGTCCAAGAGTCATTCAGCTTTCCACGATCAGTGAGCATGCTCTGTCTCCGTTGGGCTGTGTCTGAGGTTTGTAGAGACCCCGTCTGCACGGTACATTTAAAGCACTATCATACCACTTTAAACAGTCCTGGCTTTCCCCAAAGAATCCTGGGAATGGTAGTTTGTGAAGGGAACTGAGAGCTGTTAGGAGGCCCCTCGTCTTTTCCCTGGGCTACAATTCTCAGAGTCGTTTAACAATAAATCCCTCTTCCCAGGGAACTCTGGGATTTGCAGTTCTGTGAGGGGAATAAAAACTCTCAACACCCTTGGATTGAGTATAATACACAGCAGCAATTGATATTTAGAGGAAACCATGGAAGGGAAGTCAGTGGTTAACATACTGTTTATTATTAATATGTGAACAATTGTATTGTTGGGAAATTATAAATATTAAAAAAGAAAAGAAATCACACACACACACGCACGGCTCTCAACACCTTTTACAAACAACAGATCCCAGGAGAAATGCGTAACTGTTTTAAAGTGCTATGATACCGCTTCAAATGTACAGTGCAGATGGGGACTAAAGTAAGATTCAGTTATGGTGAGAACAACATCTTGCCCTTAGCCTCAGGCAGCAAAATGTCTTGGGCTGGCCCTGACCACGCTCACTTCCGAGCATCAGACACAGAGGGAACGATAGTCAGTTTGACTCTGGGGATTATAGTACTCCAGACTGACCAGCCTCCAATTTTTTTATTTATTTTTAAAAATCAGAATATCGGCACCGGAAATCCAGCTCAGAGACAAACCAATCATGCAGACCATCTGCTTGGTCCAGACAGATAATGCCACTTTCATTGTTCCCATAAGCTGGTAAGCAGCTTTTTTTAACAAGACGAAACCTTTAGGCTGGGAAATTTTGATGTAGGAGGCCTGCATATCCTGTTCCGGCTGGCTAGATGTTGATTTACGCATTATACAGAGCCGAGACTGCTGAATTATGAAATAAGCCATTTTATATTTTGCGTATGTGCGTTTTCAGGGGCAGTGGGCGGACACGAAGTGTTGTGTTTTTCGGATCAGAACAGATCGGCTTTTACAATACCGGACAGCAAAGAATGACTCGAGCGAATTAGGTCAGTTCAATGCCATCATTATTTATTTTATTATAATAACATTTATGAGTCACCTCCCGCAAAATATTAGGGCACTGTGCAGCAACATATAAAAAAACCCCTCCAAAACGATACAGAACAATCATTGAATTGACCTGCTGCTCAAAGGACCTTTTAGACAACGGCACAGCCCATCCTATACTTTTAAACCACATTGGAAGCACACACACCCCACAAGAATCCTGGGAACTGTAGTTTGTTAAGGGTGCTGGAAATCGTAGCTCTGTGACAGGTAAATTACAGTTCCCAGAATTCTTTGGGGGAAGCTATGCAGTTTCAAACAATGGGTGGGTGTAGCATATAAACACGTGAAGATGCTCCCAGAATCACATGCTTAACACAAAATCCAGCCAGCCCTCAGGGCAGTGGGTGTTAGAGGACTCTGTGCAGGAGACAGGCCTGGAAGAGTGCCAGCCTAGTGTTGTCTTCGCCTGCCTCTTGTTGGAAGTGCAACAGCAGGGATCATTCAGTTTGTAACCTAAGGGGTTAAATCTGTTCTCAGTGTTAGTCTATTACCCAAGCCTTGTGTGTCGTGGTGTTGCTTAGCAACCTGCCAAAGTGGCATGATATTTGCTGAGGTAGCATGGGCTCTGATTGGCTGTGTAGTTCTGAGGGAGTTTTGTAGCTCTATGATGTGTAGAATGTTTCCCTGCTATGTACAAGGCCCAAAGGAAGAAAGACAAAGCCTTTCTCCTCAAATTATATAGGTTTTTTTCCAGTTTTGCTCAGTAATGTGTTATCAGGATTTTTCTCACTGGACTCTGCCTGCATTATGTAAACTGGGCTTGCTAACATGTTCAAGGGGCATGTTCTGTGTAGGAGAGGCATCCCAGCCAGATGGGCGGTGTATAAATAATAAAATTATTTTCTGAGCAGTTATGTACCGAGACTCTTCATGGCTGCCAAAGGAAGCTCTGGTGGTCCTTTGGCACCTGTGGGCACCATGTTGGGAACCCCTGGGGGAAGAGATGGCAATGTGTTCAAGGTCAACCAGTGAGCTCAACAGCCAAGCAGGGATACCCAAATCTCTCCACTCCCAGCCCAGAATTAGAATAACTACGCCACACTGGCTGTCATCGGTCACCAGCTTTATTGACCGCAGTGCAAGGGTAGTTTTGATGAAGCCCGTTGATTTCTGTGCTGGATGGCGACCTCTCGTTTTCCCTCCACCCATTAGAGATTCCTCTTGTCTATCAGCAGGAAGCAATCCGGTTTTAATTTCCCAGTAGGATTGCGGTGACGAGAGATAATTTTGGAGCCGATAAAGTCCTAAGAATCTACAGGCGTTTCAACAAGGCTTGTCCCTGCCAGGAATCCCAAGCCCTTCCTGTGCCCTTGGCAGGGCGCCAAAGTCCAGGCAGCAAGCCCAGGCCTTCTAACAAAGAGTGGGCAGTTCTTTAGGCATTTAAACTGAGCTTCTTTAGATGCAGGTTTGCACTTCAATCAAAAGGGATGCGAGTGGCGCTGTGGGTTAAACCACAGAGCCTAGGACTTGCCGATCAGAAGGTCGGCGGTTCAAATCCCCGCGACGGGGTGAGCTCCCATTGCTCGGTCCCTGCTCCTGCCAACCTAGCACTTCGAAAGCATGTCAAGTGCAAGTAGATAAATAGGTACCGCTCCGGCGGGAAGGTAAACGGCGTTTCCGTGCACTGCTCTGGTTCGCCAGAAGTGGCTTAGTCATGCTAGCCACGTGAGCCGGAAGCTGTACACCGACTCCCTCGGCCAATAAAGCGAGATGAGAACCACAACCCCAGAGTCGGCCACGACTGGACCTAATGGTCAGGGGTACCTTTACATTCACCTTTGCACTTCGATCACAACGCCAGCAGCAATGTAAGGGCATCAGATTCCATAAGTGTGTGCATAAGAAGCTTTCACCAACCTACTGCCTTCCAGATGTTTTGGACTACAATTCCCATCAGCCCCCAGCTGAAGGGAGTTGTTGTCCAAAGCTTCTAGAGGACAGCAGGTTAGCAATGGCTGGTGTGCAGGATTGCATAGGAAGATGACTTATCTAAATCAAACTATAGCTCTGTTTAGTTCAGGATTTTCTTCACTGGTTGCTTTCCAGGAGTTTCATACCAGAATGTGCAATTCATCCAGCCCAGACACTGGGGTCCAGCGCCGAGGGCCTTCTGGCGGTTCCCTCGCTGCAAGAAGTGAGGTTACAGGGAACAAGACAGAGGGCCTTCTCGGTAGTGGCGCCTGCCCTGTGGAACGCCCTCCCAGCAGATGTCAAGGCAATAAACAACTATTTTTCTTTTAAAAGACAACTGAAGGCAGCCCTGTTTTAATGTCTGATGCTGTATTGTTTTTAATATTCAGTGGAAGCTGCCCAAAGTGGCTGGGGAAACCCAGCCAGATGGGCAGGGTATAAATAATAAATTATTATATTATTATTATAATTCATTCATTCTCTCCCTGATTCTCATTTTTTCAGGCTTAACCTCGGGCCTCCACATTTCTGCATCGGTGTGTGCTAAATATTTTTCAAATGGTTCATAGCTCAGTGGTAGAACATCTGTCTCCCAGGTTCATTCCCTCGCATCTTCAGGTAGGAGTGGGGGAGATTCCTGCACAAAACCCTGTAGAAACAGTGAGCTAATCATAGGATCATAGAGTTGGAAGGGACCCTGAGGATCATCTAGTCCAACCCCTGCAATGCAGGAATATGCAGCTGTCCCATACAAGGATCGAACCTGCAACCTTGGCATTATCAGCACCATGCCGTAACCAGCTAAGCTATCCATGCACTAATGGTCTGATTCAGCATAATGCAAGCTTTGTATGTCCCCATCACAAAATTTGGACAATTGCAAATTTTGAAAGGTGGCTGCATTTTGGTGCACATATTGTTTGAGAAAGTGCAGGCGAGGTTGATTCTCATTGAAAGCTGAACTGACCCAATGCACCCTCTATCCCTAGGGGGGGGGGGGAGCAGGGTCAGGAGGAAATGTCAGCTTTGGCAGGCACCTGTTGAAGTATCCAACGACCCTTGGATATGCAAAACTGGAGCAGGTGAACATTTCCTGGCATGGAGATTTTGGAATTGGGGGCTGCTAAAGGCACAGACGCGGGTGGTGCTGTGGGTTAAACCACAGAGCCTAGGACTTGCCAATCAGAAGGTCGGCGGTTCAAATCCCCGTGACGGGGTGAGCTCCCGTTGCTCGGTCCCTGCTCCTGCCAACCTAGCAGTTCGAAAGCACGTCAAGTGCAAGTAGATAAATAGGTACCACTCCAGCGGGAAGGTAAACAGCGTTTCCGTGCGCTGCTCTGGTTCGCCAGAAGCGGCTTAGTCATGCTGGCCACATGACCCGGAAGCTGTACGCCGGCTCCCTCGGCCTATAGAGCGAGATGAGTGCTGCAACCCCAGAGACGGCCACGACTGGACCTAATGGTCTGGGGTCCCTTTACCTTTACCTTAAAGGCACAGAGGGCAGTCGGGAGAATAGGCAAAGCTGGACGAGATGGGCAGAAAAGCCTGATGTAATGCAAGGCAGCTTTCAAGTGAACTCAGAATGCTCCATCGCTCCTTGGCCTCTTTCCTATTCCCTTCCACACCCACAGGAAACTGGCACGTTCTCAGAGCATCTGTTTCTAGCCATGTCTTTGCTTTAGGGACTATCGAAAAATGCTGACTCTACGGAAGGCCTCACTCTCAGAGCCTCTTTCCAAAGCGCCTTTCATGCTACATTACCCTGCCTTGAAGCTGGTTCCAATAAGGTCCGGAAGGAGGTGTGATGAGGGAGGGGCTTTGCATCACATGGACAACAGCCTGACTTCCAGCGCCCATATGGAGAGAGCAGAGGTGTCACCTGTTTGAACAGAGAAAGAGCCCTCAATTTAACTGCTACCTGCTCATCTTGCCAAATAAGTATGTATCTGATGAACATTTCGGTGTGTTGAGGAAACCTTGCCTTACTTACAGAATGCCTGCTCCCAAGTCTCCCAAGTCTGCAGGGAAAGCTCGAGTTGTCGTATAAAGGCCAATCAAGCACTGGAAAATACATGATTCTGTTACAAAATTCTGGGTGCTTCCCCCCCTCTCTCTGCCAAGGGTAGCAAGATTCCAGGGTGTTTCAGGCACTTACTCCAGGTCTGTGTTCCTTTGGAGAATTGAGACACCATGGAGACAGCCATAGCTTTAAGAAATAGGATTTAGTCACATAGCTACACCTGACTGCATATCTTACAGCACGGTCATGTCAAGAGGGGCTCGTCCCCCACCCTGGAGTCCAAGACATATCTCAGCCAGCCTGCAGCCAACCTGCCCAAGATGGTTCCCAGACTCCCCCCCTCCTTCTTCTTCTTCCCAGCACACCTTGCTCTAAGGACTCTCTTTTCATGTCACTTTGAACCCACCCCCCATCACTATGGCAACCTCTGTCTGCCCAGGCCAAAGATTTCTCTTAGATGGGCTAGCAACCTTTTTTGTCATGTTAACACTTCTATCCCAGGTGAGGCACTGGCTTGGAAAGGAAGCTTAACCTGTACTTTTCCACTAGCCTCCAATCTTCCCTTCAATACTCCAAATAATCAAAATCCTACCATTTTTTAATTTCTAGGGTTTAGGGCTCCCCAAATCATTCATTCATTCATTCATTCATTCATTCATTCATTCATTCATTCATTCATTTTCCCCCCAGCCTTCCTTTCTTCCTTGTTGCATAGGAAGTCAACCTTGCTTTAAGCTGTTCAATTGTATGAAGGTGTTTGTTGTTATTTTGATTTTCATCGAATAATTGTTTATTTAAAGTTATTTAAAGAATTTACCGTACGTCCCACCTTTCTCCCAAAGGATAGCTCAGTCAGTAGAGCACAAGACTCTTCATCGTAGGGTCATGGGTTCAAGCCCCACGTTGGGCAAAGGATTCCTGCATTGCTGGGGGTTGGACTAGATGACCCTCAGGGTCCCTTCCAACTCTAAAATTTGCTTCTAAACTGGGATTCAAGGCAGGATGCAACTTTTTAAAAGACATAATAATAAAGCACAAAATAAACACAAGCTAGTTATAAATAGGACAGCAATGGTACTGAGAGACTGGCATGGAAAGAAGACAGATACTGGATCTCATCATACCTGCTTCCAATGCAGCCACAAATTCTGGAGTGTACTAGAGAACAATCTCCACTGCAACCAGCACTTTTCCATTACTCTCCTGTCCCTCTTTCTCTCAAGCCAGCTCATAATGAAGCACTCCAGCCGCTGCTGTTCATACTTTACGGGAGGGAACTTGTATCTGAAGGAGCGTCTCCACCCCCATTATTCTACCCAGACACTGAGGTCCAGCTCCGAGGGCCTTCTGGCGGTTCCCTCACTGTGAGAAGTGAGGTTACAGGGAACCAGGCAGAGAGAGGGCCTTCTCGGTGGTGGTGCCCTCCCATCAGATGTCAAGGAAATAAACAACTATCTGACATTTAGAAGACCTCTGAAGGCAACCCTATTTAGGGAAGTTTTTAATGTTTGATGCATTACTGTACAGTATTTTAATATTTTGTTGGAAGCTGCCTAGAGTGGCTGGGGAAGCCCAGACAGATAGGCGGGGTATAAATAATAAATTATTATTATTATTATTATTATTATTATTATTATTATTATTATAACAGCCCCCTCAACCTTTTCCACCAGTAACAGTGGCATCTGGGACACAGCCTCAGTGTGTGAGAGAGTAGTCATTCTGGGTGGGCTTCATTCCCTGCCAAACTGGTTGCAAGAAAAGTTAGGAAGCGATCATTGTTTTGTAGCATGCGTGGGCCTGAATGTGGAGTCACAGAGGCCAAGTAGCTGGAATCCAGTTTTCTCTTGGAGAGAGGCCCTGCTGATGGACCAAACCCAAATGTAGCCATAGCTATGAAGGACAGTACAAAGAGCATAAACAGCCCTGCTGTCCTAGAAGTCAGGCACCAACTGAAAGGGCTGAACAAACGCGTTATTTTCCCTCTACTCTCTGCTTCCCACTTTGTGGGAGACAGACACACAATGGGGTTCGTCAGTTAAGTTTGTTTGGTCTACCGTATAGGGTTATCAAGACAAACACAGAAGGGAAGGGGAAATTTATGCACACAAATTGTGACTTAAAAAAATAATAATAGTACCACAAAATCCAGAAATGGTCAGAAATAGTTAAAAATGAAGGCTTATTGGAGCTGCTGTCCAGAATATCTGGAGAGCACCTGGTTAAAGGTCACTGACTTAGATATTCCACCAGTTTTTTATTCAAATGTTTTGATAGCACATCTTGAAGATTCAGGGGGTGGAAAGAAATATACAAGTTTCTCAGGCCTCAAAAATACTTTTCTTCCCCCATCACTTGAAGTCCAAATTACATGAAGGAAATGGACTTTTAATTATTCATTCTCTTGGCAGGATCTATTAAGAAATAATAAGATCAAATGGAAACTCCAATGCCTTTAAAAATATCTGCCTGTAATTGATGAAGGCTCTGAAGGTGGGGGAAACGCAGCTCCGAAATTCAATTACAGATCACAAGTTAATGAGCAGAAAGATGTCCGTTATTCAGCCATGTCAATTAATAAAGTGGGGGCATGGACAATCAACTGCTGTGCGCTTGGCTTTCGATTCAGGAAGGTTCAGTTCAGGGCTGTTGTCAGGACTCCAAGGTATAGACTGCATATACCCTATATAGTTGTATCTCAGAAGTCGAACGGAATCCATTCCAGCAGTCCGTTCGACTTCCAAAATATTGGGAAACCAAGGCACGGCTTCTGATTGGCTGCAGGAAGCTCCTGCAGCCAATCAGAAGCTGCAGAAGCCATGTCGGACATTCGGGTTCCAAAGAATGTTTGCAAACTGGAACACTCACTTCCGGGTTTGCGGCATTCGGGAGCCAAAACGATACGATACGATACGATACGATGATACGATAATCTTTATTGTCATTGTCCCATACAGAACAACGAAATTGAAAATCTACATCAGACATTCAGAAACCAACAAGCCTGCTATGCCAGCTATCCCAGCCTGGTTAGCCCCCTAAAAACTAACCCCATAATTAAATACAATATACTTCCATAGAGTAAATACGATATACTCCCAGTATACTCCCACTCTGCGTTTAAAACCAAAATCGCATTTGAATAGAAACTGTTTCTCAGGTGGCTAGTCTTTATAACCCTGTACCTTCTTCCAGAAGGCAGAAGCTGAAAGAGATCATTTCCAGGGTGCGCACTATCCTGCACTATCTCTGCAGCTTTTTTATGGCACCTGGAAGCACAGATTTGATCCAAGGTGGGAAGAGTGCACCCAATTATTCTCTCTGCAGTCTTTACAACCCTGGACAACATTGTTTTTTCCGTGACCGTGCAGCTCCCAAACCACACACACAGACCATAAGTTAATACACTCAACTCGCAAGGCATTTGGTTCCAAGGTACGACTGTACGTTTAAAGCACATGACATCTCCTAAAGAATCCTCGGAACTGCACTGACAGAGGCGTCATGCCTCTGAATACTGGTGGCTGGGATACCCAGGTGGGCAGAGGAGCTGTTGAGCTCATGTCCAGCTTGCAGGCTTCTCTCAGGCATCTGGTAGGCAGCTGTGAGAACTGGGCTAGATGGGCCATGGGCCAGATCCAGCAGGCTCCTCTTACATCCTTATGTTAACACTAATTCACACTTCCTAAAATGCTCATGGACTGGTTAGATGCAAAGGAACAGGGAGAGGAAGCAGCTGGGGAACCGCCATCAGAAGAAGGCTCAGAGCCCAGGGAGTGGTGGTGGGACAACGATGAGTGGTCAGAGGGAGAAGACTGGGGTGTGTGTGTGTCAGAAGCTGAAGAGGTAGCAGGGCTTAGTGAGATGGAGGAGTCTGTGACAGAGAGCAGTCCAGAATCAGATGCAGAAGCTGAAGCAGGAGAGTGAGATGAGGGAGGCTGAGAGGCCGAGATGAGTCTGGGGTGGGAAGAGGCATTGGTGTCTCCCCCTCCTGCTGCAACAAGTTTCCCTTCCCTCTGGTTTCCCAGTACAGTGGTACCTCGGGTTACAGATGCTTCAGGTTACAGACTCTGCTAACCCAGAAATCGTACCTCAGGTTAAGAACTTTGCTTCAGGATGAGAACAGAAATTGTGCAGCGGTGGGCGGCGACAACAGGAGGCCCCATTAGCTAAAGTGGTACCTCAGGTTAAGAACAGTTTCAGGTTAAGAACCGACCTCCGGAACGAATTAAGTTCTTAACCCGAGGTACCACTGTACCAGAAGAGGCATGGAAAGGGCGGAAGAGAAATTGGCGACGTCATAATATGTGCTCCATCCTCTCTTGCCTGTGAAACCTTCCGTGAGTGTTTCCTGCCTTTGTGCTTATGACAGTTATCCCACACGTTGAGGTGAGCCCCCTGGCCACTTTGCCATCAAATGCTCACTTTAGATCTCTCCTGGCCTCTGGCGGGTTTCCGAAGGCTTTGCTGAGACCAGCAACGCCTGGAGGCAGAAGCGGAAAAAAGGGTGCCTTTCGAGTCAAGAGTCCGCTTCGATTTCCGAAGGCATGTCACATCCTCTGGATGGTTTCAGCCTGTCATAGCCAATAGGAACTCTGACAAAACATCTCTTTTCCTTGGCAGTGGCAGACAATGAATATATCCCGTCTTTGCACGGTGGCTGTGTGTCCTACTTTACAGAGGACAGACTTGTATTTGAAGGTGTACTCTATTCAAAGAGCTCCCTGGTACAGATTGTTGTTGTTGTGGTTTAGCTGTTTAGTCGTGTCCGACTCTTCGTGACCCCACGGACCAGAGCACGCCAGGCACTCCTGTCTTCCACTGCCTCCCACAGTTGGGTCAAACTCATGCTGGTAGCTTCGAGAACACTGTCCAACCATCTCGTCCTCTGTCGTCCCCTTCTCCTTGTGCCCTCAATCCTTCCCAGCATCAGGGTCTTTTCCAGGGAGTCTTCTCTTCTCATGAGGTGGCCAAAGTCTTGGAGCCTCACCTTCAGGATCTGTCCTTCCAGTGAGCACTCAGGGCTGATTTCCTTAAGTGCTCACTGGAAGGACAGATCGTGAAGCTGAGTACAGGGTAAAAATAAAGGACCTTAACCTGGGTGTGCAGCAGAGGCCTTGAAGTCTCCCATCAACACCTGGACAGTAGACAGAGCAGGCAAACAGCTCACCTGGTCACAGTCCTTCCTACTGTGGCTGCCATAGGTCCCGTGGCACCAACTGGGGCTGGCAGGCAGATCTGTCAGAGGAAGGAGATCCAGGAGTTGCTGTTGTTACTTTCAGTTGGCAAACAATACATAGTTATTACTCCCTCTGCCTTTGCATTGTGTTTCCTTTGCTCTGCAATGAGCAGGGTGGAATAACGTAATGACAATGTCATTTACGTAATGAATTGTGTAAGTTCAGCACCATGGACAGCAGGGGAAATTATGTCATTTTCAGTGGAAGGTGAACTGCAGCAGAAGAGAAACACTGCTGAGTGTGACACATACAGGGAGAAACTATGCCTTCTTGTATCTCTGTCCCACACATTGCAATGTATTTCTGCAACACTTTCAAAACCACAAGAAGTCCCTTTTTAAAAATGGAATTGTTGCAATGGGGCTACAGGACCCTTTTGTCCACTTTAAATGCAGACACCTAATGTATGTGCTTGAATCCCTCCGGCAAAATAGTCTGGAGGCACCCACAGCTGCATTCTACAAGGAAAGATGCATTTGCATCTGGTTGCTAATGGAGATCCACACAATATAAAGTGCTTGTGTAACCTTCTCTGCGGGTAAGGTATTGTCCAGAGTGCCTGCCAAGCTGTGCCAGCCATATCCTTTGTCGGGGAAATTGCAGGCCAATGGCTTTAGATGGGGAACTGTTGTGTCCACATTAGGATCTAATGGTCAGGAGATCTGCAGAATTTAGCAATGCACCACTACACACAGCACAATGCAAAAGTTAAGCTGTTGTGTGTGTGGCATTGGCAAGATAGAAAACATTTATCCCGTGCAAAAAGGCACAATTTATTTATTGTGTTATTATTTCATTACATTTGCATGCTGTTTGATTGTAAAAAAACCAACCAACCTTCAAAGCGGTTTAGAAAAAGAACAACACAATAACACTGTCAGTAAAAGGAGTTAAACAGAGCTATTTAAAACACTCAAAGAATAATTAAAATCAAAAACAAGCTAAAACATATGTCATCATTCTACATATCTGGGGAGGCTGGCCTAAACAAACATGTTTTTAGCAGATGTCAAAAAATTCTTTTGACACGTGCCAGATTCTCCTTCCTCACTCATCCCACTTAGCGGAGGCAGCTGAGACGGTGATATTTGCAAACCTGATTACATTTCAGAGTAGGGGAACTTGACTCCGTCATGTACCTGGCAGCTGGCAGACCATGCATGCCCTCGATGCTCCTCAAAGCGAAAAGCCAGGCTGGAAGCGAACGGAGTCTCTTTGTCAGAAAGGGTCTTTCTTGTGCAGGCGGGGGTGGGCAGGTGAAGACGGAGGGCAAAGGTGACCTTTTTTTCCATTACGAGGGCCAGGTCAGTCCCAGCTGGTATCAGCTGGCAGGGCTCCCTTAATGAAAAAGCGTAAACAACATGTGTGAGGTAGCAAACAGCTGCAACATTCCGGTGATGCGCTCTGGGTTTCCTGATGGAACAACAGCAAGTGCTGTTTAGTTCTTGGAAGGAGAAAGACACTTCCCCACACATACTTTTGTGTTTCTTTTTTTTAAATCATTTTTCTTTTTTCTGCCAAATCTTTTTTTTTTTATTAAGTTTTACAGTGCCAATTTACATTCAAACATTAAACATCAACATCATAATTTAGAATTCCCTGAATCCTTCAACTCCCCTCTGCCCTTCCATGGTTACCACTATCAATCTTTTTTCAACTGCTTCTCTTATTTTCTCTATTTTTCTTAAATAATCCATTTTTACCATAAGCATGACTCAAATCCTGCCAAAGGTTTTAGTTGTTTACGGTGTTCTCTTCAATACATTGTAATTTTTTCCCATTCCTTCCTAAAGTTTTTTTCTTCCTGGTTCTGATTTTCCCTTTCAATTTCACCATTTCAGCACAGTCCATTCTTTTATATTATTTTTAATTACACGTCTTCCCCTTAAATACACACACACAGAATAAAGGAAGTTCAAAGTATTAAAACAAAACACACACACACACACAATATTTATTTAATGGTTTCCTGAGCATCAACCTCAAAGAGAATCACAGTATATCTGTTGTAATAATGTTCACTGTGATGTTCAGTAGATTAACCTAAAGAGACTCTTCACAGATCTCCATGGGTTGACGGAGAACTTAAAATGCAACTGGATCTGTTAACATATGAAATAAAACCAAACCAAACTATGCTATAGCCATCGTTGTAACCTTTCATAGCCTTCGTCCTTTCTGTTAACTTTTCAGCTGAAACAATTTGCCAAATGTTTGTATACTACCTGGGCAATGTTAATCCTAGACCAGTTTTCCAGTGCTTACTTCTTATTCTTCTTTCAAATTGTATTCTGTTTAATTTATTTTATATTTGTCATTATGCATATTGCATCTCCAACCGTAATACAGCTTGTATCTGATTGAACAAGAAGCTTCAGCAAACAGGAAACAGAATAAAAACAAATTATCCTAACTGGTACCCTGCTTATAACTAATCGAGCTGTACGTATCGTGTGCAGCCCTGCTTCTGTTCTGCAGCAGTTCATCTCCTAGCAAAACCTACATTATTTGTTGCACGATCTACTATGGCAAAATTACGTAAGCTACTTAATTGACTGTGTAAATTACATAAGTTGCATTGCTATTACATTTGTTGTTGTTGTTGTTTAGTCGTGTCCGACTCTTCGTGACCCCATGGACTGGAGCACGCCAGGCACTCCTGTCTTCCACTGCCTCCCACAGTTGGGTCAAACTCATTCATTCGAGAACACTGTCCAACCATCTCGTCCTCTGTCATCCCCTTCTCCTTGTGCCCTCCATCTTTCCTAACATCAGAGTCTTTTCCAGGGAGTCTTCTCTTCTCATGAGGTGGCCAAAGTATTGGAGCCTCAGCTTCAGGATCTGTCCTTCCAGTGAGCACTCAGGGCTGATTTCCTTCAGAATGGATAGGTTTGATCTTCTTGCAGTCCATGGGACTCTCAAGAGTCTCCTCTACCGGTAATTCTAAAGCATCAATTCTTCAGCGATCAGCCTTCTTTATGGTCCAGCTCTCACTTCTATACATCACAACTGGGAAAACCATAGCTTTAACTATACGGACCTTTGTTGGCAAGGCTATTACTTTACTCCACCCTATTCATTTTGATGCAAAGGAAACAGTGCAGATTGGGGCAGAGCGAGGGAGGCGACAAACTACCCTAATTTCGTATGTTGTCTCCCCCACTCCACCCCAATCTGCACTGTGTTTCCTTTGCATCAAGACTTGGGTTGAATCCCATGTCTTGCATCCCTTCCAGACTTGGGACAGATAAGTGAAGATCAGCAATATCCATTTCTGCTTTCGTCTGATTTCTCTGACATCCTAAGATGTAACAGCTTTGTCCCTAAAAAGCAACTGTGAATTGAATGATCCAGTGGTTGCTGCTACTGGTGCAAAGTAAGAGAAGAGCCAGAGGCTGTGGGGCGTTTCGATGTGCTGCTGATCACGGGAGCCCAATGGGCTGCAGTACAGCTTCGTGACACATGCCTCCAACATAATACCTCTGCTCCTTACCCCTCAAGCATCTTCCTCCCAAGGCAACTGGCTGCCTCATTCCGCCTCAGGGTTCTGCACAACTGTAGCTTGGAGCACTTCTTCAGAGCAATCTTGTTTTTTTTCTTTCAGAGCTCCTGAGCAGTGGAAAGCAAACTGTTCTGCCTAGTGCCTTTCTCCAGAGGAGTCAAGTCAGGATGAGTCACTCAGAACCCACCGCCCTTTCCCCAGAGGTACACACATGCAGATGAGGCCCTGACAAGCTCAGCTGCTGTTTTTATTGACACTCCGAGACAAAAGCATCAATCATGAAGCTGGCAGAAAGTGGGTTCCAAAGAACCGAGGCACCTCAGCACACTACAGCCACTCCAGAAGAGCACGGAAATGCTGCAAAAACAATTATCGCTGAGTGTCTTGTCAGTGTAAAGGGATTGACAAGGGTGTCTACAGCCATCATTGTGGCATCAACTCAGTGAATGCAGCGCCACTCATCAGGTGCCTCCATCAATGCATAGAGAGACACGGCCCTTTGTTGGCCTCCTTTTGGGGACAACATCCATATGAGGCAAAATGGCACACAAAAATGTACAGAGGAGAAATTTGCACTAAAATGATGGTGAATTTTCAGGAGGACTTAAAAAAAACAACAACAACTGAAAACAATTCAAACAAAAATAGACAGACCTGAACTGTCTTGGAAAAATGAGGAACTTACAATTAAATCGACAGTGGGGAGCAGAAATGAGGGAGAGAAGAAACAAGGATATACAGTGGTACCTCGGGTTAAGAACTTAATTTGTTCTGGAGGTCCGTTCTTAACCTGAAACTGTTCTTAACCTGAGGTACCACTTTAGCTAATGGGGCCTCCTGCTGCCGCCGCCACGCGATTTCTGTTCTCACCCTGAAGCAAAGTTCTTAACCCGAGGTACTATTTCTGTGTTAGCGGAGTCTGTAACCTGAAGCGTCTGTAACCTGAAGCGTCTGTAACCCGAGGTACCACTGTATACACGAATGGAATTACATGTGGGTCATAGACTATTGGTCCACCTAGTTCTGTATTGTCTATGCCATGGGTTCCCAAACTTATTTGGCCTACTGCCCCCTTTTCAGAAAAAATAATTACTCAGTGCCTCCTGGAAATCTACCTTCTTTAAGTGAAAGGGCAGGGCCAGTGCCACAGTCCACCTGCCATTGACCAAATAGGCAGGCAAGCTGTGATTCACTTCTTGGACCTGGGTGAAGCCAGTATCACCCACTTTGGGAAACACTGCTCTGTGCTGACCTGCAGTAACTCTCAAGGGATACCAAGAACTGGACTTGGGATATTCTACATGCAAGGTCTATGATCTGCATTGAGCTGGAGCCTTTCCTCAAAAGCTCAACTCCGGACCAAGGTTCAAACCAGATGTTGCCTAACTACAACTCCCATCATCCCTCACTGCTGGCCATGGTGGCTGCATGTGTCTAACAACATCTGGAGGGCCGCAGGTTCTCCACCTCTGACATAGATGTCCCAGAGTGAGTTCCTGCCATTTTCGAAGCCCTTTAGGCTCGTTGGAGACGTTTGCATGCCAGTGCTGCCAACTTCTGTTGTTCCCTTTGCTTTGCCTCCTGGCGAATGCTCCAAGCTTCTCTCAGCTCTCCTGACAGGGCAGAGAAGGATTGGCAGGTCCCACATGTGTGACTCTGAGTCACCCGACGTTACTGATCTCCATTGTTGCAAATGACTCGGAGCTGCCTACAGACAAATCGCTCAGGATCGTAGAACAAAGAACAGGAGCCCGCAAGGCTTCGGAGTGCTTCTCGCATTGCTATCGTTACCAGCAACAGCTAATGATAATTAAGTCAATCTCAGAGCTTCACCTCCTACAGCCTGAGGAGTTGCATAATGAGAATGATAGGAGCTGGAAGCAGAATGAGAGAAGCGTGCCGGAATGAGTTCAGTAAGGGTGGGGGGAATCTGTAGCCCTCCAGATGTGGATTGGACTCCAAATCCCAACAGCCCCAGCTGACATGGTGATATACTTTAATACCACCTGGAGAGAAATGAATTCCCCACGCTGGGGCCTCAAATCATTGCGATGAACTTGTTTTATTTGGGGGCTATTTATTAGCTTATTTGTTTTTCTTTTTTAAAAATATTTTATTTTGACAAAGTAATAATCATACATAAATAAGAATAAAAATGTGCACCCCACCATCGTGGCCATTCCATTGTAACTATCCAACCTCCCAAAATTTCAACACCTCTTGCAATGGTTTTGACCCCTTTCCGTTTTAACAGTACAAATTCTACAAACGCCCTCCATATCTCCTCAAAATCATTTCTCCTGCATATTCTCCATCATATCTTAATGGCACATGTTAATTTATCATTAATAGCTATTTCCCACACCTCTTTATACCATTCTTCCATTTTATGTTCTGCTTTCCCCTTCCACTTCCTAGCTATCATAATTCGTGCAGCTGTCAATAAATTTGTGAGTGAGTCCTTCCTAGCCTGCGAACCTTCCGCCCCATTGTAAATTGATAATAATGCTACCGCTGGACTTTGGGTCAGCTTTAACTCAGTGATTTCTGTTATCTCTTTAAACACCCTTTGCCAGAAAACAAAAATGTACATGCTTACACCCCCACCACATGTGAACGTAATTCCTGGTTTCCTGCCATCCTTATTAGCTTATTTAAAGGTCTGCCCTGCTTTTTCTGCAACAAAACCCAGAGTGGCTAGCTGCGAAAATAATTTAGAACAGTCAGAATAACCACACAGAAGCCACTTAAAAGCAAAATAATAAGAACAACTGGCTGGGTCAGGCCGGAGGCTTCAGCATCCTACTGCCTCTGACAGTGGAGGGAGAATGTAGGCATTTTGGCTAGTAGCCATTTTGGCTAGTAGCCTCCATGGAAACGCCTATTGATGCAATGTCACCTGAGGACAATCATCCAGCCGCCATAACATCGTGCTCTATGGGCTTATCCTCACTTACCTTTCTTTTCAAAGCATGGTCCATGGTTTAAAGCTCTGTGTCTGGGCACCCGTTCTTTCACCCTGAGCTTCCCGCCAAAAACCCCGTTCTTTACAGCTCAATCGGAGCAAACATCAGTCTGTGGGAAACCCAAATTGACATTTGCTCCAATTCAGATTTGAAGAGCGGGTGGCTGGGGCAACCCAGCCAGATGGGCAGGGGGTAAATCATCATCATCATCATCATCATCATCATCATCATCATCATTTTCGTGGGGAAAGCTCAGAGGAAAAAGAAAAGAAAAAAGCTCTAACACAGAGTGTTAAAATGGCCACTGCCTGAAAAGAGCAGGGCAAAAACTAAGTATGGATGAGCCCTATGTATTAATCAACAGACTGATAGGTCTCAACAGCAAATTCAGTTTATATTTTCCAATCACCAGGGGCTGGAAACCTCAATCCCAGGGGCCAAACGTGGCCCTTGAGACCTCTTTATCTGGGCTTCAGGGTTCGCCTCAGGGTGCACCCCTCTCCCCTGGCCGCAATCCCCACCAGCACAGCTGTGTGCCATTTTCAGACGGTTTCGCCTAGTTATGATGCAACCTTGAACACAATAATGACTTTTGCTTGATGGAAAGGATGGGTGGGTGGGTGTGTAAAGAGAGAGAGAAACTTGGTTTCTGTGTAGCTGGAGTGTGCCCTGTTGTACAAATCACACCAATTGCCCCACACACTTTTGCATTTGCCCCCCCCCTCCACTGGCCTGCAGCCCCTGGAAGTTTGCCCACAGGAGAATGTGTCCTCTGGGCTGAAAATGGTCTCTCACACCTGCCAGAGGTTGTCTATCGTTCAAAGAGCAATGGAGGCGGCCGGGTCTTTCTTTGAAAGAGTGTTATTAACGTTGTGCTGCTTACTCTCCTGTACAGGGTGCAATTGAACTCTTGGAGTGGGTAATTATGTGCTGTGGCCTTCAGAGTGGTTGCTCCTCTGCCCTGGGGTGTGTGAGGCTGTAGCCAAGTATTATAGGGAAATGATGGGCTGCAGCCTGTTGTTAAACTCCCACTCTCAATCTTATACAGTACAAAGCATTCTCCATGCGCTGTTACTGCTTCAGCGTGTTCAGAGAGAAGGACGCATTTCTGCTGTGTTGTTGTTGTTAATTTCATTTCTATATCGCTTTTTTAAGGAAAAAATCTCAGAGTGGTTTACAACGCATTAAAGCAGGCATCCACAACCTGCGGCCTTCCAGATGTTTTGGCCTACAACTCCCATGATCCCTAGCTAACAGGACCAGTGGTCAGGGATGATGGGAATTGTAGTCTCCAAAACATCTGGAGGGCCGAAGGTTGGGGGTGCCTGCCTTAAAACATCCAAAAATAAATAAATAAATAAATTCCAGAATAAAACATTACTGAAGAAAGTATAAAGGATACATCCAGAGCAACATCATTCACAGGAAGCTGAAATATTACCTCAGAGTTTTCAAAATGAAACATTATAAAAGAGCTCAACTACAAAAGAATGCACGTTTAACGCAGCAAAGTGAACCAAGAAAATAAACTGAAACCTTTCCAAAGAAAACATTGCTAAAGGAAGCCAAATATAAAATGCACATTGAAACAGCATAACTGACAAGAGAATAAAATGTTACCATAAGCATGGAACATATATGCTGCTGTTGCCGCCATTCCTGCCAATGGTGGTTCGGGGCAGGAAGAGGCTGTGGAAGCTCAGGCTCGATGACCTGGGTCTGCGCTAGATAACAGCAAAAATGGTCTCTGGCCTCCTTGGCAGCCTCAGCTTTTGTAGCTGGAGTCAGTCAGGGCCCTGACTCCGAGGCTGGGGGGGGGGGTTTAGGGGGGAGACCTGCAAGGAAGGGAGCATGTCGTCTGGGACTCACAACCCAGTTATACCCCCATCCTGGTTTAGTAGTGGAATAGGAGAACTGAAAAAAATGCCAATATATTTCACATCTGGCAACCAATGCATCCCCTTTGGTTTCAGATAGTACATAGGTAAAGGTAAAGGGACACATTAAGGTAAAGGTAAAGGTAACATTAGGTCCAGTCATGGCTGACCCTGGGGTTGTGGCGTTCATCTCGCTTTACTGTCCGAGGGAGCCGGCGTACACCTTCCGGGTCATGTGGCCAGCATGACTAAGCCGCTTCTGGCGAACCAGAGCAGCACACGGAAATGCAGTTTACTTTCCTGCCGGAGCGGTACCTATTTATCTACTTGCACTTGACGTGCTTTCAAACTGCTAGGTTGGCAGGAGCAGGGACTGAGGAATGGGAGCTCATCCCGTTGCGGGGTTTCGAACCGCTGACCTTCTGATCGGCAAGTCCTAGGCTCTGTGGTTTAACCCACAGCGCCACCTGCGTCCCTCAGTACATAGGTAGACAAGTCTAAAAAGCCTGGGATACCAATTTTCATGACCCTCTGGCAGCTGTGGTAGCTCATTTACCAGAAGTAATGTATTTAGCAACTGGAAGTGCCTACTCGATTCTGACCAAACTAAGCCTCCTAGGGCGAAATATACATGGCGGACTCCCCTTCCTCGTAGGTTTTTGTTCGGAGGTTGGATGGCCATCTGTCAGGGATGCTTCAGTTGAGATTCCTGCACTGCAGGGGAGTTAGACTAGATGACTCATGGGGTACCTTCCAACTGTATGATTCTGGGATTCTATACTCAGCCTAATTCCTTTAGGGGACATAACTCTACCTTCCTACTTGCAAGAACACGACTCTCTCTTAGCCCAGTTCTCATAGGTGAGTTACAGCAGTGAGTTAAAACTCTCATCCATCCCTCCTATATCCTGAAGGGAGAAACCTTAGGATTGTTTCCACTGTTACGAGATAAAAATACAAGCTGCAGCTCTCGTTGTCAGCTCTGTGGATGCCATGCCTGTGTGGTATCGCTTTCAGATAATGCCACAATGCCTGGATTGTGGTGTGTGACATTCGGGTGCAAAACGCGGCAGGCATCCTGCTTGGGGGTGTTATTGTTTTGTTGTTTTCATGTTAACTATTTGCTTGTTCTTTTACCTTGCGCTTTAGTCTGTGAACCTCCCTGAGATCTTGTGATGAAGGGCAGTATGCAAATTTAATAAATGCACAAAATAGAAAATAAATATTCAACGCAGGGTGGGAGTAGTGAGAGGGAAAGTTATCGCCAGTGTCTCCAGCCTTTATGGAAACAGACAGCAAACTCTCTAGGGCAGGGTGGGGAACCTGTCAACCTCTGGATGGTGGTGGTGGTGATGATGATGATGATGATGATACTCTGCCCATCCAGCTTGGTTGCCCCAGCCACTCTGGGTGGTTTCTAACAGAAAAAAACCACACACAATAAAACGTCAAACATTAATAATAACAGTCTGAACCAATGCAAAGAAAAGTCACAATAACTTTAAAATAAACAACTTACATCAAATAAAGCAATATTCAATCATGCATGAGAATCTAATAGTAAACAGTAAAATTAAATATCAAGAAATAGTAATTAAACAGGTTACACTTATAAAGAATTACTAAACTACAATAAAAAAGTAACATCAAGCCACAATGCGTAAAATGCCACAGAAGATACAAAAAACATGTATAAGGATCAAATTGAGAAACAAGGACACACAACACACACACACACATATCTGAAATCCTCACAGAAAGTGGGCTCATAGCACTCAACCCAGAGAAGTTTGAATGCTTATTTACATTCCATGACATGAATGGATTCTGCCCAAGGCTGTCACATGACAGCAGTACTGTTGGCTTAGGATCTAGTGATTCCAGGGCCAGGCCAGGCCCTCCTTTCCCCTGGAATGTCCCATTTTGGGATACCTCTATCCACTTGTTATGTGGGCAGAAAGGAGAGTGCACTAGGGGAAGATTGCTCTGTTACAATACTATACACACTTTACCTGTAGTCTGTATTATGTTAGTTCTGGTCCAGTGGTCCTCAAACGTCTTTCTCTGGACCACACTCAGAATGAAAATTTGCTCATGCCAATTTTTTAAAAAATACATTGGAAAACAAAAAGGAACAACTCCTAACAGTGCTTGATTTATAACATAGAACACAACTACTTTATAATATGATTGTGGGACAGTCAGAATGTCTAAAACAATGCAGCTACATAAGAACGTGAATCATCCCCCAAATATCCCATAATTCCAAACGAGCCTCTGATACATGTACCTTAAGTGGCTATACAAACTCAATGAGAGGCGTGAGCTTGCTTTTGCCAGGTAATCTCATTTATATTAGACCTATTTTGAGACAAACAAACTCTCAACTCCTCATTAACACAAAGAAACTTGCCACTGGTGTTGAATCAAACAAATTCTGCGCTGCACTCTGTTCGAATAGGATTGTCCTCAGTACCACTTGATGCTCTTGCTAGCATTTTGAAAAGATATCTATCCATATTCTGCAATAAAAAAATATTCTGATACCGTACTATACTACACTGAAATGTTTAAATGTTTCTTTGATTGTCCTTGAACATTCCTGCCATGCTTGCCATCCTCACCTGCCAGCATAAGTTCCAACTTTTTCCAATGCAAAATTGAGATGCGCATCTTCCCACGGCACACTCCTTGGTTAGTCACGTGGCACAATCCTCACTCTCATCCCGAAAAAAAGCACTTGGGCAGGTGGAGATCTCATGCGGCCCTGAGAAAAGCACTTTTTCGGGGCTAGAGCATAGCCCAAGAGCACATAAGATTGCAGCACCCAAAATGGCCGCCAATTTCTCGTGAGAAAAAACAGGATGTTCCATTTTTTTTCTGGGGCTCTTGGAAGGTATGCACCACTGCGGCATGGCACACACTTTGAGAACCACCACTCTCGTCCTTTGTTTATGAAAACCATTGTCAGTCAGTCTGATGGATTTGCTGAAAGCCGTTGGTCATTACAAAACCATGAACCATCAAGTTTAGAGATATAGTGCTGGTCCTGAGCATATTGGACTTCATTATGCTCAATTATTTTTAAAAACCTGATCCATCGGCTGGTAGAGCAAACACAGAAACCGTATGTGTAACAAATTTATCCCTATCCCAGCCTGTAACAGATTTTCTCCCTCCTGTATGAAAAGGAAACTGTCCGAAGCCTCTCTTGCAAAAACCTGTCTCCCGGGGGAATTATATAGGAAACAACACATTGTGGACAATACCTTTCGCTTCTCTCTGGGCCCCCCAAGTGACAATTTACAGGAATTCTGCTGCAGCTCTCCTCTAAATATACTCTGGGCATTTTGGAATCTCAGAGCGGCAAATGCTTTCCTCATTGCACCAACAGATAATTCAAAGCCCACCGGTTGCGCTCTGCCATTGCCCTGTCTGAATGGAGGGTGCGACCTCAGCTGCACCCATCATTCTCAATGTGGTGGCACACTGCAGCAGAAGGGGAACAGTGTGGGTACTAGCTGCCTTTCACAAAAGCTTGTCCTCTATTCTCGATTTCCTCCTGAAGAACATCCATTAATAACCTTCTAATAACCCTGCAAGACGTGGGTGGTGCTGTGGGTTAAACCACAGAGCCTAGGGCTTGCAGATCAGAAGGTCGGTGGTTTGAATCCCCACAAGGGGGTGAGCTCCTGTTGCTCGGTCCCTGCTCCTGCCAACCTAGCAGTTCGAAAGCACGTCAAAGTGCAAGTAGGTAAATAGGTACCACTCCAGCGGGAAGGTAAACGGCGTTTCCGTGCGCTGCTCTGGTTCACCAGAAGTGGCTTAGTCATGCTGGCCACATGACCCAGAGGCTGTACCACCGGCTCCCTCGGCCAATAAAGCAAGATGAGCGCCGCAACCCCAGAGTTGGTCACGACTGGACCTAATGGTCAGGGGTCCCTTTACCTTTAATAACCCTGCAACTTCACTTCTCGCAGTGAGGGGAAATACTGGGATTGTCACAAACTTGCACACTGGCCAGGCCAGTCATCTTCCATACAAGTAATGTGGGGGTCACCATCTTGTCCTTTTCATCTCAGGCAGCAAAATATTTTGGGGCTGGCCAAGCGTTTCCTCCCTCCCCGATGTTCATCGCTGTTGAAATAATGTTAACTGGGGACCTGCTGTTGGTGAAGTCTCTCCGTTGAGCTTCCCAGTGGCTTCTGAAGTTGGGAATTTCTTGCCGACATGTGCCTGCAGGGCAGCAGATGGGAAGGGGGCAAAACAGAGGGGAGGGGAGGGAGAAAGTGAGTGCAAGGAAGGGATGGGAAAGGGCCCAATGATGAACTATTAGGGATTAAAATAGCTCTCGCCTTGGCTGCCATTGAATATGAAGCTCCTGGAATGATACAGCAGATGTTTTAAACAGATTGAAATGGCACAGTCTGCATGGAGGGTGGAACACAGTGTTATCAAAGTCTTTCCTCCTCTCTAATCAGACTGTTCCTTTTGCCCGGCTCACGGAGCAATGAGGAGGGCACTTGCAAACGTCCCAAGTTGAGGAGAGCAAAGCTGGCGGGGTCAGGATGTTGGAGAACGGTGAAGAAAACAGGGAAGGAATTGGAAATTGCTGCAATCTGGGTGCTTCTCTGTGGTCAGGAATGGAGATCAGTCACCCAGCACAATCCATATACATTCCCATTGGTGTGTGCGTGTGTGTTTCAAGCCTGGAAATAATATGCAGTTGATGACTTTTTAATCGTTACTATGGGATTTCCTTTACATTGAGAGGAAGGCAAAGTGTGTAAATAGTTGCATAACTTGCACAGCGGCCAGAGAAACAAATAGCATAGTATTTGGCAGAAACCAAACTGCAAGGGAATGCAAGCAGCACTGATATTGATGAATTGGATGATATTGGAAAGGAAATCACTGCCTTCTTACTGTCAGGCTCCCATTCCAGAAACAATGGCAACACTTATTTCAGAGTAAGGAAGAGATCTTTACTCAGGCCAAAAGCAGTACAGCTTCCGTAGCAAGCACATATTCCCAAGTCTAGGACACATGGGAAGGCTACATCTGGCACCCCAGACCTGAGCTTCCCCATCCCAGATGTAAAGTAAACGTAAAGGGACCCCTGACCATTAGGTCCAGTCGTGGCTGACTCTGGGGTTGCGGCGCTTATCTCGCTTTATTGGCTGAGGGAGCCGGTGTACAGCTTCCGGGTCATGTGGCCAGCATGACTAAGCCGCTTCTGGCAAACCAGAGCAGCGCACGGAAATGCCGATTACCTTCCCGCCGGAGCGGTACCTATTTATCTACTTGCACTTTGACGTGCTTTCGAACTGCTAGGTTGGCAGGAGCAGGGACCGAGCAACGGGAGCTCACCCTGTCGCGGGGATTCAAACCCTCGACCTTCTGATCAGCAAGTTAACCCACAGTAGATTGTCACTATTACATATATAAACTTTTTTTTAATTTTTTTTAAAAAATGTGTAGAAAGATCAGCCATTGTGGAAATTGGAGGCATGTACATGAAACTGAAAACAGAATCTGAAAAGCCTGTTGGTAAGGCTTCAGATGTGATAATGCACAGGGATTATCTTGTTCATGCTGCTCTCTTTTTGTGTGGGTCATTCGTAACAGGTGAAGTGGGCCAGAGCATGCTGCTGATCCCCAGCAATGATTGCCCTGCCCTCTCTCATAAGAAAACGGGAAGAAAGTGTTTATCGGAGGATGAGAATTATCTTCAAGGGGTAGATGACTGGGAACAGCTCGTGCTGTGAAGCCCTTTCAGATGCTTGAGAGTGAGGCATCCATGAAAAACGTTAAGAATATGTATATATTACTCATGATGGGTGCACGACCCAGCCAAAGTGAAGCAATTTTAAGCCCTGCTGATTGCAGCAGGAGATGAGAATTCAGCACCTGCTTAACTTCATAATAAACTGAACTGAAAAGTGCTTTTTTTTGCAGCATCATTTGGACTTGTTTCAAAATGTGGCAAGTGGGTCTTGCAGGAAGATTTTGCAGAGCAGAATTCTCACATTCAGGGTCCCATTCTTTCTTTCTTTCTTTCAGGATAGCCCATTCCTCTTCCCTGTGTTATAATCTGCCTCATATAACCAACATGTTTAAGTCTAATTAATGCATGAAGGGGTTAACACCATGCCAGGCATAGCTAGGTCACTCCCCCTTACCTTGAGAGGAAGGTAGTCAGGCCTTTGTTCCCCTCTCAGTCTACCGGAGAAGCTCTGCGTGTGAAGAGGTTCTGAACTGGTTGCTGCAGCTCAGACCTTATCGTTTCTTACAAGCCATTCTTGCATTCCTATACCAATTATTTAGGAACTTTCACCACTGTAACTAAATCAAGTTTTACTGCTTGTGATTTCTGACTGATGTATGGAAAAACACATGAACCTGACCTTTGGAGAGTTTGTAAGTAAACCATTTTAAACTTACCAAATGTGTGGTCTTTCCTATGCTAGGGGAAGAGGGCCATATTTTATAGGACTAACAGCTAGAATGACCAAGTTTAAAAACTGAAAACTGGGAAATCTCATTCTGGAGTTCCCATGTCTGCTGTGGCCCTAAGCTAATAACTGAAATAAAGATCAGAAGAACTAGTTATACCCTGCCCCGCAAGACCAGTGGAAATTGTGGATTGTATCCAACTAAATCCTACTCATAGTAGACCCACTAAAATTAATGTACTTGAGTTATGATCCACTCATTTCAATGAGAAGGACTAGCATTGGATACAACCCTGTGTTTTCAAGACACCAAAGTGTCACAGATGTGGTCAGATGTAGCAAGGCCTAGTTTAGAAAAGATTTCTCTTTTTTTCTCTAGCAACCTCTTGACTGATGGAGACGTTTCCTTGGCAGTGGCGCTGAGCTTGGGCTTTCTCAAAGGTAGCTTCCCAGCAAAACATCTGGATGCGATGCTCCGTCCAGGAGGCCTGATATGAAACAGGGTTTCGGATTGCATCCCCAGAGAGGCTGTCCGCTGGGGAAAGGCTAGCCTGGATGGGGCGTGTCTGAGATGCTGGATGGGAAAGGGCAATCCAGGAGCGAGAAGCAGATTTGGCAGAGACAAGGCTAGCTCTGTCCTGGCTTCCCAAGGCTGACCACCCTCGCTGCCGTACAAATTCCGCTGCAATCCTAGCAGTTTCTAATCAACGCATGCAGTAGTTCTTATGTATGAACAGCCAGCCCACAACATTTTCTTCCCTGAGGCACAGCAGCAAATGTATCTTCCTCCTTCCAGTTCAAGGAGAGTAGAACTCAAGGACAGTCAAGCTATTCTGGAACCTGAGCCAGAAAAACCATTCAGGTACCTCTCTCCCAGCTTTGCAGTAGTAATAGTAGTAATAGATGTTTCATTACTGAGCCACACCCCTTCCTGACAACCCACATGCCTGCTGAGATAATTCAGGAGGTTTTCTGGTGTGTTAACAAACCCTCTAAGTGCCCCTATTTTCCAGGGACAGTCCCAGATTTACAGAAGCCATCCTAGTCTCTAATTTGATCCTGGAATTTGATCCTAAGACGCCCCTATTTTCATCGGAGAAATGTTGGAGGGTATGGAGTTATTTGACCTCTGAGCCAAGGATATAAGTAACTATACATTCTGCAGAAGACATCTGAAGGGAAGTTGTTTAATGTTTAATGTTTTATGAGGTTTTTTTATATGTTGGAAACCGCTGGGGCAACCCAGTCAGATGGACGGGGTATAAATAACAAAATTATTATTACAGTCGTGCCTTGGAAGTTGAACGGAATCCGTTCCAAAGCTCGTTCAACTTTCAAAACGTTCGGAAACCAAGGAGCGGCTTCCGATTGGCTGCGGAAGCCCTGTCAGGCGTTTGGGTTCCAAAGAACGTTTGCGAACCAGAACACTCACTTCCAAGTTCGCGGCATTCGGGAGCCAAAACGTTCAACTCGCAAGGCATTCGGGATCCAAGGTAAAACTGTACAGTGGTACCTCGGGTTACATACGCTTCAGGTTACAGACGCTTCAGGTTACAAACTCCGCTAGCCCAAAAATAGTACCTCGGGTTAAGAACTTTGCTTCAGAATGAGAACAGAAATCGTGCTCCGGCGGCACGGTGGCAGCGGGAGGCCCCATTAGCTAAAGTGGTGCTTCAGGTTAAGAACAGTTTCAGGTTAAGAACGGACCTCCGGAACGAATTAAGTTCTTAACCCGAGGTACCACTGTATTATGGAACAGGACACCCTTATTTTCATTGGAGAAATGTTGGAGGGTATGCCACTGTAGCTCGTGACATCTGAGTCGTATGGCTAGGAGGGGCATATTTTAAAGAAAGTTGAATGGCAGGATTAAGTGCCGTGTTTTGGAATACACTGAAAGCAAATATGGGTCCCTTCAGGAAAACTTCATTTACTAATGGAACCTGCTGAGAAAGGAGCACTCCGTAAGGCTTCCGCCTCCATCATTAGCCTTTGCTTGGCTTGCTGCTTTTTGTACACTTCCCTCAGGCTACTAATATGCGCCACAAGGGATAGTTCATTGTCAGACAAGGAGCAGCTACCAGCGCTGGAGTGAGGGGAGGGCTGTGGGTTTTTAGAAACAAAGACGCCCCCCCCCCCTTCACCAAACAGAATTTGCTAAAAATAGCAGCTCCTCGAGAACAGGCCTGCCTGAAAATAGCTGTTTTCTCAGGGAGCAGAGATTGCTTCTTCTGAAAGGAGTTGCTATTAATGTAGAATTCTCCCTGAGGCCATCTTCTGAAGAAAAAAAAAGAGGTGGGGGGTAAACTTACTGTGTACACTAAATTCCACGAAAAGCCATGTTCAAATATGGACACCTCTCAGTTGTCAAGCTGTCCAGTAACCTCTCTAGAGATGACTTGTTCATGGTAGCCATTTAAAAAAATCCTAGTTTCATCAGGAAGCATTTCCTGCATCTTAAGCAACAGAGGACCAGAATTCTCACGCATACCCTGTGACATCTGACAGCCCACAACAAATTGGTGATGGTTAAAGTAGCTTTCAAGCTTTTCTGCCTTCAGAGAAACCCTGTTCCACTGAGTGTCAACTTGTCTACTAAGAAACCTCCGTCTGCAGGTCTTTACTGGGGGATATAATGTTCTAAGGCAGTGGTTCCCAAAATCCGACCTGCCATGGGCTACTAGAAAATTGCTGAGGTTCTTGGCAAACCACATTTTTTTCCTGCCTCTTGCAGCAACTGCAATGCACCGTGCTAGACGCTGTATGCTTTTTAATTGTCTTTTCACAGACATGCCACAGGAGACCTTAATGAAGAAATCCCTATTCTAGGGAGCACACAATCTCCCGCGGGGTCCAGCCCTTTGGATCTCACTATTGGCTTGCTTGAACGGAAGCTTTGGCTTAGAGTGCCCCTAGTGTTTTCTGGAAGTTTCATACTGCAAGGGGAAATTTAAAAATAGCAGGAAAATAGCAGAGCCGGTAAACTGTAAAACAGTTAAAAACAACTATTCAAAACATTTCAAAAATAAAATAAAATTAGTGATAAACTAAACACAGATGAAAACACACATCAGCACTCTACATATTTGGATAGCCTTCTCTAAACAAAAATGTTTTTAGCAGGCACTGAAAACAGTGCAGTAAAGGTACCTGCCTGGTGTCAATAGGCAGGCAGTTCCAAAGTGTGACCACAATAAATGATTGATTCCTTACAAATGTGGAACAAGCATTATATGGCACCTGTAACCATGCTAGTTCTTGTTTATGTTGCTGTTCCTACTACTCCTATTATTGTCTTACTAACACCCCACCCTTTCTTACACAGATTACAGGGTAGTACACAACATGAAAACTGCAATACACCCATTATCATTTTTTTTAAAAGCCAGTTAGTTATAAGAGCTAAACTATCAGCAAGACCCAGAGTCTTTAACTGATTGGTTTATTGTTTCTTATTGCAGGAAATATCACAATACTTGTCTTCCTCCGCCATGTAGCACGGTCTCCTTTGGATGTAAACTTATTTAGTGGCCTATCCCTTTGCAGCAACCTCTAGCTCAATTTTAAGAAATAAGTAAAAAGATCCATATGTCGCAAGCCTTTCCAGAGCCTCTTAGCAGCCAGAGAAATTGAACAGCTTTTTCTGAACAGGCTGTTTTTTTTCTAAGCAAGGCTGACACCTGCTGGGCTGCTCTGAAATGGCTGTTTGTCAAATAGTGCAGATTCGCTCACTTTTAGGTCCCTGTATGACCCTTAATTTCTCTACACGTGAATTATCAAGCATGGATCTGCGCTCAGAATGGCCAGATCTTGGCCCTGAGGAAGAGGTACGTGTGCCAAGAGAACAAGAGCATGCATTCAGGACGGTTGCATCAGAACGTAAGGGGAGCCTTCTGGGTTAGGGCCAATGGTCCATTTAGTCCAGCATCCGTTTCTCACAAGGGCCAACTAGATGCCTCAATGAGAAGCCACAATGGGATCTGAGCATATGAGCACTCTCCTCACCTGCGGTTTCCAGCAACTGGTGTTTAAGGGCATTGCTGCCACCAACTATGGAGCAGACCATAATCACCATGGCTAGTAGTCATCAATAGCCCTGGAGGAAAGGAAACTCAGGAAAGGTTCGGTCAATAGAACCCTCCCCACGATGCCTCATAGACCTCCACCGAGGCCAAGGTACGAGAGGCGCTCATTAAACATTTCCCATGACGTACTTCCTGTAGACTGAGACAAACGAAATGGGGCACAGTTATTAGTCCTTCTCTACATAGCTACCAGGGGACGTGGGTGGCGCTGTAGGTTAAACCACAGGGCCTAGGACTTGCCAATCAGAAGGTCGACGGTTCGGGTCCCTGCGACGGGGTGAGCTCCCGTTGCTCGGTCCTTGCTCCTGCCAACCTAGCATTTCGAAAGCACGTCAAAGCGCAAGTAGATAAATAGGTACCGCTCCAGCGGGAAGGTAAACGGCGTTTCCATGCTCTGCTCTGGTTCGCCAGAAGCGGCTTAGTCATGCTGGCCACATGACTCGGAAGCTGCATGCTGGCTCGCTCGGCCAATAAAGCAAGATGAGCACCGCAACCCCAGAGCCGGCCACGACTGGACCTAATGGTCAGGGGTCCCTTTACCTTTACCTAGCTACCAGCAAGAGTCACACACTTCTCCCATCGCTTTATGCAGCTGTGGCGACCTCATCTATAGAAATCAGCAGGTTGCATCAGAAGCCATGACTTGACCCCAGAAATGAGCATTTCATCGTCTGGAAAAAGCTTGCCCTTGAAAAATAACTTCATGGTTGGAAAGAGGTGAAAGTCCGATGGTGCGAGGTCAGGAGAATAAAGGGGTGAGGAAGGACTTCATAGCCACATCTGAGCACATAGTGCTTCCATCTGAGCAACATGTGAGTTGTGAACCGGGGCATTATCCTGCAGGAGGCAGACACCTTTGTTCAGCACACCACACCTCTCGATTTTGATGGCCTTCCACAGCAGTGAAGTGTAGTATGTCCCGGAAACTGTGGTACCCATTGCCAGGAAATCCATCATCACTACTCTGTGCTGGTCCCAGAAGACCGTGAGCAGGACCTTGCCCACTGATGGTTGGACACGTGCCTACTTTGAAGGTGGTAAGGCAGAATGCGTCCATTGTTTGGATGGACCCATGTTTCTTCCTGAGCAATTAGTCTGGCGAAGAAGTCATCAAGGTTTTTGTGACACATGGCCAAAAGAGCCCGTGAGCATGTGACTCGTTCCTGCTTCTGGAAAGGCGTCAGCAGCCGGGGAACCCGCTGTGTGGACACTGTTGCAACAGGGTCCTCTCTGTATCCACAGGCAGGCAAAAGAGAGAAAACCCCGAACTGAGATAAGCCCCGAACTCAAATCCCGTTTCACTAGGGCAGTTCATAAAAAACTTTTTTTAAAAAAATGCCTGCTCCAAAGGTCTTATCTTACTACACTAGGGATTATATAGCTATACAGTGGTACCTCGGGTTAAGTACTTAATTCGTTCTGGAGGTCCGTTCTTAACCTGAAACTGTTCTTAACCTGAAGAACCACTTTAGCTAATGATGCCTCCTGCTGCTGCCGTGCCGCTGGAGCACGATTTCTGTTCTCAACCTGTAGCAAAGTTCTTAACCCGAGGTACTATTTCTGGGTTAGCGGAGTCTGTAACCTGAAGCGTCTGTAACCTGAAGCTTATGTAACCCGAGGTACTACTGTATCTGAAATTTCATGCATATCAGTTAATATCTTGACCCTCCTCCTCGAAAATAGCTGTTAACATGACCATTTTCCTATGTCGTGAAGGCTGAAATTTCAATTCAGTGGAGCAGGGTCAAGATATTAACTGATACGCATGAAATTTCAGATACGTATAGCTATATAATCCCTAGTGTAGTAAGATAAGACCTTTGGAGCAGGCATTTTCAAAAAAAAGTTTTTAATGAACTGCCCTACCTTTCACGCTCCCCACTCCCCCGTGCCAAACATAGATTAGGTACATGTGAGACAGGTGAGTCATACCTGATTCAGTGATGACATGAGGCAACAAGATCTTTTGCTCATCTTTGGCTTTTACATCCCCCTAGGTGTCATGAGAGGATGAGACTGGAAACTGATAGCTGGAGACAATGCCTGACGGGGTGATTTACAAAATACAATCACAAACTCACAGACTAATTTTTACAGGAATCATAAAGACATTAGCAAGAGCGAAAGGATTTAACAAACAAAAGATGGAAACGGTTTATTGAATATTTACAAACAAACTGTAAATGGATAAGAACATTGGCAGGATTGTTGTAATAACCTGCAGTTTCATAAGAGTACACATTTAAAGTAGATGAATAAATGATTAAGTTAATTGGGAATATGCAGATATAAAAAAAACAAATTTAAGGAACCGCAGAAAGAGGGGGAAGGAAATCGAGTTTCAAAATGTTAAAATGATTATAAAATTATTGAAAGGTATACAATTGGAAATCATAAATAAAAATTATATATAAAAAATATATTAAAATAATAACAAACAAAAGATGGTTGCATAGATTTCAAGTGTAAACTGCAAACTGTTTTGCGAGTTTTAAGACGATCAGTTGTTACAAAGCACTTAATTTAAAAATGTTGCAAAACAAATTGTTACATGTCTTTATAGTCCCAAGGAGTCTGACTCATGGAGATACGTTTTATATCAAGATGCATTTTATTTCAAGGCCTCACAGTGGAGAGGAAAGAAACATGGCTGTTCCCTTTATTAGTTCAATATAGGTAAAGGTAAAGAGACGCCTGACCATTAGGTCTAGTCGTGGCCGACTCTGGGGTTGCGGCACTCATCTCGCTTTATTGGCCGAGGGAGCCGGCGTACAGCTTCCGGGTCATGTGGCCAGCATGACTAAGCCACTTCTGGCGAACCAGAGCAGCACACGGAAACGCCGTTTACCTTCCCGCCGGAGCGGTACCTATTTAACTACTTGCACTTTGATGTGCTTTCGAACTGCTAGGTTGGCAGAAGCAGGGACCGAGCAACGGGAGCTCACCCGTCGCTGGGATTCGAACCGCCAACCTTCTGATCAGCAGGTCCTAGGCTCTGTGGTTTAACGCACAGCACCACCCGCATACCTATTAGTTCAATATACCTTTATGTAATTGA
Source organism: Podarcis muralis (assembly GCF_964188315.1). NCBI lineage: Eukaryota > Metazoa > Chordata > Lepidosauria > Squamata > Lacertidae > Podarcis > Podarcis muralis. The sequence goes on from NC_135668.1 coordinate 46,035,447, forward strand.
GGGAGCATTTATTTTCTTATCACCTCCTTGAATTTGTCTAGACCTCTTTGAAAGCCATTCAAGTTGGTGGCCACCTCCTCATTGCCTCCTGTGGCAGTGAGTTCCATAGTTTAACTGCGTGCTGTATGAAGAAGTGCTTTATGAGTCTCGAATCCAACATTCAGGATGCCCACAAGTTCTAGTGCTATGAGAGGAGAAAAACATGCTGTAGCCTCTTTCTCTATGCCATGCATATTTTTGCATATTCTATTATCCTCTGACTCGCCTTTTCTCTAAACCGAAAAGTCCCGAATGTTGTAACCTTTCCTCGTAAGATCGATTTTTAAATGTTAACATCCTGCCTTTCAATCTGTTCGTCAGGGTTGAACAAACAAACCTCAACATCCAAGACTAATAAAAGCAATAAAAATAAAAGCAGAAGCCAGCGTTTATACAGAACAAATCAATCAGCAATAAAATAACAGAATTGTCTAATCATTAGAAGATTATGTTTCAAAATCATTTCTCTTTAAAAGGTATGCCTTTGTATTCTTTTTCTCTATTTTTGGAGGTGAGGTGCCTTTTTATTGCTTTTATATTTTGGATTAGTGATTGTTTTAGAATGCATCGTGATACGTTTGCAGTTTTATGCTACACAACTTGAGTGATTTATATTAAAAGGAGAACTATAGAACAGCAATATTATTTTAATATATTCCCCCATCCTTTGCTGTAATTTGCAGCACTATGGGTGGCTTTTGAAAGGTTAAAACACAACAAAAGTCAGCAGAAATTAAGCAACCAGTATCGAAAAATAGTTGTTAAAACCTTTTTCAAAAAAAAGTATTTGTGTGTGGTCAGTTTCAAAAGCAAATCTCATTAATTCATTGTGGCTTGGACAAACATTTCGTCTAAGTCCTTTATTAAGAGAGTATTTTCTATGCGAGAGCTTATTGCTTCTGGGCTTGTTGTTGTTGTTTTGCTTTTGTGTGTATTTTCTTTGACTGGGGTATTTTTCAGCTGAAAAGCCGTTCTGGCTCTCCTTCAGGAAAGAAAAAAAGCGGAATATGAAGCCCTATGCCTGTTTACTCAGGAAGCAAATCCCACTGCCTTCTGTGGATCTCGCCCCTTAGGTACGCGCGGGCCCAGGATGGTCGCCAAAGACACCTGTGAGGAGTACATCCTGCTCTTATCCAATCCCTTGGCTTCTCTTTCCCACCCAAACTAGCTCCGCCCAGCCCAGCCCCCCAACTCGCCAGGCCCGCCCATTACACCGCCCAAGGAGAGGGCGACCTTCTTTTCCCACGAGCCCCCGCGCGCGCAACCTTCTCCCGGCAGCCCTTGCGAGCGGAGGAGCAGGGAGGCGCTGCGGCAGGTTCAAGATGGCGGACCGACCCGGTAAGCGCTTTTGGAGGGAGGGAGACGCCAAGGTGACCCGGCTCCTGTCAGGGCTTGGGAGGTGCTGGGATTAACTTGCTCCCATTTCCCGGAGAAGAAGCGCTTTGTGGAAGGAGAAGGGAGCGCCTTCTGAGAAAAGAGACGCCCTTCTCAATGTAGCCCTGGGTACAAGCGCCAGGCCGCTGCTCTTCTTCATTGCTGGGGTTCGCTCTTGAGGCCACCGTTTCTCACCCCAGCCTTTCTCTTTGTTGCCGCCCAACAGCTCTCCTTTGCATTTGTGTGTCAGTGTCAGGGAGAAGTTCGGCAGACAAAGCTTCGAACTCCCCTGCCCCCCACCCCATAAGAATAACCCAGTGCAGGCACGTTCAACTCCCAAGAGACTGCGATCTACTCCCAGTATTAAAAAAAATCTGGCAGCTTTTTAATACTGGGAGTATAAAACCCATTGTCATTGGAGGAAAGAGGAGCGTGCGTGCGTGGGGTGGGTGGAAAGAGTTGTTGAGCTTTTTAGGGGGAGGGTTGCCCAGAGATGTTGAGCTTTTTTTTTAAGGAGGGTTACAAGAAATCGCTGACAGTCGCAAGCAGCGATGAAGCCACCTATCGGCCGCCCACCTTCTTCCCCCACCCCACCGGCGGGGAGAAAATAAATGTCAACGTGGCGCCCACGGAAATAGGTCCTGTAGATCACGGTCGACCGGTTGGACATATCTGATCTAACGGATCATGGCCCACCTAGGCCAGCATCCTGTTCTCACAGTGGCCAACCAGATGCCTCTGACCTGAGCACAGGAACAACGCTCCCTTCCTGCAGTTTCCAGTAACTGGTATTGGGAAGTATTTATAGCCTCCAACCGAAGAGGCTGTGCCATAGCTGTGATGGCTAAAAGCCACCAATAGCTTTCTTCTCCATGAATTTGCCTATTCATCTTTGGAAAATGTCAGAAGTCGGTGGTCGCCTCCGAGGGGAGGTGTGGGGGAGAACCTTATGTTACCACTTGTTCCTCCTCCTTGGAATAGGGATGGGTAAGTCATAGCAGATGCCCACCCTCACATTCTTTTTCTCTTAGTTCCAGTAAAAGATATGAGGCTGCTGGATGTAAAAGTGGGGCAGTTGCCAAACTGGTTAGCAACTCGAGATTATACCCCAGCTGGGTTTGTTACGAGTATCCGAGGAGGTGAGTGTCTGGGAAACATCTGATGTGGAGCATATATTTGTGGCAGGAATTGTATGCATGTGATTGTCTTGCTGAATATTTAAACTGTTCAACGCCGACATTTTGTGTGCAGATAACCACACATTTGTGTGCAGTTAACCAGGGTCTCAGAAGTCTCCTATTAGGTTTATGCCAATAGTGTTATGCCTGAGAAGCACTGGCAGGATTCAGTGTACAACAGATCACACTTTCCATTGAAATACTCTTAATTTGCCAACGAAATAAAGGCTTCATGGGGTTTGACAATCTAGTTGTGATCCACCTTCAGATTTTTAATCCCACTTGATGCATTCACAGTGTGATCCAAATACATACTTGGGAGTATATTTCTATTGAATTTGGTAGCATAAAAGTAAAAAGGCATAGGATTGAGCCACAAGTCTCCTCGGTCTTGCAGCCAGATCCTTTGCATTTCTACTCGTGACTAACTTCCACTGAGCTCATTGGCACACTCAAATAAATGCACACAGAACTACAACCCTGAACAGGCAGTTTCTGGCCTTCGTTCCTACTTATTTAAAGGACTTGTACACCACCCTTCAGTTTAAAACAAACAAAAAACAAGCATATACTAAAAACTGCAAAATCAACAGGAGTAGCATAAAAACATACAGAGGCAGTGGCTGCTTATGAATAAAAAACCAGAGGGCTGTTACCCCATGTAGAGCTGGCAGTAGTTCTGCAACATCTCAAGCAGGTTTTTATTTCCGAGCCCAGCTACTTGGACAGGAAGGCATTGAACGCAAGGCCTCTTGCAAAACCTTCGTTCTTCTACAGAGCTGCAGCTTTAACCTGAGTTCCCAGTCCCTTTCCCTTTGTTCTTAAGCATATGTCTTAATGTAGCCATTTTAAAGTGTTTAGATAAACTAAATGGTACAGCCTTGTTGTAAAATCCTGATTTTTGATAAATTTCCTACTTGGGCTATAAGCCGAAGTACACTAGCTAGAAAGGTAGGTCTCATTGAGGCCACTGAGTTCAATGGAACTAAACAACAGGCTGCAAAAGTAGTGATATTGGGCTGAAGACTTCCTTATTCTGTTAGCTTTTTAGTGTAGCTGTCACTTATCACTACTAGGTGTTCCTCTGCTATCTGTATGGCTAAGACTACGCTCCTTTTTCACTAGGCTATGACAGATTTGTCAAAAAGTACATTGATGTGAAGAAACCAGGCATTGGTGGCGTCGCCATGATGCTAACTGCCTATGTGGTTCTCAGCTACATGTGGAGCTTCGACCATATAAGTGAGTAAAACTTTCATTGTGTGTACCTAAAAAGCAGCAGTAAATACAGTACAGTCGCATCTTTCGCACATTTATCTTGCACGATTTCAACTTTACATGATAAATGCATGCAAAGCAGAGATCTTTTAACCCCCCTCCCTTGCTTACTGGGCAAGCCCTGCTCAGCAGGCAGGCTCTGGGGTGCTCTTGCAAGATACTGTGGGGCCGTCCCAGGTTCCCACAAGAACTCGCATGACCACCCTTAGGCTTCCAGAGCCAACATGATGTGATGGCCTTGCTTGGGGGACAAGGCCCACTCAGTGCTCTGGCTCTGGAAATGTAAGGACACTAATGGGTGGTTCAAGTATAGCAGTTTTTGCATATGTGTACCTTCCCTGCGTAAGATGTGATTGTACTGTAAGTCCTCTGAGAGGAGAATTCTTAATGCTTTTAGGGAAAGGCATGTGTGCTGTTGACTTTCTGCTCGTGCTTCATGCCCCGACCTATGGTGGATTGCATCAGTTGCACTCTCTCTCTCTTCCTTTTGAAACTACTAAAGTTTCTTGGGATACCTAAATTGAACTTACATGGCCAAAGTATAGCTCCGAGTACTTGTCCTGGAGAAATGGGGAGGTTGTGTTCATGGGAAATTTGTAAATTTCCCAGATGCATATAGCTGCTTACTGTTGGGAACCTGAATGTTTAATTGGATGCCATGTTGCTGTCAGGCGTTAGGTAAAACCCATTTTCCCCAGGTATTTGGTTAATGATCGTCTACAGTATGTCATTGTTTAGCTTTGTCATGGTAATTAGAAGCTGCTTTGAACACACATGGAAATATGGGATAAACCTTTTAAATGAAGGATGCACTTCCATATACTGTTTGTTTTGGCTATTCAGAGCATGATCGCTGGAGGAAGTATCACTGAAGCTTGATGGACCAGAAGAATACAAGCTGCCATACTGCGACTCGTAGTGTTTGCTTCAACTGAATGCAGATTGGCTCTTACCTTCTAGACTCAACAGTGTATTCTGTGACCAATAAAAAAATATCTACTTTCCTTGTGACTGATGAAACTAATTTGATCACTGCAAGGTAACAAACAAACTGATCCCACAGCGGGCATGGGGGGGGGGGGTTTACATTAAGTTGGTGCTTGAAGGGATTGGTAACCACAGCCCATGAGTGAATAATTGCCTGAAGTTGTAAGGAGAAGGAGTAAAGAGCATTAGACATAGTCAGTGCTATTAACAAAATCTAGAGACTATATGACATCCTTGGAACTTACTCAAGTCTGCAGAGTAATTTAGTTCAGGTGACTGAAGCTGGGTGCATTTTAGAGAGCCTCAAAGAAATAGTATAGCTTCTTTCCTTTGGTTTCTCTAATAAGGGACATTTAATGCTCTTGTTTTGCAGCAGGAAGATTCCTTAGTAACTCCTTAGTAAAATTGAAACCACTGTTCCTGCTATATAACTGCTCAATCTACAAGATAACCTTATGCACTTGGTAGTTTTTAAAAATCAATTAAATATCCTGATTTATGTTGTGATGCAGGACCTGTTAGTTCTTCCCAAGCATGTGCTCCTTTTCTGTCCCCCAAAGTCACACTTCATAAATTAACATCAAAGTATCTCCCTTTAAAATAGGAAATAAATGCTTAAAGATAGTTTGGGCAACTCTTGATAATGGGTCAGAATTGTATGACAAATTTCAGAAAGTGCAGATTCTACCATCAAAATTCAAGTATAGTTCTGTGGTAGGATTGTGGAAAGGTGCTTATGAAAAGGTACATATAATCTTCATGTAACATGAGTTTATACACACACGTGTCCCTCTACTTGAAACTATGAATGCATAATAAACTTAAATACCTTTGCTTTTCAACTCTGACTAATCAGTTAAAAGGACATGAGCTGTGTAGCTTTGTGACTTCATCTTGGCTAGAGAGGCAAGGACATTCTACTGGACTTCAGCATAATGCCAACTCCTTCCCCCTCCCCGTGACATACCAATAACCCTTAGACCAAACACTTTACAAGGAAGGCATGGGTGTAGATTTTAAGCATGTGCAGAACACAGCATAGCTGTGCAACTCATGACATCTCATGAGCTAATTCCCACCTTCCACCCATAGCCAAGGACTGCTGAAAAAATGAAAGACTTCCAAGCGAAGGATATTGGAACAAGGAGTGCCTATTCCAAATATTCTATTTTGGAAGAAGGCTTGTGTATTAAGCTTTTCTCCAGCCTGCTTCCCAGCTGGGCAGTCTGAATAAAGGCAGGCACCACTTATGTTCTAAGACATAAAACAAATGAAATACAAAAAAAGGTTGTGGGTAAGTAGTCCTCAGTAGGCTGTCCTTTTCATTTAGTCACTGGGGGGAAAAGTTCAATGTGGTTTCAGGCAAAACTCGGCCCTCATATTTAAAAAGGTGCTGCTGGCTCATTGTCCGCTAAGGAATGCCAAATGTCCTTTGGTGCATCTGTTGGCATAATGTCCTTTTTCACCACACTGGAGAGAAGACAAAAAAAATGAAGCTATTAAAATGCAGGAAGTTAAAAGCTTCAAATAAAAACATTAGCATGAATGCAAATGATAAGCGTGAAACCTATCTTCCTAAAGTACTCCCAAGGTTGGAAGTCAATAGTTTATATATGACTGAAAATTTGAATTGGTGCCTTTCCCTGTGGTGCTGCTTTTGGAAGTGGTTGGTATACCTTTTGAAAGCAGTGACAACAGAGTAAGATGCCAAATGTTAAACAGCACTAAATTTAATCTATGGCTTTAAGTAATGTTCATTTGCAACCTCAGCTTGAATTTGGTACTGTTCAAAGCCACATCAGGTGACAAGTGGGCATGCCTTGGTCCAATCAGCCTGGCAAGGCAAATTAGACCATCAGCCAGAGATTTGTCATTGCTAATATAGATAGAGGGGAATTCTTTACCCATCCTGTCAGACACACTGGGAGACAGATAATGTTGTACCTGGGTAAGTTTTTTACTTGAGAACTACGGAATTCAACTTTGTTGCCTTCCATTGCAACAACTTCCAGAGGTGTAGCGATATTCACAAAGTTGTTTTCACAAAGGTGTAAGCAGGTTCCCAAGACAGAGATGGAGTTTCCTTATTCAATACCTATCCCTTGCTTTGCTGCTTCATACTCTTACATATTCCTTTTTAGATTATCCCTGCAATTAAAGGACTGTCTTCTTAAACATTACAATAGAGTGCTTGGAGGTTTTAGGTGCTTATATGTAATAATGCAAAGTAGTGCAAGTCCCTAAATCCCACTATTTTTCAAAGTTGGTTGAAACAACACTCTCCACTTGGATGTATGAAAATAAAATGCAACTATGTTTATTTCACTTTCAAAACTCAGGATTTGAGGTGCAGAGTTTTAAGATTCTCCAGACAATCCTTTCCCCTACAACCTGTAGGCTTCAGCTTACCTTATAACAGGTGACCTGTTCCAATGGCCGAGGACCCCTGTTCCCCATGCTGTTGTTTTGAGACTGCATAACTCCAATGACCTGTGGGGTCCTCTGTTGGTTGGGAGAAGAGTTCTGACTCGTTAACTGGATGAGGGATGATGACCTCTGTAGTGGTGGATTGTTATTTTGCTGAGAGGGGGGAAAGCAACCCACACATTGATCAATTCAGAAAAAAGTACCATTGCCCTGAACCATGATTGAAATGCAACTACCCCCAAGTATGTTTCTTTTTCCCAAGGCTTCTACAAATGCAGTATGCAACATTCAACCTTCAGATAGCAAGAAATTCCCACAGTACCTGACTAGAGAATGGAACACCAATGGTGCATAAAAAGATATACCCTTCAAATAAAAAATGAAGTTCCTCACAATGATTTCACAATGGTGCTTTGCGATTTCTATTCTCTGAAGGATATAAACTGTATGTTTGGTGTTCAACTATTTCAACAACCTTAACTCTCTGGGCATTCAGAAGATGCTGCAGAAGTCTGTAGATGTAACTGGGGTACTGCATACCTTTTGTTGTGGCTGTGTTGGTGGAGGCAGTGGTGGTTGCTCTGTGGTTCCCATGGGAAGTTCAAATCGAGGGCTAATTTTAAAAGAAAGTGTACATAAGGAAACATACAAAGATCAAATTGACCCTCAAACCACTGACATCTCCCCCTTACAGCTTCAGAATTCATACCTGTCCTGAGCAACAGAAAATAATTCCTCTCCATGTTACATTTTGCTGCTTGGATACAGAAACTACAGCAATGAGAAAGTATTTTCTACATACAGTGCTAGTACAGGAAGGAGAAACAGATTCTCCCCAACCAAACCATTCAGAGGCCAGTAACCAACAACCAGAGCAGCTTGAGGAAAGAGCCCACCCTCAAGGCTAAAGAAGCATGAGGTACTTTCTCTTCCAGCCAAATTGAGAGATGCTTACAGGGCTAACACCTTGAGACAACTTTTGGGAACAAGCTGCTAGGGAAAGTCAAAACTCTGGGATACTGTCAACCTGACAATATCTTCCCATTTTCAAGTATGATAGCAAAACACCCTGAGCAAAACCTGAACTCTATGCAAGCCTGCCTTATTGGGAAGCCAAAAGCCTCAGTAGGTTAAGAAATATATTTGTGAAATGCAATAATCATTTTCCCAGACCATTTCACTTCCATGTGTTTTCTGACAGTGAAGGAGGGCCTCACCCTACACCGGATCTCCTCCCAGCTGCTCCAGAAGACAGGGCCAAGCTTTGAGACCTTCAAGTGTACAAGAGGCCCTTCCCATATGGATCGTATCTTAGCTCCAGAAAGCAGGGCATTGACGGGGCTCTGCAGAACTTTCTTTCCTCAACCTTTCCTAACTTTCTGGCTTCTAAATCTCCCATGTCTTTCTTACTACTATGGAGCTCATTCAGAAATGGGTTTAAAATGTTTTCTTCAACCCAAAAAAGAAGAGTCCAGCACTTTCTCATCACACATTTGAGGAATATTCTGACCATAGAATCAGCCTAAAAGATTTCCAGGATACATTTGAATGGCAGAGGGCATGGTGGATGAGCCCGTGACACTTGTGAATGAGCCTGGGGCAACTTTCAAAGAAATTAATATATACCAGTGTATGATATAGAAGTTATGATGTATAAGGTTAAAGGGGAAACATAAAACAGCAGAAATAATCCTGAAGCATACTCACTGCATGAATTTGCAAGTGGGGCCCTCTGGACAGAAGCCTACCAGATAATTCACACATATAACACGTCGAGTATGTCTGTGCCTACAGAGGGGGCCTGCAATAAAAGATTTTATGGTTATATCTGTTATATGCAAACACAGGAAACATTCAGGATACACAAGGCTCGCTGTATACACACAAAGCCGAGCCAACCAAGGCTACCTGTGATTTCTGACCATTCAAGCTGCAAGGATTGTGCATTTTCAGAGATTTTCTCACTACCACAAATAGAAATTTCCTAGAAATGAAGACAAATTCTTAAGCAGCCAACTCTCATGCCAGACATCAGGGATGGGACTCTCCCAAGGTGCAAGGTGTTGCAGCTTCACATTATGGTTGCAAAGCAAATCTATGTTGGAAGTCAACACAGATGCAGGCTAGCAAGCTACACAGCCATCGGCAGAAATATGAGGTATACATACCGTGTTTACAAAAACCTCTGTCATACCAAGGGCAATCTTTGATCTTAGATTCTGGGTCAATGTGCAAGAATGGGCATTCCTTGTTGCTGCATTCCCCTGCAGTAGACAAACACTGACTTTACTGGACCAACCAAGAGAGAAAGAGCATTGTGCATCAGCATCAAGATCAAACAGTTTTCCCAGAACAATGATACAGCATCAGGAAAAACTTGAATGCATATCTTTTGCTATTCACAAGAATCTTGGCTTTCTAGAATCTTGGCTTTCTTCTGGTAGTGTAAACCTTCTCTAGCCAGATAAATAAAGATTCTAAAAAGTTAAGCATAAAGAGTCATATTCAGAATGAAGACAATTTAAGGTTTTTACTTATGTTATACTAAATCACCTCCTGCCAACCTAACAGTTTGAAAGCATGTCAAAGTGCAAGTAGATAAATAGGTACCGCTCTGGCGGGAAGGTAAACAGCGTTTCCGTGCACTGCTCTGGTTTGCCAGAAGCGGCTTAGTCATGCTGGCCACGTGACCCGGAAGCTGTACAGCGGCTCCCTCGGCCAATAAAGCAAGATGAGTGCCGCAACCCCAGAGTTGGCCACGACTAGACCTAATGGTCAGGGGTCCCTTTACCTTTACTAAATCACCGCAAAGTTGGTGTCACTTAGATATTTTTTCACTTCAAGTGCAACCCAAAACAAATAAGGCATATAAAAATTATGAAATTCACAGTACGTTATGGACAGCACAGCACATCATGAAACAATGATAACTAAAAGTGCAAATTTTCGAACAGAACTACTCCATGTATGACCATATGCCCACACTCAAGGGTTATACACATATTTGATTATTTTGTCCTAGAAACACTTGGGAAGAGAAATTCTAAATTGCACCAGACAGCATAATAAAATACAGAATTTGATGTTCACTGCAAGTAAGTTTAGCTCAAAAACCAGCTCCTATTGGAGAGAACTGCAAGGTAACGTATCTCGTTCCCTTGTGTTACTGCCAATCCTAATACATGGCCCCAAAATGTGTAAAGCAGTATGATTTCACATGACCCAAACTACAACTCAAGGCTGATGTGTCTATGGAGACCTAGGACAGTACAGTATAGCAACCAAAATATGGAATTACAAATATAGTAAGAATTTACTTCTAAACCACTGGTTCTTGCCCAGGTGAGGGAACCAACCTTTAAATTAAAAACAATAGAAAAGCTATTGCTCAATAGGACAGGCCCACTAACCATTGGTTAGCAATGAACTGCCAGTTAGAAAGATTGCTCTGATTGAACAGTAGAGCAAAGCTTTTATAGAGTTCTACACACATAGCCATACATCATAAAACATCAAAGGATGTAAAATGTCAGGCTCCACTGTGTTAGCAACTTCCCCTCATTCAGCTTTTGCACTTATCACACAGTTGCCTTGACAACCAGGCCTTCAGAAAGGAACTATGACATTCCATTCCCACATGGCCTAGGAAAGCTTCAAGGAGATGCTAGTTTAACACCCCAGTGCTAACTTAAAACTGTCCTAGCAAAACATTCTGACTAGCTGGAAAAAAATACTCCAGGGTCAGATAAGCATGGAATGCAGTGATTCAGTGGTTTACACAATGTGGGAGATACACATGAGAGTTACACAATGCAGGAACACCAGAATCGAATTATTCATTGGTACATTCTATATAGAGAATAAGTGCTATTGGATAAATACATAAAACAGCTACAGCAAAATCTGTATCAAGAATCTAATATCAAAATTTATACATCACAAAGTTGCAAATTTCTGTCATCAGTGGGTGGTGTTAGGCAAGCATCTCCTCGTGGAATTGTAATACAGTATTGACCTTACTTTATGGAGCTATTGTAAGGATTGCTGAGACAATATATGTGAAGTACCCTCAACATTTTAAAGTGCTTCATAAATGTCTATTTGTATTGAGTGACTTCCTCTGTACAAGGCAAGCCTTCACAGTACCAGTAAAGCTCACGCAGATACCATATTTCCTCTTACCATATTTTGAGTAAAAATAACACTCTGGCATCTTAGTCATGTCATATTCATGCAAGAATTCACACTGGTCACCCTTCTTGCACAGCCCTCGTAGCCAGTGTTTGCAAACCACTGTCTTTTCGCCACTGATGTGCCGGAAGGGACACATTCCTCCTATTGTGCAGAAAACAAGAGATAAAAGAAATGCTCTTTAACACACACCCCATCTGAATTATGGGTAGAAAGCATCAAGGCAGGTCTTACATTTTTCCTTTAGGTCAAAGAAACATGTTTGGCTCACAGAGCATATTGTTCATAGATAATATATGCAGAACTAACATGGTAGAAACAACTTCTCCCCTCATAGTCTTCTAGGCAGATAGGATGACTAAGAGATGTCAAAATGAGAGGAGGGTCCATGAATAGAAAATCATGTCTTCTCAAAAAATCATAGAAGCTTGGAAACCACGAGATCCTAATGTATTACTTTTATTCTGATACCTGTTTGTAAGTCAATGGGGTCAAAAAAGTAGTTTTGTTGTACCAGGGACTGATAGTCTGCTTGGAGGCCCTTTAGTTCTACAAAGTTTTGTACATCTTGAGCAGGGAGAAGAGTCGGTGGAAGAAGATTGGAAGAAATTTAAAGACTATTTACAGAAATACTGCAAAATTAATGAATGTTAGAATGATGTGGGATTGAAGTTAAGTGGTTTTCAGCAGTAATGTTATAAAGATGTGTAAAAATGGATTGTTAACAGGAGATAATCTAAAGTTATAATATATTAAGATTAAAGATTAGGATAAAAACAAAGAGGGAAAGGATTTGCTGAACCAACTAATTGAACTGGATACAAAAAAGGAGGTGTGAGGAGGTCTGGGGAACAAGCGAATGAAAGATAAGACACGGAAATATTGAATTGTTTTTAACTGTTTTTACTTTGTATTTTTTCTTTTTCTTTTTGTAACATTTTGAAAACTTTAATAAAAATCTTGGGGAAAAAATAATACAAAGTTTTGTACATCTTATGTCCACATACCTAACAAGACTTCCTTGTTTTTCTGTCAAGTGGTACATACACTGATGCAGTATATAAACAATAAAGACTAACTACTGATTCACAATAAAGGACTGTGGTTTATTAATTGGCTTTGCTTCATCTTTTTCTAGTACAGCAATTTGCAGGTGTGGCTTACCTTTTCCACAGGCCGCTTTTAAAAAAAAGTCACAGACAGCTGCACCCGATTCTGTGGAAAAAGAGATTCACAATGAAGCTCCCTATATCCCACACCTCTGTAGTTTCAACAGTTGCATTAAAATGAAGACCGCTATACAAATTAATCACTCAAGTCTTCAGATGGAAATTTACCCAGTATCATCTAATGAATTTATGGCTGAGCACACATTTCATATTCTTTTTTTAAAGTCCATATTCAGACTGTCACAGCACTGACAGGAACTGCTGGGGCAACATACAGAGCGTTCCTGAGCCTCTCATAGCTATGTAACAAGTAGAAGTCCAGAAAATGTTTTCCTAGCATTTCTTCCCTTATCCTGAGAATGTTTTGGATAACTTGAAAGCCCACATGCACCATGAAGAGAAGTTTGTACTAAGCTGGCTACCTATTTTGTTCACCCAAAGCTTGCTTGTTTTGAATTCTCTAAAGTGTTATATAAATGCTAGCCGTTATTATTATGCTTCCTACTGCGGCTTTGGGGGCAAGGAAATAAGTTATTATTTTTGAAGGCATTTTTTGGTGCAGTTTTATGGAAAGTTTACAGCTGTTGACTATTTGACTTCTCAAATATCGTTTCAATCCTACAAAGCTGCATCTTTGCTTTTACTCGCTAGTCTACCACCATCATCAATTTATCAGTCAGCAGGCCAAAATTAAAACCATACAATGCATCCTTTTATTAAGTACAGAGTAAAACACAAAGTATGACATAAGTGTGATTGATGGAGGGCACTATCAACAGCAACTAGTCATTTATTGATTGATTAAAAGATTTATATACAGCTATAGCATTAAAATAGCAAAGTGGTTTATATAATTTATATACATAATAACACACAAAAATTAGAATCGGAGACTCATCCACTAATTATGGAAATATGTAGTCTTAATTGCCTACGTAAGCCTGGTGGAACATTCTCAGCTGGTGTTTAAAAGTTGAAACAGAAAGCACCTGCCGAAGCTCTACTGGCAGAGTATTGCACAAGACCAATGACACTAAAGACCATAATTTGTGTCAATGTCAAATGAGCCTCAGCAACTCAAAGGTAGGGCAGGCAGCTAACAACACTCCTGCAGATGATCTGAAGGAATGAGCTGGGATATAAGTGCTCAGGCAGTCCTGAAGGCACTCTGGATCTCAGTTCTTCAGGGCTTTGTAAATGTATACAATGAACTTGACTCAGTAGTAGATGAGCAGCCCGCACAGATTTTTTAATAATGATGTTGAATGTTGTTGGCCAGGTGGTCCTGTCAGCTGTCTGGCCATTCTATTCTGCATCAGCTGGAGCATCTGGACAGACCCACCAAAAATACACTGCAGTAATCCAGTCTTGAGAGTACCGCCACATAGTTATGATGGCTACATCTGGAATCTGGACTCTGGAATCAAGAGTCAGCATATCTCAGAGTCCTTTTCTACGGAACAATAGGAAGAGAAAGCTGTTGCTTTCATGTGCTACTGGAGGGTTTTCCAGTGGAATCTGGGTGGCTGCAGGGCTCTTCCTACATTAGGATTTTAAGTAGGTTCAATTTTCCCCCTTTTAAATGAATTTGATTCATATTTTAATCCATCCGTCTCCTCTTCAGTGACTCACAAGGCAAACCTACACTGCCTTACTCAAAAATAAGCGCTGCCAAATTCAACAGGGCCTACTCTTTCAAGGAGAAGTTTCTTCTGGGGAGGGGAGTTATTCCAGAATGTGTTTTTGGGATCGTAAACCACACGACTGATATAATTTATTTGGATAACACTTAAATCCCAGAGACTTTGAAAGAAGCTTAAAAAACAAAACAAAAACCCTCAAAACCTAGATGCAGCAGTAAAAATTATACATCCTCATGGAACAAAGATTGCTCTGTCTCCCTTCCGTGACGTGTCCTGCAAGTTAGCACCTCCCTCGAAGGCCCCTATTCAGTATATTGGGAATAATAATAATAATAATAATAATAATAATAATAATAATAATAGCAGCAATGTGTGCCTCTGCCTCCCTCTCCCTCCGTCTTCATTTCCACCGGGAAGAGCAGAAGGGGGGGTGGGGTCTGGGTCTGCCTCTTCCTGCGCGGCCCTCCCTGACCTCCCTCCCTCCGCCGCCCCCTCGCGTACTGTCCATGCCCGGGAAGGGCAGCGGCTGCGCCCCGAGCTGCTGCTCCACCGCGATCTCCAGGTCGAACTTGATGTGATCCACGCTGGCGATAAGTTCCTGCATGGCGGCGGCGGCTGTGCGTTCGAGGAAGGCAAGCAGGGCAAGGAAGGGAAGTATCTCCGCTCCCCTCGAGGCGCTTCGGCTCTGAGGGAAAACTGAGGTAAAACCAAAGGGCGGGGCGAGCGAGGAGCCTAACGCTTGTGTGCGCGCGCGAGTAAGAGGGACACCAGCTCCCTCCAATCCCAACGCGACGGGCCTTCGCGAGGGATGCTGGGAGCTGCGGGGCTTGCGCACGCGCACCCACACGGCCCGCCTCCGCTCTCCGGCTCGGCCAATAAGACTAGGCCCCGCCCCTTCAGTTGGGTGGGCGAGGTTAAAGTCCCTCACGCGGCCGTAGTGCGTGTCTCTGTCTCACTCTCGCTTTCCTCTTTCCGGCCCCGCCTCCCCTCGCTTAAAGAGTCGGAAGCATTGTTATGGGGAGGGAAGAAGAAGGCGGAGGAAGAGCGAACCAATCGGCTCTCGCGCCGAGGTGGACCTATCGCCTCAGCCCGAACGAGAAGCTCCGCCTATCACTTTCAGAGGGCGAGGCGTGCGGGGAAGTCGGGATTCGCGAGCGGGAGTTCTGGCCTCGCGCGTGGAGGGAACGTTGGCGGGTGAGTGGCGGCCCATGTGCGCGTGCGCGCAATATAGAGGGAGGAGGAGGTGGTCGTGGCGCCTCATGGAGGCTCCTTCTGCCTCGGCCGTGTAAGAGGGTCCCAGAGTCGGCCTCAGCCAGCGCAGCACAGTGGCCAGGGGTGACGGGAATTGGAGTCCAGCAAAACTCATGGAGGGCCTCAGCTTTCCCATCCGAACCTGATCCTCACACTGCTCTTGAGAAGAGTAGTAGTAGTAGTAATAATAATAATAATAATAATAATAATAATAGTTTTATGATTTTTATTTTATTTCTTTACCGCTTTATTATTTTAAGAAAAATCTCAAAGCGGTTTACAGCATATTAAATCAATAAAGCAATCTGAAGAAAGTCAAATATAGAGTATACAGTCAAATAAACATAACCTAAAATATTATCTTAAAGATCATATTTATAGTCCGAACATTTGACTGGGTTGCCCCCATATAAAACATAATAAAACATCAAATACTGTATTTAAAACCTCCCCGATACAGGGCTGCCTTCAGAGGTCTTCTAAAGGCTGTGTAGTTCTTTATTTCCTTGACATCTGATGGAAGACACCACTGCCTAGAAGTATCGAATGGGGGGCTTCTTCCCTCAGCCCTGAGAAGCTTCGTTCATTTGTTTTGTAAATTTTACGTAGCGCCTGATTGTAAAAAAAAAAAAAACGACAACACCCTCGGAGCGGTTTACAAAAAGAAAACAGTAAAATGGAGGGGGGGAATGCAACCCTACTTTCAAAGTTTAAATGCTAGAACTAGAATTCCTGACACCCGCAAAATTGTTGAGCTTTTTCCATCGTGTTGCCATGCACCCGAGTTTTCCCTGACGTTTTGCCCCCGGCGCTATTTTTTACACCCAAAGACAAGGACATGTCAGGAATTTTCCTGACATATGGCAAGCTTATTTCTAAGCACCTGGGTAGGCTTCTCTAAACAGGAATATTCTTTTCAGCAGGCGACGAAAACAGCACGATGAAGACGCCTGCTTGATCTCCATAGGCAAGGAGTTCCAAAGTGCAGGTGCTGCCACACTAAAATATCAAGTTGTTACAGATATGGAATGGGTATTATGGTGGAACCTGCAGTATTGCCAATTCCACCTGTCAAAACAGTCAAGTGGAAGCATTTAAAATAAGAATCTTTGTTTGAAATGTTTCCACACAACCTTTCACCAAAACAGATTTCAGAGCAGCATATAATAGTATAGGTAAAGTGTTGAATGCAGTTGAGTTTTACTCAAAACAGACCCATTTAAATTAATGGGCCTCAGTTTATTATTATTATTTTTACAATCAATATAATGCAAAGTACGGATTGAAAAATCAACCTAAAAGCAGGAGCAAGCTAACATGCAAAGTACAATAAACTCAAAATTATAAATTACTTAAAGCGTCTAACTAAGGCTGCAGTCCTGTAACTATGGCTAACTTACCCGTTGAACTCAAGAGGCCCATCGGGAACCTGTGGTCCTCCAGACGTTACTGGACTGCAAACCCCCAACATTCCTAGCAGTAGGCCTTGCTGGCTGATGGGAGTTTGGAGTCCAACAACATCTAGGGAGCCCCAGGCTCTCCATCCCTGATGTGATACAACAATTTGATCAGTGCTGTGTTTACTTTTTATGATCTTGTTTTACTTTTGATGTATCATTGTTTTAATGTTTAACAGAAGCCACTGCAGGTTTGTTTATTTTTTATTTTTGAAAAAATTAAGGATATAGATATATAAAGGTTTTGGATTTGGATTCTAGGAGATGGCCGTCTAATCGGAGAACAAGGTGACGAAAGCGGGTACCACAATGGCTTTGCAGCTGATATACCATTGCTTCCCTGCAGGACTTTTCACTGTGAGAGGTTCTTTCTATCCTTGGCTGTGTTCTACTTCCAGATTGAGGTCCATTTCAAAGAAACATTTGGCAGGGCCTAGAAATGCACATCATCTCAGATTTCTGGCCCTGAGACCTTTTAGTTCATCCCCAGTGGTCTACAAGTTACACAGGAGAGATCCGAAAGAGACACACTCTGCCACCACCCCTGAAGCAGCCAGCAATGAAGAAGAGAAATTTGATGACGACGAAGGCTTTGGGTTGTTGTCTCAAAAATATTCTTCTAGACAATTTTTTCACAAAGCTTCTGAAGAATTTCACGATTTGCAACTCAAAAGCCAAGTGGAGGAAGAGGAAGAATTGGAACCAAAACCCAGACAAGGTCCCAGGAACACTCCGTATTGGTATTTCTTGAAGTGCAAGGCATTGATAAAAGAAGGCAAGGTCATTATCTCAGCTGTCTTCATTGCAAGAGTATTGAATAGACTTGCATAGCTAGTGAAAGGCCATTGCCCAGTGCTCGAATAGAGCACCTGCCAGGGACTCTGGGATGCCACTGCTAGTCAGTGTAGTAGACAATATTGGGCTGGATCAGGGTTAAGGAGCCTTCAGTCCGCAGTCCTAATATTGGCCAAGCCCATACCCAACACCATATCATTGACATCACCAAAACCCTGTGCACAGTGCTTTGCAAGCCTCAACGACCAGCTGATCCTCAGGGCTTGTGAAGCAAGGTGTCAAACCATACTGACAAAAATGGGTCATCCAATGCCACTGTGATGCCCACCTGTCACACATGGCCCGTAGAGGTGGGGTCAGTAGACAAGGCTTCTGCCTGCACCTCCCAATTCGTGAGCTAGATGAGCAGTGTGATCTTGTGCAGCCGTCTTCAACCTATTCCGACCTGGAACCTGCCCATGTTTAATCCAAAGATACACATTAAAATGCCAATGGGGACTTTTCCCGTGGAAGGGTTGCCCATAAGGGAATTTGGTCTTTGGGCCGAGAAAGGTTCCTCAGGCCCTGCAGTAGCAACAGTTCCTGCTGTGTCCTCACAGTTGTCCTCTCTTAACTGTAGCTGGCAGAGGCTTTGAACCTGTTTGAGGTACAAATGCTGAAGGAGGAACGTGTTCGGCCAGAAGAAAGCAACTACACTGTCCTGATCGGTGGTTGTGGCAGAGCTGGCTATGTGAAGAAGGCATTCAAGCTCTATAACGATGTAAGTACTCAGGTTTCGTTCACATAAGGGAGAGAGCTGCTGTCAAAAAAACCAAGCCAGGGGTAGTTTTTGTAAAACCACCCAGTGTGGCTGGTGCTGATGGGCGTAGGCATCCAATGTCATCTGGAGTTCTCCAGGTTCCCCATCTCTGAACTAGGGAACTCTTGTTGCCAGAGAAGAAATGGAAGACAAATGTTTTGAGGCATCTTTCATTCATGTGGAGAAAGGTGCATCCATCTCACCTGCTGCTTTTGAGCTGTGTCGTGTCATCCCTCCACCACACCCCCTGTGGCCTTGTGGATGTTGTTGGACTCCAACTCCCATCAGTCCCAGCCAGCATGACAAGTATGATAAGGAATGATGGGAGCTGGAGTCCAGCAACAGATGGAGAGCCACAGGTTCCCCAGCCCTGTTCTAGTGAGCTAACTCAAAAGCAGATCTCGCCTTCCATTTGTTCATTCAACAGGCATCCCATTAGCCAGCATCCTGGTATGTGTTTTTGTGCAAAGTTTCTAAACTGACAAGAAAACGCAAATTAATGGCCTACGATGCATCAAATTAAAAAAAAATCAGCAAGTTTGCCTGGGATGTCCCTCTGATTCTTTGCAGTAGGAATCACATAGCCATGTGGAATTTTCATTTTATTTTAATTCTATGGCACGATGAACAGCATATGACAGAGGAAACACAAGGACTGTGAAGGTATTCACAGTGACTCTTGCAATTAGTTAATATGACGGGTGGGCCGACATACCTTGCAGAGTTTATTACTTTATTTTCTTAATTTAAATCCCCATAATCGAATCCCCATTACATCCTCCCATCTTAATAGCGACTCTGGCATCGATTGCTTGGAAGTATGGCTCTCAGCGCTTCCTGCTGGAAGTCTGTGACACCTGCAATATTTTCTTTAAAAGTTTTCCATTCAATATACAAGTCCTCTCTTGTCTAATTGGGATTTGCATAATTGACTCCTGTGCATTACGATACTTTCGCAGAGTATCTGTTCTATTCCTGATACCGCATAATTCTTTGAGTATTTTTATGAAGCGTATCTATTGCTGTTTTCTTGGGAGGCAGATGAAGAAGCGAGCCTTGACTCCGACTGATGCCACGTACACAGCCCTGTTTAACGCCTGTGCAGAGTCACCCTGGAAGGACTCGGGCCTGCAACATGCGCTTAAGCTACGGCAGCAACTACTGAACAAAAACATTGAGCTCAACATAGTCACGTACCATTCTCTGTTGAAAGTGTGTTCCCGCTGTGCAGATCTCCGGGTGTGCTTTGACATATTGAAGGTAAAGAAGCTTCTGGTATAAAATTTGGGTTGCTTTAATCTGTGTGTGTGGTTTTCTATGCAAGTTCCTTTTGGAACTGTGCAGCAGAAAGTGGCATATATTATACGCAAGGAAATAAACTGCATGAGCTTGTAGTAAATGCCCATCCAACACTTTCAAACAAACAACATGGAGTGGGGAGACTGCAAAATGTAAACAGTGCACAGGATTGTGAAATGTTGCAGGGTGTGGGAATGAAAATGTTGGCTTCAGACAAAGTTGTTACTTCTGTTTCCAGGTTTTCAGAATGCTTTCCAAATACTTAAAATGATTTGCATAGAATCATAGAATTGTAGAGCTGGAAGGGACCCAAGGGCCATCTAGTTCAATCTCTTGCAATGCGGGAATCACAGCTGAATAATCCCTGGCAGGTGGCCATCTAACCTTCTTAAAAACCTCCAATGAAAGGAGTGCAGTCCATTCTACCATCAAACAGCTGAAATATGCTTAGTCAGAATCTCATTTTTTGGTCATTTGAATCCATTGGTCCGGGTCCTACCCTCTGGAGCAGCAGAAAAAGCTCCACCATCCATGCAACAGCCCTTGAGATATTTGAACATAGCTATTATATCTCCTCTCAGTCTCTGCATTACCATACTAAACATACCCAAGTCCCTCAACCGTTCCTCATGGGGCTTGCTTTCCAGGTCCTTGACGATATTGGTTACTCTCTTCTGCACATGTTCCAGCGTCAATATCCTTCTTAAACTGTGGTGCCCAGAACTGGACACAGTCCTCCAGGAGGGGTCTGACCCAAGCAGAATAGCATGATACTATTATTTCCTGCGTATTAGCTTTTTTTTGCTGGTGCATCACACTGTTGACTCCCGTTAAACTTGTGGTCTGCTAAAACTCCTAGATCCTTTTTCACATGTACAACTGGCAAGCCAGGTGTCTCCCATCTTATATTTGTGCATCTGGTTATTTGTGCCTGAGTGCAGAATCTTACATGTATCTCTCTTGAAATCCATTTTGTTAGTTTTGGGCCAGTTCTCCAATCTATTAGAATCAGGATTCAAGGTGACTTTATCGTCTGAGGTATTAGCTACCCCTCCTGGTTTGGTGTCATCTGCAAACCATCATTTTAACCAAGATACGCTATCTGAACATTAGTTTTTGTAGACAAATTTCTGATTTCCCATAAAATTTCACCCCCAGTCCTCACAAATTGGTAAATCTGCAGAGATTCTGTTGCTTTTAGTGGGTTCCTTTTTTGTAAACAGGTCCATCTCCTGCTGATTTTTGGTCTGGTTTGGAACAGAGAGGCATGTAAATCCAACTAAAAACTCCTGTTTGCCAACAAGTTAGAATGTGGAATAATGAAAGTATTGTTTCTAATCTTAAAGATAATTAGACAGTGCATGACATTTAGTTTCTTGCAGTACAAGGTTGAAATTAGCTTTCCCAGCTGACCTCCGCAATAGTATTTGTGAACACAGTATTAATGGACATTTGTACCTTGGTTAATTTAATTTGAAAGTGTCACTTTTGGCCTTCTTAGACTTTCCTGAATCTTTTTATTATTATTATCTGAGACAGAGAGAGAGATGTTTTCCATTTGAGCTACAAAAGAGCAAATGTTTCATTAAAGATTTCTATTGTGGAATAAGTGTGAAATAACTGTATTCATCTCCTTTTTTTTCTTTTTAATTAAGGAAATTGTCCACAAAGGCCATACGGTCACCACAGAGACTTTCAACTTCCTGCTTATGGGGTGCATAAAAGACAAAGAGAATGGGTTTCGCTATGCCTTGCAGGTCTGTATGTTCCTTTCCTCTTTACAGCCGAACAAACCAACAAAGAGCTTAAAGCTTGCATTCACTCTGACCGGTTTTCTTAAGCGATTGATTCTTCTGGTTGTGATCCTTAAATTTCCATGTATCTTATAGAACTAGGGAGCTATATACATCTTAGATTAATTTTATTGCTAAATTTGTATCCCACCCTTCCTCCCAAAGGAACCCACGGCAGTAGACAGCAAAATGTTAAAACCATATAATTTAAAATCAAATAAAAACCATATTTAAAACAATTAAACACCATCTCATTTTTTTTTAAAGCATCATGCTAATGATTGTGAAGTTGTGCTGTCAGTTCTGAGTTGCTTTTTAAAAAGACAAGAGAGAATGTGTTCCTCTTTCGTTAATCACCATTATGTCATTTGCAGTTACTTAGCATGAATGTTAAAACATTTGCCTTCAGAACACAACATGTACCTTGGAGGTGGGCAGGAGATAGGATCCAGCCTGCAGACCTGATTCTGAGCTACCCCCGCAGGCTACTTTGTTTATTGCTCACAGTTTGTTTGGAGCTAAACAAACCACGGGCCCCATTTCAGACGTAACCCAATGCCAGGAATCATGGTCTATTTCTCCTGCATGCTGTGAGGGAGGAGCAACATGGATGAGATTGGTGCTTTCACAGTATACAGTGGTACCTCGCAAGACGAATGCCTCGCAAGACAAAAAACTCGCAAGACGAAAGGGTTTTTGGTTTTTTGAGTTGCTTCGCAAGACGATTTTCCCTATGGGCTTGCTTCGCAAGACGGAAACGTCTTGCAAGTTTGTTTCCTTTTTCTTAACACCGTTAATACAGTTGCGACTTGACTTCGAGGAGCAACTCATAGCACGCGGTGTGGTAGCCTTTTTTGAGGTTTTTGAAGACTTTGGTGATTTTTGAAGCTTTTCCAAAACTTTTCCGAAACCGTGCTTCGCAAGACAAAAAAACTCGCGGAACGAATTAATTTCGTCTTGCGAGGCACCACTGTACACTGTTTTACGGTGATGTGCAAACTGAGCTACTAAGTGGCTTTGGAGACAACTGCTGTCTTCCAGGCTCCAATCCCAAGAAGCAAATTCCTCTGAATACTGAGGCTTACTGCCGAGTGAACACATTTAGGATCAACTTGTCTGTTTCCCATTAGTGTAAGAACTGTAATTATATGGATCACCTGGGGTACATTTCTCTTTTCTCTGCCCTGACTTTCCTTTCCAAAAACAGGTTTGGCAGCAGATGCTTAAACTGAACTTAAAACCCGACAGTTACAGCTACAACTTGATGCTCGGTGCTGCCAGAGACTGCGGCCTTGGTGAC
The DNA here is from genome assembly GCF_964188315.1 of Podarcis muralis. NCBI lineage: Eukaryota > Metazoa > Chordata > Lepidosauria > Squamata > Lacertidae > Podarcis > Podarcis muralis. The sequence goes on from NC_135668.1 coordinate 46,058,427, forward strand.
CCCCGTGTAGCTTCCAATTTGTTGCTAGGAACTTTTGAGGAAAGCCCAGCTATCCTGAGACTGGAAGCTGGTAAGCAACACCGGAAGGCGAAGGGTCGGCGAGGAAAGGAAGTAGATGCTGGAGCTGCAATGCAGTTTGATGTAGAGATGTTGGAAAAATGTGTGTTCCTGGAGGACAGAAAACCTGAGCAGCAAGTCTATAGCCAAAAAAGCAAAAGCAAAAATGACAATAGTGCAAAGGCAGAGACTGGCGATATCTCTACTTTGCCAGATTCTGCTGCACCCAGGGACTTGGGGATCGCTGATAAAAAACAGGTGGCTCCAGATGTGGCAGAAGCAAACAGTCTGTGTTTTTCCAAAGCCTCCTTCAACTTCCCCAACTTGTTGGACTCGCAGCCGCCCAACGAAAATGTGATCTCCTTAGGGACGGTGGCAACCCCCTCCAATAGACTGGCACTCATTGGGAACATGGAGGGTTTCTTAAAGAGAATGAAGGAAGGTGGTGCCACGTCCAGTATCAAAACTTTCACACTGCTAGCTGAGCTGGTGCAGCCCAACAGCCAGTCAGAGTCTTCCTTGTTGACGGTGATGGAGGAGCACAACGTGAAACCAGATATAACTTTTTTTAATACCTTGGTGAGGAAGAAGAGCAAAGGAGGAGATCTGGAAGGAGCAAAGGTAAGATCACGGGCATATGAGTGTGTGTGGGTCAGGGATGGACAGTCTTCAGGCTTGCAGGAACTACTGTTTTTTACCAAAACCTGATACATTTTCTGCCCACCCACTGGTGTAGGCCATAACCTTTTGGAGAACAGTGATGACTAAGAAGTACAGCTACTTTGCATGCAAAAAGTCCCAGGATCAATCCCTAGCATTTCCAGGTAGGACTGGGACAGAACCTTGTCTGAAATCCGGTCGGTGTAGTAGCCAGTATTGAGCTTAATTGGCCAGTGGTCTGACTGAATGTAAGGCAGCTTCCAATGTTCAATTAGCTTCATTCGTACACATTGCACCACCTCTCAGCATGAACCTGAACAGGTAATCTGGACAGCTGTTCTCACATGCCTTTGTATATTACAGAGCCTGCTGCCCCTAGTGCTGAAGGAGGGACTTTCTCCCAATCTACAGACGTTTTGCAACTTGGCAATAGCCTGCCGCAAAAAAGAGGATGGGCTGCAGTTACTCTCAGACATGAAGGTACAGAAAACTCAAGCTTTTAAAGCTGTTCTGCATGCGGCAGACCTGGTGGTTTTGATGGCTACATGTTCGTGAGTAGTTCTGTTAACATAAGGGGATCTTGTCTTTCAGCCGTCCCATTAGCTCCTGTAAGTGGCCATTGCAATCAGTTGTATAGTGTGCAAATCCCCATCTCCCCGGCTTTGGGAGCAGTAATCTTGTTATACTGTGAGACTCCTAGATGTGTAAGGACTTCAGAATTACCTTTGTCTGACAGTCTGGGGCTGTGTTTTTCAGCGTTCTGGAATAAACCCCAATGTACAGATCTATGGTGCGCTTGTAACTGCAGCTGTGAAGAGACTGGACTACGCCTACCTCACAGAGATCCTTGCAGATATGAGTAGAAACCGTGTTCCTCCAAATGAAGTTGTCCTACGCCAGCTGGAGTTTGCAGCCCAGTATCCTCCTAACTTTGATAGGGTGAGGTAACCTTTTGTTTTCTGCAGAAGCTGATTTATACTCGAGAGAATTAAGACCACATATTATATGCACAGTTCTTTGAACACCCTTGCAGTTCTGTGTCCTCTGCACATTTAACCAGATTGCACCCAGTTAAGTGTGCATCAGCCTTCTCCCAAAATATTCCTTTCCAGATATTTGCAATCAAACTCTCATCAGCCCCAGCCAGCATACCGCATTTTTCGCACCATAGGACGCACCGGACAATAGGACGCACCTTGTTTTAGAGGGGGGAGGGAAAAAAATTCTCTGCCCAGCGCCCCTTCCGCGAAGCGGCAGGAGGCGCTGCGCAGAGAGGGGGAGAATTTCCCCCCTCTTGTTTTCCCCCTCTAAAACAAGGTGCCGTTTAAGGTGCGTTCAGACGCCTTCAGGCGGCTACCTTGGAAGCCTGGAGAGCGAGAGGGGTTGGTGCGCACCGACCCCTCTCACTCTCCAGGCTTCAGGTTCCTTTCGACCTGCTCTTTGGGGCTGGCGGGGGGAAGCCCACCACCAGCCCCAAAGAGCAGGTCGGGGAGCAGCGCAAAGGCGCGCGGCTATAGAGGCTCCTGCCATAGCTGCGTGTCACCTCTCCAGCCGGTAGAGGGTCGCGGGGCTATGCTGTCTTCGCTCCATAGGACGCACACACATTCCCCCTTCATTTTTGAAGGGGAAAAAGTGCGTCCTATGGTGCGAAAAATACGGTAATTTAGTAGTCAGGGATAATGGTTGGGCACCAGGTTGAGGAAGAAAAATGTATAGGATTGCTAAGTGACCGCAAGTATACTGTATCTAAAGAAAGGCCATTATACCAGCATCTACTTAATTGGATAAAGGTCTTCTCCATACAAGTTCTGAAGTGTGTCTTGCACCAATGGTATTAATTTCAGTTGACATTTGAAAATGTACTATTTACCCAGACCATGGGACAAGGTGAGAGGTTAGATGAGCCAGTGTGGTGTAGTGGTTAAGAGTGGTAGTCTCGTAATCTGGGGAACCGGGTTCGCGTCTCCGCTCCTCCACATGCAGCTGCTGGGTGACCTTGGGCCAGTCACACTTCTTTGAAGTCTCTCAGCCCCACTCACCTCACAGAGTGTTTGTTGTGGGGGAGGAAGGGAAAGGAGAATGTTAGCCGCTTTGAGACTTCTTAAAGGGAGTGAAAGGCGGGATATCAAATCCAAACGCTTCTTCTTCTTCTTATTCATTGCATGTTTTAATTCAACACTGATACTGTGTGTTTTCTGCAGAAATGTTTATACACCATTGGGTTGTATTCAGTGATATTCCTACGCATTGAAATCTATGGACATGACTTGTTCACTAATTTTAATGGGTATGGGCAACATTAGCTACAGCCCTCTAATTTGTTTAATGCTATGAATTACTGCCCTAGGGCTATTTGATGAAACGTGAGAAATCCAGTAGTTTCCAGTTTATCTCACCTGTGCTCTTTAAGAGACCACCAAACACAACTGGTAGCAGCCAGACCTGGTAACACTTCTAGATCCCATTGATTCCAGCAGAAGAGAGTTTAAGCACTTGCTTCCCTCTACAGAAACTTTTTAATACCAGCACACTCCTCCACAACTTCCAAATAAAAGCAGCAAAAGATTATGTAAGCTCCTGGCAAGTCTAAGAAGCAGTTTCTCACTTCTTAGAGTAGAACTAATCTTCTCTTGCTATTACAGAGTGTTAATTCTCTCCTCCTTTTCCTCTTGCAGTACAAAACAAAGGACTATTACCTGGAGAAAATTAATGGCTTTCGATCCTACTACTTCCGCTGGCTGAAGTGGATGGAGGCAGAAGAAACACCACACCCTTGGGCAAAATACAGAACTCCTAAGCAGCCAGAAAACAAACATAATACAGAAGATGCTCAAAACTACAGCAGCCAGAGGAGGTGGTAGAAAAATAAAACCAATGCTAATACTCCACAGTGGTGTTGGAAAGTTCCTTTTGCCTTCATTTTGTGCCAGCATTCTTGTCCACATTGGCTTTAGAATTTTTTTTTACAAAAAATGGGAGTGAATATTGCTACTCAGACGCAAGCCCTGCTATGTTCAGTGGGATTTACTGCCAAGGAGGTTTTTATAGCAGTTGTGGGGAACCTTTAGCTCTTCAGATATCAAACTTCAACTGCCATCATCCCTGGCTAATAGTGGAATATTTGGAATGCCAAAGGTTTTCCCTTCCCGATTTATAGGGTTGCGACAAAAATGAAGACCTCACACATTGCAGTATGAACTGTTGTAATAAAGGGTCCCTCTTGATAAAGTTATTTTTTTGTATTTTCTGCTCTTAAAGAGACTTGGTGCTTTTTCCCTTTAGTTCCAGAAGGGTGCCCACCCCCCATTTTCATGCAAGTATGGAATTTTATATTGGATGCAAAATTTTGTTTCCTTAAGTTACCTTGGTTTTCATTATTAAAACACAAGTTTATAGGGTGTGAGATTTTAAATATAAGCCTGAAGGCATAGGCAATTCCTATAAAAGTCTTGGTGCACAGGTAAACGGAAAGCTTGAGTTTTATTGGGTATTTGAGAATGAGGGGCATTGTACCTCCTCTAACAAGCAGCAGTTTAGCAAACTTACACAGGTCCTTTGTCCCACTTTATTGCTAATTGGCAGGCCTCCTGGGGAAGTATAACATATTTAAAGCCACCCTTACTTCCTCTCCCACCCAATATAAGTAAGGTGATGTAAGTAGTTATTTATATATATATATTGCCCTTGTCTCCATGCATAAGAAATAAGCCCTCCATTGTTTCATTTCTTTAATGGATTGATGCATAATCTGAATTAACTCATGTCTACCAATCCAATATTACTAAGCATAATTATTAAACAACTTTATCCCCATGTTTCCAAATTATCCCTGGAAAAAGGGGGGTCCAGTTTCATTTATGCTCTTTATTATGAAAGCAAATTCATAAAGGTAACAGTAGCAGCACAGAATTAAACAAACCACCTTGAGGCAAGAGGCAAGACTTTATTTTAAAATAAAGTAGTTATACAAGACATTAATACTACTGCATTTACAATTCAGGTTGTTGGAGATCCACTCACCGCTGGGTCTTACGACAAACAAAATATGGTTCTTATTAACAGTCATTGACGATGAACCAGCCATTTAAGAACTCCTCAAAAGGGAAGGGTAACTTTTAAAAAGGGGAAAGGGGATTTCATCCAGAGCAGCCTCTGCACCCACAGTGAGTACACTCAATTATTCTTCCCTGTAGAATGAAATCAGCATATTAGTCACAGCAGACCCCTGAGCGCACAGTAGAGCAAGAAAAAAAGGAAATTTTGCTGGTTAGGAAAACTTACAGGCTTGCAACAAATGAGAATAGATACACTGTTTCCTACTGCCTTTCATACTACTGTTGCAGGGTGGAGCATTTATTACAAGAACCAAATTTTTAAAAAGATAGGAGTCTCTCAAAACTGCAAGTACAGTCTTATAACTTGCTTGTTTTTAAAAGACCCTTAAGATGTCAGAGTGCTAGAAAAGCCAGGAAATGAGACTGCAAATCTTTTTACAGCCTTTCTTTGATTTACAGAAGTTTTAGAGTAAGAGACACACACTGACACGATGGGTAGTCAGTTTTGAAGCAACATTTTTGGTGGAACCGCAAGAGATGGTGGTGGTTAATTATTATTATTAGTTGAATTTATATACCGCCCTATACTCAGAGGTCTCAGAGCGGTTCACAGAAAAGATCAATGTAAAAAATTAATAATACAGTGGTGCCTTGCAAGACGAAATTAATTCGTTCCGCAATTTTTTTCGTCTTGCGAAGCACAGTGTCGGAAAAGTTTTGGAAAAGCTTCAAAAATCACCAAAGTCTTCAAAAACCTCAAAAAAAGGCTACCACACCGCGCGCTATGAGTTGCTCCTTGAAGTCAAGTCGCAACTGTATTAACGGTGTTAAGAAAAAGGAAACAAACTTGCAAGACGTTTCCGTCTTGCGAAGCAAGCCCATAGGGAAAATCGTCTTGCGAAGCAGCTCAAAAAACAAAAAACCCTTTCGTCTTGCGAGTTTTCCGTCTTGCGAGGCATTCGTCTTGCGAGGTACCACTGTAATTCAATCAATCTGTATACCCATAGATCTCCGAGCGGCTCACAACTTAACAGGATGAGGTTGTTCATCCAGTCCTACTAAGTTGAATGGCAAACTGTCCCCAAGGAGAAAGTTCAGAGACAGACAAGGTCTCTAGCAAGAGGAGTAACAAACACTTGCCTTTCACGTGGTTTGGATTTCCAGGGGTCACACTGCTACTTATTTGCATGAACCAGGTTTGGGGGGGGGGGGATGCACAAAAAGGCAAAAGAAATGGGACACAGAAAGAATTGTTGTAATGACCCAGGGGGCTTATTTAAAACAACATTCTTACCACTTCCAGCTTGCTTTTGGGCACTCTGCAGATGCAGTTGGTTCCAAAGTTGGTATCTCGGGTCTGGATGCAGCGCAAACAGCAGAGGTTTTCGTAACCTTGTTTCTTCCACTTTGCAATTAAGTTTTTGTCTGCATAGCCTTCTTTAATGCAATACTCATACAGCTCTGTGCAGGAGAGAGGATGGGATAATTAGAATGCTCAGTAGTGGCAAACAAAAATGACTACCCCTTTGGCAGAATTTGCTCACACCTACATTCTAAAAGGGGCACGGGTGGCGCTGTGGGTTAAATCACAGAGCCTAGGACTTGCCGATCAGAAGGTCGGTGGTTCAAATCCCCGCGACGGGGTGAGCTCCCATTGCTCTGTCCCTGCTCCTGCCAACCTAGCACTTCGAAAGCATGTCAAAGTGCAAGTAGATAAATAGGTACCGCTCTGGCGGGAAGGTAAACGGCGTTTCTGTGTGCTGCTCTGGTTCGCCAGAAGTGGCTTAGTCATGCTGGCCACATGACCCGGAAGCTGTCTGCGGACAAACGCCGGCTCCCTCGACCTATAGAGCAAGATGAGCGCGCAACCCCAGAGTCGGTCACGAGTGGACCTAATGGTCAGGGGTCCCTTTACCTTTACCTTACATTCTAAAAAGGTTAGTATTTCTTTTTCCATTTGACAGACCGGCTCAAGCAGATTTCCCAGCCATACTGAACAAAACATACATTTCCCCCTAAAAGATCAAAGACAGCTGTGTTACCTCTACTGATGGCTTTTCTCTTATAGAAGAGATCAAAAATGTAACGTGTTTTCTGGTGGTGAATTCTGAAGATAGGCCAGAGAGATTCTACTTTCCTCTTCCCTTCATGCGGTTCAGTCTCAGCTGAAGAAAAGTGGGGAAAAGGGCAGAAAACATGTTAATTTTGCCAGCTAATTCAAATGTTCATTACGTCTCCATTATTTCATGTTGCTAAAAACACGGAAGAAATCCTATAATATTCTGATAAATAGGATGTGAGAATTCATTGGAGAATATATGCTATAGTTTTCTATTCTCATGTAGTTTTGCAAGCTGAACCAACAAATGTTTTCAGTCATCACATTTAACCTGCAGTATCTAAAGGTGATTTGTACTTGGACGCGGGTGGCGCTGTGGGTTAAACCTCAGCGCCTAGGACTTGCCAATCGCATGGCCGGCGGTTCGAATCCCCGTGGCAGGGTGCGCTCCCGTTGCTCGGTCCCAGCACCTGCCAACCTAGCAGTTCGAAAGCACCCCCCGGGTGCAAGTAGATAAATAGGGACCGCTTACTACCGGGAAGGTAAACGGCTTTTCCGTGTGCGGCTCTGGCTCACCAGAGCAGCTTTGTCACGCTGGCCACGTTACCCGGAAGTGTCTGCGGACAGCGCTGGCTCCCGGCCTATAGAGTGAGATGAGCGCACAACCCCAGAGTCGGTCAAGACTGGCCCGTACGGGCAGGGGTACCTTTACCTTTACCACTACCCATGCAGTAATTTTCTAAGTTCTTAGCCAGAACTGTTCCCATTCCCGATACCATTTTAATTGCTGCAAGATTAACAAAGATGAATCATCTCTGTGAACGTGAGTGGTACTTTTTAAGTCCACAGTCCAATCTAGAACAGAATTCAAGGAATGTAAAGTCTCTGTTTCTGTCTTTTGGTTTTTATTTTCAGTCGTAAAAATCGGGGGGGGGGGAGAATTTGTTCCTTTCAACTGGTCTTTTTTTTTTTTTTTTTTAAAGGGAACTCCCAAAGGTAGGTACAATTCCCAGGGTTTTACAAGCATTTCTGGTAAGCACAATTTCTTTGCCAAATTATATGTACAACTGAGAAGAAGATTAGTTAGGTGCTAACTAATAATTAGCATAAAAACTTCCAGCCTTGGCAGGTTTATATTTGACACCTCGAAAATGCTGGCCTGTGAGGCTTTGTAAATTCCACTTCTGACCTTCAATACTCTGGTCTTTCCCATCAAAAGCCTTATACCCTTTTTCTTCTGTTTACTTAATTATTGGCTGAAGGACACTGAAAAGGCTTCTGATATCCACCATTAAGCCAATATCAGCTGTTAAGTATACCATAATTTAAAGTAAAAAATTAAGGCGTAGTATGCCATTCCACCTTATAGTATTTTATTGTTATAGTGGTGTTTTAGCGGCTGTTTTTTTCCCATGTGCACAAGCTGTTATTTATGTGTTGTTTTTACCTGTATGGGCCTATGGCCGTAATAAATAAATAAAATAAATAAAATAAAAGTAAAAAAAACCACACCAAACGAACTACCTGTCCTCTTTTCAAAGCCATACAAAGAGAGGGGAATATGAAAAAAAAGGAAAGCAGTAAATATCTCTTGCTTAAACTGCACAGTTCTTACTGCACAGTCAAAACACCAATTATAACTGCAGAGTGCCAAATAAATGCACCTTATCTCAACACTATCTTTCTGAGATCTCTATTTTAACTGGAGATGTCCTGGACTGAACTTGGGATCTGTGTACAAACCACCATGGGCTTCCTATACTGAATGTGCCAAAAAGGCCAGCTCATATACTGTTCTATTACACAATTCATGCTCGCAGCCAAATTAGTACTCTGCTACTCACCTTCTCTCATTTTTTGATCTAGTTCATCTAAGGTTGGTTCAATCAATTCCCAGCCGTCTGGAGGTGGTTTTCTACTCCTCTTCACCTTGGGCATCTTGTCAGCACAGAGGGAGGGAAATCTGGAAAAAATAAGGGAGTAATAAAATGTGTACCACTATAAATTAGAGTACTCTGGATAATATGTTCCTTTTACATATTTTTGAACCAGGTGTCTGAATACCCTAAGTTCTCCCCCATAGCATTAACAACCAAAAGACACACCCCCTCATTTCCCTTGGGTTATCTGAACATATACTCTGTTTCTTTATTAATTTGTTATTATTGATTGTTATTAAATTTATATATGTATTGCCCTTCATCTGAAGATCACAGGGCACTTTATAAGAAAACAAAATGCATAACAATAACAATGCCCCCAGAAACATTTAAAAGGCCATAGATTGGCCTTTTAGCACCAGGGCAGGTCAACCTGGAAGGAGGCACCGCTTAATGTACCGGTGCCCGAATCTATTGTTTCATGCAGCCATGGGGAACCTGTGGCAATCTGGATGCTGCTGCTGGACGCCAACTCCCAGGGCCGGATTTACGTATAAGCTAAACAAGCTTAGGGCCCCACTCTCTAGGGGGGCCCCCAAAAATTTAAAGGGGTGGAAAACTGGATGTACATTTCCAAAATATAAGATATAAAACAAATAAAATGGCTTTAGATACCTATTAGGTCCATAAATTACCATATAGCTTATATTCAACACAAAAAACAGCGACGATTTGTTGTTGACAAAGCCAGCTGGACATATAAAGGGCCCATTACCTTCAGGAGCTTAGGGCCTCATCAAACCTAAATCCGGCCCTGCCAACCCCCCTCATCCCTGCTGGCCACGGTGGCCGGGGCTAGTTAGAGTTGGGAATTCAGAAACACCCAGAGAGCAAGAGGTTCCCCAAGCCTGCTTTAATGGCTGCAGAGCAGGCAGAAATCCAACAGGTGAAACCTTTGCCCGGCAGGATGCCCTCCTCATAAATTCCTGCCTGCCACACGCCACTGGAGGCCCTTAGCCAAAAAAAGTGCGCCGGCCAGAAAGAGAACTCGTCAAATGAAGGGCCTGCGACCCCCACCCTCCCCTAGAAAGCCCCCAAAGGAAAAGCTCCTACGCTTCTGGAGACTCTTGTTTCTTCCGCTCTCTTCCGCCTCTTCGAAGCTCTCCGTCGCCTCGCGATGACGTCCCCGCGACGAGAAAGGCCCTTCCCTCGCGTCTGCGTCACGATAAGGGGCTTCCCTCTGCGGTTGTCTACGCTGACGCCTGTCTAGAAGTCACCCCGCGGATGGCGGCCGGAGCCTCGGGGCGAGGCAGGCGGACCGCACGAAGCCTCTCGGCGGACGCGGAGTGCGCTTTGTAATTTCGAGCTTTCCGTCAGGCGGCGCCGAGGACAGCCGCCGCTTCCCGGCTCCGGCAATCCCGCCGGCCAGGCCCTGAAGACAGCGCGTGTCCGCCCGCTCGTCTCGCGCACGAAACGTGTATCAGAGGGGGGGGGGCACCATAGACTTGAGGAGCGCAGGGCCGGCTCCACTTCCGCTTCCGGGTCGCTGCAAAAGCTCGGGGCGAAGTGAGGAGGGGGAGGAAAGAGTCGCTTGTAGCCGGAGCCGCCGCCATCGTCCTCGCTATGCCCAAAGGAGGTGAGCCCGGCCGGGAGGGGAGGCCCAGGGGCCGGCCGCGGCCTTGTGGCCTGGCCCTGAGGGGTGAAGGAGGAGGCGGGAGCGGGGAGCCCCCTGCCATTTTGGGCTCCCCTCTGGGCCGGCTGGAGGGGGGGGGGACTTGGGGTTTCTTGTTCTCCCTCCCTGGGGACCCTCTGAGGGGTTTGGGCGTCTTGTTGTTAGTCGCCCTGAGCCCGGCTTCGGCTGGGGAGGGCGGGATATGAATAAAAAATTGTTATTATTATTATTATTAGGACCTGGAGGTGCTGGGAGGGGAGGCACAGGTGGAGGAGGGGGCGCCTCTTGGGGGGGTCGTGAGGGTGATGGCGGGGGTCGTCTTTTCTCCCTCCCTCCAAGCTGCTCCTTTGCCTGCTTGTTCGTGCGCCTTGGAAACCCTTCTGGTTCTGCTTTTGGACAAGGCGCTGGTCCGGGTATTTTTTTTTAACTAAAAACAAAAAATACGTGTTTTGTTATTGAACGGTCTGCGCTGCTGTTTTCTAATCGTCAGCCTAACGACTCACGGTGCTTTTTTTGATGATCCACGTGAGCTGCCTCCCGAAGGGGCTTGCGGTGAAAGGCAGCTTAGAAATGCCGGGAAGAAATCGACGGGGAGAGGAAAGTTGGGGTGGGGTGGATGCATTCAGTGGGCTCTGTCCTGATGATACTCTTTCCCCGCAACTTTTCACCATATCACGACATCTGGAAACCTTCCCTAACAGTAGCTAAAAGGTACCAGGCTGCCTTAGATTCCCCGCTGCGGTTTGAGCATCAGGCAGTTGCATCAGGCAAAGCGGGGGCATGCGTACAAAAAGAAAGGGGGGGAAAGACTCTGATATGCCTTCCACGTGGGAAGGAGGCTGAGGGCTGATTCAGGCACTTGGTTTGCACAAGTAGAAGGGAAAGGGGGCGTGGAACTGCCCCTGAACTTTTCCCATTAAATCACATATTCTCCTAAATCTCAAACGTTGAGAATCAAGGCAGTTCTTTTCTATACGACCTTCTAGAAGGCACCTGCCTGACCAGTGCTGTTAGCAGTAGGGTGCCAGATTAAACGGTAATTTGATCTTGAAGGGCAAGGACTGTGGCTTGGCAGTAGAGCACCTGCTTTGAAAACAGAAGGTCTCTGGTTCATTTCTCAGGTTAGGGCTGGGAATATTGGTGTAGGCAACACTGAGCTCAGGCTGAGTCTGGCTCAGTACATGGCTGCTTTCTTTGTTCATGTCTTATAGAAAGGACCAAACTTCACTGAACCAGCTTTCACTGAGCCTTACCGCAGAATGTTCCAGCTTCAATCTCTGGCATTTCCCAAAGTTGTTGTTCTTCTTGCTCCCTGCCATCTCCCAAAGTGGTTGTTGTTTTGTTGTTGTTGTATTTATTAAATCTGTTAGTCAATTTATCTTGCCCAAGGTAACCCAAAGCAACTTGCAGCCAAACAAACAAACAAAACCACACATAGATACATTAAAACTGTGTGTGTTTGTGTTACATTAAAAAACATCCCACACACTTCTAAAAGGCCACAGATAGTTAAAGGCCAAAGGCTTAATTATTTTAAAAAAGTTTCTGCCTGACATCTAAAGATATATAAAGATGGTGCCAGATGAGCTTTCCTGGGGAGAGCATTCTACAAATGGGAAGCCACCTCAGAAAAAGCCCGTTATTGTGTTGCTGCCCTCCAGGCCTCTCTCATGGAAGGGCCTTCTATCTAAGAGCCCCCTGTCTGCAACCCTAGAGACCTGCTCCCAGTCATTGTAGATAATAGTGAGGTCAGTGGTCTGACTTGGTACAGTGGTACCTTGGGTTACAGACGCTTCAGGTTACAGACGCTTCAGGTTACAGACGCTTCAGGTTACAGACTCCGCAAACCCAGAAATAGTACCTCAGGTTAAGAACTTTGCTTCAGGATGAGAACAGAAATCGCGTGGCGGCAGCAGGAGGCCTCATTAGCTAAAGTGGTACCTCAGATTAAGAACAGAACGAATTAACCCGAGGTACCACTGTATAAGGTAGCTTCCTGTGTTTGATCCAGTAGTGCTGCTCTTCCGAGTTTTTCTGATCATTTACCTGCAACCTTGTGTAATATACTCCATAAACACTTTCCAAAAGCCTCTGTGTGAAATTGCAGGCCAAAAGCTAACAGCAAGACTTTTAAAAAAGGAAACCCTCTGGAAAGTCCTCACCTATAGAGAGGAGTGGAGGTCAAGCTAGGAGCCCCTGAGAGGTTGAGGGGGTTGAGTCTAATCAGTATATAAATATAGTCCTTTTGAGAAGAGCTCAAAGCAGGCTGCACATAATAGATTTGTCCTTACAACAGAGCTGGGGGACCTCCATTATTTAGACTACAACTCCCACCATCCCTTTCCATTGACCAAGTTGGCTGGATTGATGGGAGTTCTCCAGTGACATCTGGAGAACCACAGGTCCCCCAACCCAACCTTTTGAGTAAGCCTGTGTTGTTTTCCCCAGGAGAAGAACAGATTGAACAAGGGAATCCAGTGGGCACTTGGCTAGATTAGGGGCTTGTTTTGTACTGGAGGCTACCAGTTCATGCATTTCCTTCTTAACCACTACCAGCAGCAGCAGCAGCAGCTGAGGAAGGAAACAGAAGCAGTCATCTTGCTTTGATGAGTGCTGATGCTAATTTGTGTGTGTGTGTGTCAGTTTCGGTGAATTCATGCAGAGCTTATTGTACGTCATTTCTGAATGAAGGTTATCATGGCTATTGTGCATTTAGCTAAATTGGTTGGTTAAAAAAGACAGCGTCCCTAATTCTTCAGAAGGGAGGGTGTATATATATGAAGTTGAAAATTCTGCCCGTCTGAAGCGGTGGCACAGAGCCAGGAGGAGGAGACTGCAATAGACAGAGAAAAGAAACTGATAGCTTGGCTTTCACCAGACCTTTTTTAGTGAAGATGGAGGCATGACTGAGCTTGTTGCTGCCTCTCTCTCCCCCCCCCCCCCCAGTGGAGAGGCTGCCTTGCCGCTGCATATTCAGCGCATGACTGGTTGCTTGCATGGACAGGAGAGGAAGAACGAGCAAGTCCTGAAGCTGCACCACACCCAGTTTGAACTATTTCCAAGTGATTCTGCCAGGAAGTCTTTCCTGAATGCTAGCTTTTCCATAATCAGGGTTTCCTAGTGGTGGCTCTTGGATACTCTTCCTCGCTGGATCTACAAAAGGGGCACGATGAGGTTTGCCACTGAAGCATGATGACATCCTGAAAGAAATGGAAGCTGCAGTACCCGGTGCTCTCTCAGTGCAGCAGATCTGGCCAATAGTACAAGAGCAAAGCATAGTTCAAAAAACGACAAGGCGGGAGATGGCTAGGCTACAAACACTGAGCATTTGTGGCTGGGGTGCTGGATATCCGTATTTGAAACAACAGAAGTGTTTCAGGAATTGCTCTGTTGGGTCGGAACAAAGGTCCAAATTATCCAATCTTCTGTTTTTCATAGGGTACTTTCCAGACTCCCCGTGGAAGTTTACCACTAGGGCATGAAAGCAACACCCCCCCTTCTTGTTTGTTCCTGGTTCCCTGGTATTCTGTGTTAAATTGCTTCTGAACATGGAGGATCTATTCAGCTAAGAACTGTTGGTTGACCCAAGTTCTTTGCATTTGATCATTTTCAAAGCCACATAGCATCTTGCGGTAGCAACTTCCATGTGCGTTGGAGGATGCAGCTCCCAAATGTGGGTTGGTTTGTTTGGTTTTTTTAAAAGCAACTTAAGTGTCAGGGTTGTGTGACAGACAAACTAGCTTGCGTTAACCAGTTAGCAGTAAGAGGTTTTGTGTGGCCAGTTGGAATTAAATTAATGAAGATTCACCCAACGCGACAGATGTCTTTCTCTGGGTCAGGAATAGTCAACATGGTTCCAGATGCTGTAGGACTGCATCTCTCTCCATTCCTGGCCATGCTGGCTGGACAGCTCCACCTCCAAACAAAAAAGATAGTGGCAGAGAGGAGGTGTTTATTTCCCCTAACCTTACATTTTTAGATTGACCTCCTTGTATTGCTCCCGCCCCTCTCAGCTCTCTTTGCAATTGTTTTAGTTTTGGCTTTGTGTCTTTCTGCCCTGAGACCTTCAAGTGAAGGGGGGCATTGCCTGTAAATGCGGTAAGTGAATGATAGAGCAACACAACTGACACAGCAGCTTTGAGCTATGAGGGAATGAAAACAGTGACTGCTCATCCTTGTTCAGTATGTGGCACATAAGCAGCCTGTTTCCCCCCCTTTTTTTGTTTTAAATCCAGTTCCCACTGTTTGTCCGTTGTAGGCAGATTTGCTCACATGAGCACAATCTTGAATTCTACCTTGCATTAGAATTCTCAGTTTCATATGGGTCTACAAATAATAATATACAAATAATATCAAATACCGTATTTTTTGCTCTATAGGACTCACTTTTTCCCCTCCTAAAAAGTAAGGGGAAATGTGTGTGCGTCTTTTGGAGCGAATGCAGGCTGTGCAGCTATCCCAGAAGCCAGAACAGCGATCCCTCTTGCTGTTCTGGCTTCTGAGATTCAGAATATTTTTTTTCTTGTTTCCCTCCTCCAAAAACTATGTGCGTCTTATAGAGCGAAAAATACGGTAATATACAAATAATATAGAGCAGGCACAGGGAACTTGTGACCATCCAGATGTTGTTGGGATCCAGCTGCTGCCATGCTGGCTGGGCTGACGGGAATAGTAGTCTAACAACATCGGAAGAGGCCCCTATTCTCCTTCCAGAGCTACAGTTCCCAGCATTCCCTGGGAAGAGGGATTGACAGTTAAACCATCCCAGAAGCTGTATTTTGTCTGAAGGGAATAGAGGTCTTCTAACATCTCTCAGCAGCTTTAACAAACTACAGTTCCCAGGATTCTTTGGGGGAAGCTGTGACTGTTCCAAGTGGTATGACACAGCTTTAAAGGTGGCGTTGCACATGCAGCCTGACTGTATGGAACAGCTGTGGGATTTGTAGTTGGCCTGCAGCCCAGGGCATGAGTCAGGCAGTGAGGGGAAGACAGGGATGCTGTGACTCCCAATCCTACAGGAAGGCTGTGGGCAAGCCAAGTGGGAGGCTGTCAAGGTTTAGAATCCTATGCTGAGCAATGGTTTGAGCGGTGATATGTCCAGGATGAGATGGAAAGGACCCCTTTGACTCCCTGCTGGGAAGAATGACGAGGTTTGGAGGGATGGCAGAAGGTTTTAAAGAACCAGGAATGCTGGGACTTGCCAATTGAAAAGTTCTCCAGCCATTCTTTGGTTTGAGCTTTCTCTCCCCTCAAGCCAGCCTTCCTTGTACAGTCATGCCTCTTGTTACGTTTGCTTCATGATACGTTTTTTCAGGTTGCGTCCCGCGGTGACCCGGAAGTACCGGAAAGGGTTACTTCCAGGTTTCGCCACTCGCACATGCGCAGACACGCAAAATGACATTATGCACAGAAGCGGCAAATTGCAACCCGCGCAGACGCAGGTTATGTTCCTTTCGGGTTGCGAACGGGGCTCTGGAATGGATCCCGTTCGCGACCAGAGGTACCACTGTATTGCAGGACTTCTGCCAAGTTACCAGTCACTATGAATATATATGTACATGCCTCTGTCCTTTCATCAGCCCCAGCCAACATGGCCAATAGCCAGGGATGATGGGAGCTGCAGTCCAACATCTGGAGGGCACCAGATTGAGGAAGGCTGCCACCTGTGGTTGTATGTGGTTTTTATCCCCTGGATGCTAAATGAAGGAACCACTGGTTCCCTCATCCTTCATGCTCCACAGGAAGTCATGTTTTTATATATGTTGGAAGCCACCCAGTCAGATGGGCAGGGTACGATGATGATGATGATGATCATCATCATCATCATCACCCACCACCCTAGTTCAGATAACCATCTGCTGCAGTGGGCTTGGGCAAACATTGCTGGACTCCAACTCCCATCATCCACATCCATTAGTCATGCTGGCTGGTGCTGATGAAGAATTGGAGTCTACCTGTTTGGTTGCAACTGGGCAGAAGGGGCAGGACACTGGACTGCCTAGGCATTTTGGTCTGGTCTTGCTTGGTTGACTGCAACAAGCCGAGAGCGAGGAGACGAGGACAACAGTGGCTGTCTGAAGTTGTTTTATTATTTATTATTTTATTGTTTGCTGTATGTTAAATTTGCATACTGCCCTATACCAGGAGGTCTCAAATCCCTAAACTGGCTCTTTCCTTGCAGGTAGGAAAGGAGGCCACAAAGGCCGGGCACGGCAGTACACAAGCCCCGAGGAGATTGACGCTCAGCTCCAAGCAGAGAAACAGAAGGCCAAGGTAAGTGTGTGTGTCTGCTGCCATTTTCACAGAGCCGGGGTAACGATAGCAAGCACGAGTTGAACTGTGAGATGGGAAGACACCTGGTTCACCTTTTCCTTTGACACAGGCACATGAGTTCTTCTCTCAGCCTCCCATCTGCAAAAAAGGGGATTTAGAAAAAGGAATTCTACATTTTACATATTCAGAGTGTCACGGTCCGGTTCACGGGCGATCAAAGTCCCGGCTGGAGACATCGGGACTGGGGGCAAGATGGCGAGGTGGGAGCAGGAACAGGAGTCAGGAAGTCAAGGGTCTGAGGATCAAGGAAGCAAGGAGCCAAACGCAGAAAGGCAGGGAATGTGTTGCTGTGGCAAAGATCCTAAGGGAAATGCTGACCTTTTCCCCCTTCCTGGATCTTGCCACCAGGTGCTGTGAGTTACCAATCGGCCTCACCTGTGCAGCCGCACCTTGCCTCTTCAGAACAAACTTAGGAAGGCCCCAGTCCTGCAGAGTCCTACTGGTCACAGGGCCTGGCTCCCACACGCACTCCTGACAGAGAGAAGACCTTAACGTTGGGCAAAGGCTTGCAACGTATTTATTAGCATTGACCTTTACCTTTACTCCAAGGAGATGCTGAGGATAGGTACTTTGTTCATCATTATAATAACCCCTTGCAGCAGTACAGCACACTAGAATTGAGTGTCTGTCTCTAGGTCACCCTGTGAGCTTTGTGGCTGAGTGGGAATTTGAACCGATGTTTCCTCAGACCAGATTTCTCACTACTACAACACACTAGCTCTCAAATGCTTAATTATTGCTTACAGAATCCAATGAATCTGGGCCACTTCCGTCATTTGCCTGGCCTCCTTTGCACATGTCCATACCTCTGGGACAGAACATGATGTAAAAAAATATAATAGACGTATTAGATCTATAGTCCACTATCCTTTGTAAGGGCAGCATAAATGGATCCCCCCGTTTCATCCTCGCAACAGCCCTGACAGGTAGGTTAGGTTTAGAGGAGGTGGTTGGTCCAGATCATCCAGTGAGCTTCATGGGTGAAGAGCAGTTCAAGGAGCAGTCCTACTCGCACTGTAACTTCTACTCTGTGGTCGCCCAGCACTGATAATGCTTTTCGCTTCCACAGGAGGAGGAGGAAGCAGAGGAAGGCGGCGATGGGGCAACAGGAGAACCCAAAAAGAAGGAGAAATCGCTAGATTCAGACGAGAGTGAAGAGGAGGAGGAGGACGATGAAGACTACCAGGTACTAACGAGGTGTTTCATGGAAGGATGCTCAGTTCGTGTTAATCCTTGAAATTCAGGTCATTTCTCATCCAGCTAATTGCTGCCAAGTTCTTCACCCTGGAGGGCTGGTTTTCTTCCAGACGAGCTCTTACAGGGCTGAATGTGGCCCTCTAGATATTTCTGTGTGGCCCTGAGGACTCCCCCAAAGCCATGCCCCCTCCCCTTTGCCAACCCTGGGACATGCCCTCAAACTGCAACAAGAGAAAGGGAGAGGTGTATAGAAAACTCATGACTTGTGTTTTGCTGAAATAGGACCTACTGTACAAAGCTGAGAAACCGCATCCATTTCCCCACCTGCTTTTTTTCTGGCCCTCACCAACCGCTGGCATGCGGCCCCCTGGAAGATTCCCGTAAGAGAGAATTTGGGCTGAAAGAGTTCCCCCACCCCTGTATCTCTTGGGATGCACTGATAACATAGCAGGAAGCAGGGGCAGCAGAGAGGGAAGGGATAGGTCCCATTCCCTGAGTAGTTTTTTTCCAGAGAGAACCCAGCAACCAACTGGGGAAGAGCCCACCACCCTAGTTCAGATAACCATCTGCTGCAGTGGGCTTGGGCAAACTTTGAGAAGGCTGTTGTAGGGGAAACATGGGTTGGCGCTTGCATCCCAACTCCCCAAGGGCCTCTGAATCCCCTAAGTCAGAGGGTTTCAACCCTTTTGAGTCCACGGCTCCCTTGACCAACTGCATTCTTTCTGCGGCTCCCCTGTGGGGCTCAGGAGCCAGTTATGTCGCCCCTTGCCTGCAGCCTCTCACCCTTTTTCGAACACCCTCCCATGTGGAGTGTTCCCTCAGCCTCCTCTCCTATCTCCTCTACTTGGGAGTCCTCCAGGCAGCCGATGCTGTTGCCCCTGGTCTCAGCTGCCCCCCAAAGAGAGGTACCTCCTCACACTGCCCCACAGAGGCCTGGGACTTGTCTGTCCATTCCCGACAGCAAGGGCTGGCAGACTAGCTGGCTGGCCTGCTTGCTTGCTTGCTTGCTTGCTTGCTTGCTTGCTTGCTTGCTTGCTTACTCTGAGGCCACATCAGCTCCTGGCAACCAGCACCCCCTGACCAGCACCAGAGGCACCATTCTCCTACGGAGCTTGTGGCTAGGGCTTTTGCAACAAGAGCTGCACAAGCCTTCAGGAGGCAGAGACGTGAGAGAGCTTTGGAGGAGGGAGGGAAGGAAAGACAGACAGACAGACAGACAGACAGACAGACAGACAGACAGACAGAGGCCAGTGTTGCCCACGGCACCCATGACCATCATTCAAGGCGCCCCAGGGTATCATAGCACACTAGTTGAAAACCACTGCCCTAAGTCCATGATCAGTCAGAGAAGAATGGATGGAGGCAGGAACTAGTAAAAACAAAGCAAGGGAGATCTTCATTTTCATGTTGCAACAGCCCCCCCTCCCCAGCTTTGCAAGGAGGTGAGGACCCCGAACAAAAGTGTGTAACAGCTTTTAGAGATTTTAGAAATTGTCCAACCCCTTAGGCAAAGCATCTCCACCCCCATCGTTCTGCCCAGACACAGGTCCAGTGCCGAGGGCCTTCTTGGTAGTGGCACCGGTCCTGTGGAACGCCCACCCACCAGATGTGAAAGAGCTTTGTATTTTAATATTCTGTTGGGAGCCGCCCAGAGTGGCTGGGGAAACCCAACCACATGGGCGGGGAATAAATATATTATTATTATTATTATTATTATTATTATTATTATTATTATTATTATTATTATATTTATTTATTTATTTATCAGCCGCCATAAGCTTTTACATGTTGCTTGTTCCACCTACCTGAAGTTGCCGCTGTTCACGTTCCACTCTCCTCTTCTTTCATTCCAGCCAAAGCACAAAGGCGTGGAAGGCATGATAGACATAGAGAATCCCAACCGCGTTGCACAGACAGCCAAAAAAGTAACTCAGATAGATATGGAGAGCCCCAGGGAATTGTCGCGGAGAGAACGGTAAGGTGTTTTCCTCCCCTCTGGTGTGTGGGATTCTCCGAGAAGTGTTGCTCGAGGTGTGTAGAGTCTGGGAGCCTGTGGTTCCCTGCTCCCTATTTTGGGAACCCGCAGACTGTCAAGGAGCAATAATGGGCCTGTCCCTGAGCAAAGGGAGGATAAATTGTGTTTTAGCAGAGGCTGCCAGAGAGGAACTGAGTCGGGAAGACAGTGGCCTGCAAAAGACAAGACACTGGAGAGACTGGGGAGCAAGATTAAGGCACTAGGTGCTGTCCCAATTATTTGACTTGCTCTTCAGGGGGCAAAACCCAGGGGCGCTGGCTTCCCAGGGCAAGCACCTCCCCGTGCAGAAAGAAGTCTGCAGACTGATCTGCTCTTCAAGGTCTAAGGCAGTGAGATGGTCTTTTACTAGAACTGCTGCTCGGGGGGGGGGGGGGTGATCCACCAACCCTGTGGACACATCTGGAAACCTGAGAAACCATCATGGGCAGCAATTACAGTGGTACCTCGGGTTAAGAACTTAATTCGTTCCAGAGGTCCGTTCTTAACCTGAAACTGTTTGTAACCTGAAGCACCACTTTAGCTAATGGGGCCTCCTGCTGCCGCCGCCCCGCAATTTCTGTTCTCATCCTGAAGCAAAGTTCTTAACCCGAGGTACTATTTCTGGGTTAGCAGAGTCTGTAACCTGAAGCGTCTGTAACCCAAGGTATCACTGTACCCACCTACCCAAGTGCCCTGCAACCCCAGATGCAAACTCTACAGCATACTTGGCCCTCCTCCCCCAGCAATTAGGCTTTTAAAAAATCTGGGTTTTTGTAGCTTAAACATCTTCCTGGAAACTGCAGCTGGAGAGAAACGGCCAGCCCACTTGCAAAAAGGGAGGCAATAGAAGAGTTTTTTCAGGCATAATTGTGTGGCACGGGGAGACATTTATTGGTGGTGGGGATTACTGGTGTCCCCCATCAAATCCCCCCCCCCATGTGCACCACAATTAGGCTTGAAAGATTCTTTACGTTGAAGCTTCTTTCAAACCTCATTTCCGTGCAAGCAGGGTGGCAGCCGGGGAAGGTGGGATTAACCTTTCTCCAGCTGTGGATAGTCCCACCCCGCCATGCCCACCTCCAACTCATTTTGGTTTGGAAAAGCAGCAAGGCCAATTGCAGAGGGGCTGGGGGTACCAAAGGTGTCTGTGGCAACCTGCACACAAGAGACCGAAGCTGTGATTTCTGCATGCAGAGGAGGAGCTGTACCCTCTATCTAGTGTTGAAATCCACAGAGTAGTCTCTGCTCTGAATGCTATTCAGGTGGGGAAGTGGGGCAGGTAGAGGGACATAAAAGTGTAAGCCATCTGCTGCCATCTGCCTTATTGCAGGGCAGATTTGAGGGTAAACCATATGCGGAACAAGTCTGCCCCTGCGGCTTGATGGAGGTAGAAACTGTCTCTCGTGCCTTGTTACACTGCCGTTTCTACGGGGATAT
Organism: Podarcis muralis; assembly: GCF_964188315.1. Taxonomy (NCBI): domain Eukaryota; kingdom Metazoa; phylum Chordata; class Lepidosauria; order Squamata; family Lacertidae; genus Podarcis; species Podarcis muralis. The sequence goes on from NC_135668.1 coordinate 46,079,791, forward strand.
ATGCTCGGTATTTATTACCCCTGCTATGCAAAAATCTCCAAATGAATCCAAAACTTCAATGTCTAAAATCCCTGGTAGAGGACAAGGATCCTGAGATTACGTTAAGGGTAGCCAAATTCTGTGCGATTGCCATAAAACTTAGGGAACAAGCTTTGCTATCATCATGATTAAGGTTTTAAATGATAATTTTAGGTTATATGTTAGTGACTAAGTTTTAATTTATATATTTTTTAACTGATGCTGTATCTGTATTGTCCCTGTTACAGCTAATTGCAAATTCAAATGTATCCCTATCGTGTTTTATGACTTCCTTGATATTGTATGTGGGCTGGAACTGGTCTGGGACCGAAATAATAAAATTCAATTCAAAAGTATAAGAGCCCTGCTGGGTGAGCTTCAAAGGTCCACTTAGTGCAGCATCCTGTATCTCCCAGGGGCCAAGCCAGATGCCTCCGGGAAGACCAGCAGCAGGACATAAAGGCAGGTGCCTCTCTCTTGCGGTGGCTTCCTAGCAAATGGTACCCGGTGGCCTCTGATAATGGCAGCAGCATAATGCAAACGGATGGGACGTTGTCACATCCTCAAGTTTAACTGTTTTAGGGATATTCCGGGTGCAGGCAAAAGCCTCCTCTGGCAGGTTTACAGGTCTCCTTTTGGCCCTCCATCGCCTCCTTTAAGCTGTCCATGTGGGAAGGAGTGCCTTCTGAACTCTGATTAAAACCTCCTTCGCTGGATTGTTTCCCCCCCCCCCCCTTTTGCTCAAAACAGAGAAGAGATTGAGAAACAGAAGGCGAAAGAGAGGTACATGAAGATGCACCTTGCCGGGAAGACAGAGCAGGCCAAGGCAGACCTCGCCCGACTAGCCATCATCCGGAAACAGAGGGAAGAGGCGGCCAAAAAGAAAGAGGAAGAAAGGAAAGGTAAGGAAGACTTTGAGCCGAAGATGCCCCAAACCTCATGGGTTCAAATTGGCTGCCTCAAGGCTGTTTCCCCAACCACACCCACCTGCTAGAGAGGCAGCTGCCAGTACACCACGTGGACCTTAAAATGTGCCCCCAATTGTGCACTGGCAAGGGAGAGAAAGCTCAGCTCTCCCTCCCCTCAGCCCAAGCCTCTGGCCTCTGAATCACTGCGCACAGAGCTTTGCATGCCCTGTGTTGTGCTCTGAAGTCCCGCCTTCTCCTGGTGCCATTTTGCCATCAGGTGACTGACAGGTGAGTGCCTCTGCCCATCTAGGATCAGGCCCACAGACCCCAAAAAGTAACCCACCACCTCTTTAACATAGAGCCCCTTCCTGGCAGGAACTTAGGGAGCTGCCTTTTGCGGGATCCAACCACTGGGCATCTAGCTCCCTATTTACGTTGACCGGTGATGGCTCCCTCGCTTCAGGCTTTTCCTAGCCTGCTGCCCAGGTAGAAGGCGGCTGTGAAGTTTACAGAGAAGTGACATTCTTTTCATGTCCCGAAGGAGCCGTTTAAACGTCAAGCATCGTGAACTATTAGTATTTTACACAAAATCATTGCAAAATTATTGCACAGGAACTACTTTTGCAGAGGGGGCTGTTGTTATGTTGGGAGTAAAATGTTAAGACTTGAAGTTGTGTCTGAGCCACTCTCGTGTGAAGCAACTCTGGGCCCAACTAACCCTCTTCATCTCACCTCCTTCAAGAGGGGGCCATAAAGTCCTTGCATACACCCAAACCTCAACTTTCAGGTTAGCCCCTGCCCTGGAGCCTTGTACAACTGCTACCCGCCAGAGTGGACAATATTAGAGCCTGATGGGCCGTCTCGGCGTGAGGCATTTTTCATATGCTCGTGTATTGAGCAGAAATAAGCTGTGTATTTGGGGGGGACCAGCTTTGCTGAACAGGATCCCCTGTAATCTAGTTGGCTGCTTGACGAAAAGCAGTGTTTCTCAGCTTGCAGATCAGGGTGTGGGATCAAAAGCCAAGAAAGCTGGTCTCAGTGGATCTCCTTACTTCATTACTACTGACCCTTGGACATGACCTGATCGCTAGTTGCAGGGGAAAGTAGTATTTTAATCACCAGTGCTGGCCTGGTATTTTTTTTGCCCCAGCTTTCTCAGTCTGGGGCAGCAGAGGAAGGGGGGCGGGAATCTGTAAAGACTGCTGAGGTTGTCTGCCTTACCTCTAGTTCATGAGGTGGTGAGGGTTTCTTCCTATTTTTTCCTGCTCCTCCAGAAATGTGGGCCTGTTCTTTGCAGCTGTGGGAGCATCCGTAACCCTATTGCAACCTCCCCCCCCCCCGTCCCGTTTTCTACTTTTTAAAAAGGCCTTGCATCACTCAGCAGCCTCCTGACACTCCCCTGGAATGTCCATCTGGGTAACTGCTGGGTTTTATATCTTCACTAATGGATCTGCTTTCCTCCCCCACCCCCACCCCAATCGCTTCAATGACCCAATTTCTGTGCTTCCACACACCCCCATCTTATTTATTTTTTATTGAAGATCATTGGTGCTGCTTCCATATTTTGTTAATTCCACCCCCAGCATTGAGATGGGCGCAACTTTCTCCACAATATCTCACTTGTACACAGTACTACGGACAAGCGCAAAGCCTCTGTGGTTGTAAAGAAGCTGTGGGTCACTGGGAGGAGCGCAGCTGCCATTCCACATTTGTTTTCCAAAAACACACATAGAGAGAGACCAAAAAAGAAAAGAAATACACACTGGGGGGGGAAAGATGGGACTAATTCTGGAATGAGCGTTCTCTGGAGACCCCTGCCTTTAGGTGCCCCCTTCCCTTGGCCTTCCCTCCCACCCAATAGCCAAGCCTTGGCCAGCAGCGGGATCCTGCTTGAGAGAAGTCCCAAAGAGAGGAAACTGATGGCTTCCGTAAGGTGAAGGAAGCAGCCAAGAAGTGGGGCTTCAAGGAATGCCACCTTAAAGAGTCTAGGCTTGGGGGGAGGCGAGAGAGAAGGTTTTTTGGTGGGCGACAAGGAGAAGGAGTTGTAGCCGGTTTGGCAGGTTTCAACAGCACCTGATTCTAGGCCAAAGGAGCAGGGAGGGTTTATGCAGAACTGTAGAAAGGGGACCCAAAGGGGTCACATGGTCCAAGCCCCTGCGAGGCAATGCCTGGTTAGCTTTTATAAACCTGCTTCTCTCTCTCCGTCTTTTTCACCCACCAGCTAAAGACGAAGCATCCTCAGCAGGCAAAAGACTGCAGTCCCTGTCCCTTAACAAGTAAGCGCCAGCCACAAGAGAGGAGGGAAACTTCCCAGGAACTGTGCCTGGCTGGCGCCTGCTGGGCACTCTTTGAGGCTTCACACACAGAGGGGGCGACGCCGCAGCGTGAAGAGCACGGCCGTAACCGGCGTCCTCTTCCCTCCTAAGAGACACTTGGCAGCAGCGTGTTCGTCTTCATCTGGGCACAGAATTCCATGGTGGGGAGGGGTGGGTGGGAATCAGTGGGGTGGGTGGGCAAGCTATTATAATCCTTTGAACGCGGGAGTCGCCGGGGCAGCGATTCTCCCGCACAGCCGCTTCAGGAGGGGGTGCTATAAACCGAACGATTTTGCTGTCTTTCAAATTCAAGATTACCTATCCAGGGGGGAGCAGGAAAAAGCTGGAGCGATAATGGAGGGGGCGGGGGAAGATACGGCTTCAGCGAGGCCAAAAGAGAGAGGGGAGTGGGATTGGTAGTCTTGGCATGCAGCCGCAAATCCAAAATGCTGGAAATGCGGGTGCGTGTTTGCGATAGGCACTCGTCCGAAAAACGGCCTGCGGGGTTGGAATGTGGAGCAGCAAAGAAATAAAAACACATTTGGATCTGGACCGTGTGGCTGTTTTGGTCTTTTTATTTCCACTTTCTACCCTTCTCTCTCCCCATTTTTATTTGTATTTTTTAAAAAAGAAGCCATCCTTAATTTCTTCCCTTCTCCTCTGATAGTGACATTTTAACTGCGAAAACAAAACACATCCCTGCAAAACCAGAGAACTCTTTTCTTGATTGTGCAACATGTTGGAACAGGTGCAAATTGGAAGCAAAACTTGTATATTTGGCTGAATAAAGTTTAAATTATCGTAAAACGCCTTCCGTGCCTTGTCTTCTGTAGAAGCAGCTGTGGCTGGCCTGCCCTGCTGGCGCTGAGGAATGAGTTCCAAAACCTTCAGTGAGGCGGGACATGGGCCTGCAGAAACCACTGTGGCTCATGCAAGCTGGGACTGGTGGGAACGAAGGAGCCAACTCTGTCCCCCACTCTTTGCCTAGTCTATTCGAATTGGGCCAGCACTGCTTCAAACTGTGGCAGTGGTCTAGGTCTGAGAAACCCTCTCCATAAAAACATATCTGCAGACAGAAAACTACCCCAGGAAAGAGATGGGGTTGTTCTACTTGGGAGTGAACCCAGTGAAATTATTGGACCTGTTAGAGTCCAATTTCAGTGGGTCCACTCTTGAGTAGGACTAGTATTGGATATCAAGTCAGTGGCGCCATACTAGCCCTCCTGAAAACACGAAGACCAACAACAAGAAGTTCTTAACTATATTCATAGCAGGAAGCCATCTAGGGAGGCAGCTGCACCTTTGGGTGACAAGGGAGTCAAAGGCGTGGCAAGGGAAGAGGAGACTGCTGCAGCGAAGCTGAATGAATTATTGGCACCTGTCTTTACAACAGAAAAGATGAGGCAAATCCCAGTGGCCTGGGGAACAAGGGCAGATAGTGGCAGTGAGAGATAATATTCTAGGCCCAACGGGGGGGGGGGGGTGGTGGTTGGAGATAAGTGATCAGTCACCAGGTTTGGATGGCAGCCACTTGAGAGTTCTTAAAAAATTCAAATGCAAAACTGCTGAGCTAACAAAAATAGGCAGTTTGTCCTTCATCTCAGCCTCCATACATGAGGACTGGAAAGCAGTAAATGTAACACACAATTTTAAAAAGGGGATCCAGGGACAATCCTGGAAATTACAGGCTGGTTAGTTTAATGTCTGTCCCCAGAAAACGGGTGGAAATCATTGCTAAAGATAAAATAACCATTCGATAGGATTTATTTTTAATCAGTTGGAAATGGTTAGGGTTGTGCTGATGGTCTCTCCTGGTGGTAGGAGAGGGGGAGATGGAAGTTTTGCTATGCTAACTGTGACCAGCATCTCTTTATTGAACACTTAACAGTTATCAACCTGTTTTCCACTGGCGACACACAAAATCTGCCCAACTTGTAGCTGGTGGGATTGTTATCTTAGGTATGCGGGATTGCAGGAATGAAGCAGGTTGCATCGGGAAAGGAAGCAAAAGCTGGTAGTCGGGGGTCTTCTGCCCTGCCCACCCCAGACTCCAGTGAGACGGAAGCGCTGCTGAGATGAATAATTCTTCAGTCCTTTTTTACTTGATCCGCAGGCCCTTCATAGCAGACTCCAAGCTCTGAAATGAAAACGCAGGTTTGTCAGAAGAAAAATGGCATTCTGGCTGAGGAAAACCTAAAAAGTCATTAAAGGATTGTCAAAACACCCAGAAATGGGCCAAACAGAGCCACTGAAACACCTGCTCCAGGACTATTTTCCTTGTGAATGGAAAATATTCACAAGGTATTGCTCAGGACCGCAATACCTCAAGGACCGCCTCTCTCCATATGAACCGAACCTCTGAGGCCCTTCTTTGTGTGCCCCCTCCATGAGAGATTTGGCAACAAGAAAATGGGCCTTTTCTGCAGTGGCTCCCCGTCTGTGGAATGCTCTCCCCAGGGAAGCTTGCCTGGCGCCTTCATTATAAACCTTTAGGCGTCAGGTGAAAACAACCCTCTTCAGCTGGGCCTTTGGCTTGCTGATATTTGAAGCCCTTTTTAATGTGTTGTGGGAGGGGGCGATTATTGGTTTTGTTTTGTTCTTTGCATTTTTTAGCTTGTATGTTTATGTCGTGAACCGCCCTGAGAACTATGGATAAAGGGCAATATAACAACAACAACATCCAGAATTCAAAAACTGCAACTGCTGATTTTGGCCCAAATATTCATTTCTCTTAGTTTTAAACTTGGAACGTTGGAAGCTGCCTTATCCCAAGGTGGGCCATGTTTTCGACTCTTGTGCTGAAGGATAGCAGCTGTCCAGAGTTTTGGCCAGGGCTCCCGGGGATTGGACGCCCAATACAGTGGGCAAAGGGTCATCAGACAGGAGAGGAATAGTTCCAAGAGCAGGAAGACTGTGTTAAAAGTGGTACGATACTGCTTTATAGTGCAGGTAAGGCCTCAGAGTACACCCACTGAAATTAATGGAGCAGCAACAGTTATGTAGGTTTCAATGAGTCTGCTTGCAACAGGACTAACATTGGGAGCAACCCCAGCGGCAAAGAGTCTTGTTAGCACAAGGATGGAAGAGTGAGGAAGTCCCAACGAAAGAACAACGGCAAGAAAAACTGATGAGTTATGCGGAGATGGCAAAGTTAACACACAAACTGTGTGAGAAGGACAACCGTGACTTTAAGGAAGAATGGGAACTATTTACAAACTACTTAAAAAAGACAACAAAAGGATTTTGAACTCCTTGGCAGGTTTTGAATAAACACCCACAAATTTATTAGTAGAACATTATGACAGATAAGGTAAAAGATATGTACAACTTTATAACATATGTATGAATAAATCAGAGAGGGGAGCTGAGGGAAGGCTTTGGAGGGTGGAAGAGGGAGGGGTGGGAAATGTAATTAGTTATATTTGATTTATAATTTGATTTGCTAAATTTGCTTAATAAAAATATTTATTTAAAAAAACAGAACATTGGGCGCAAACCCAGAGACCCCTACAGTTGCAGAAAATCCCAGACGCTTGGCAGTACAAATGCCAGCAGTAACAACTGAAACCATTTGGTGCCTTTTCGTGACCCCCCCCCCCAAACCAGCTGCTTCCCTCTGACTAATGCAAGGCCAGGCCAAAGCCTGAAACCTGACAGCCTCAGCAGCTTGCAGGGGAGACAAATCCTACAGGGTGTATTCAAGCCCTGGGGACGTGCCGAAAATAATAGCTTGATCCCAGGCGTGATATATCACGTTGCAATGGGAGCACACATTGTGCATGTCTCATGGCTTCAGATTGCAGGAAGTGTATTTCTTAAAGACTTTGCCAAATTTAAAAAGAAGCAATCCCAAATGAAGTTAAAGAGTTGGGCACGGGTCCATTTGATTAAACCTCTTAAGGACTGTTTCCAGAGAGCAGGGGTGGGAAACCTCAGGTGCAGGAGCTGAAAGCAGCCCTTTGTCGACCCTGAGACTTTCTCCCCAAGCCCCAAGGGTCTTCTAGTCCAACCCCCTGCAATGCAGGAATTTCAACCCAAGCATCTTTGACAGGTGGCTATCCAACCTCTGCTTAAAAACTCCAGAGGAAGTAGAGTCCACCACCACTTGAGGGAGCCCGTTCCACTGTCAAGCAGCTCTTACTCTGAGAAAGTTATTCCTGACCATGGGTAAGCAACCTAAGGCCCGGGGGCCGGATCCGGCCCAATCGCCTTCTAAATCCGGCCTGCAGATGGTCTGGGAATCAGTGTGTTTTTACATGAGTAGAATGTGTCCTTTTATTTAAAATGAATCTCTGGGTTATTTGTGGGGCATAGGAATTCGTTCATTTTATTTTATTTTTCAAAATATAGTCCGGCCCCCCACAAGGTCTGAGGGACACTGGACCGGCCCCCTGCTGACAAAGTTTCCTGACCCCTGTTTAGTTGGAAACTCCTTGACGACATCGGTTTGAGTCCTACCCTCCAGAGCAGGAGGAAACAAGCTGCATGTGGCCCTGAGAAAGTTGCCCAGAAGGGAATGTGGCCCCTCAGGCTTAAGAAACAATTTCCCATCCTTGCTGTAAGGAGGTGGTGCTTTTTGCAGGGAGAGTGGCCATCCAAAGTCTTCCTCTGGCGCAACTCCTTAGTGAGCATCTTCACATACTAAATGCAAATGGTGCGACCGCTGGTCTATTAGGGCAAAAACTGCATCTTCCCCACCCAGCCTGTTTTTGCTTACCTTGATGTCCCATAGGCTCATTCCTCCGTCCATTCCTGTGGTGCAGAACTTGGAGCAGCTGCCTTTCCCACCAGCAATCACAGATATTTGGCTGAAAGGGAAGACAAGACAACTGTGGGCGTTAACTGCCAAACTAGGACTGCTCAAAGCAGAAGGGAAATTGTACTGGACTACAGAGGACGATTGCCAAACTAGAGAAGAAAAAGAGTTATGGATTTGATATCCCGCTTTATCACTACCCTAAGGAGTCTCAAAGCGGCTCACAATCTCCTTTCCCTTCCTCCCCCACAACAAACACTCTGTGAGATGAGTGAGGCTGAGAGATGTAAAGCGAGATGAGCACCGCAACCCCAGAGTCGTCTGCAACTGGACTTAACTGTCAGGGGTCCTTTACCTTTTTTTACAGAGGACGAAGGGTTGTCAGACCGAAGGCAGGGGATAGTTCCAAGGGCGGGGCCTTTTCCACCATAGCACACCCCCATTAGGAAATTCTACCCCCAAAGAGGTGGACACAAAAACTTGCTTTGAATCAAGTCACATCTTTTGTCTCTCCAGGGACTCAAGACAAGGATTTCCCCCTGCCCTACTTGAGAGATGCCAAGGATTGGGGCCTTCCTTTTGAAAGCAAAGCAGATTTTTTTACCACTGAACCACAGCCCAGCTCAGCTAAGATAGTGACCTGGATGAGGTAGGGTCTGTTCCCGAGTTACGGACCTGGCTTACATCAGGAAATTCAGAAATTTGGCTAACAATACAGTCATACCTTGGTTCTTGAACACCTAGTGACTCGAATATTTTGGCCCCCAAATACCGCAAACCCGGAAGTGAGTGTTCTGGTTTGCGAACATTTTTTGGAAGCCGAATGTCCGACGCCGCTGACGCGGCTTCCAATTGGGTGCAGGAGGCTCCTGCAGCCAATTAGAAGCCGTGCCTTGGTTGTCGAACGTTTTCGGAAGTCGAACGGACTTCCGGAACGGATTCCATTCGAGAACCAAGGTACAGCTGTATAATGGGAAGGTGCATTTTTTATTGCCTACAATGTTTTCAGCAGGCAGTTGAAAGTTGAAACAGAAAGCACCTGCCGATTGTATTGGCAGAGAGTTCCACAGGACTGGGCCAATGACCCTGAAGGATCTTAGTTTCTTGTTGTCAGATGAGCTTCGCCAACTTGGGGAACCAACTAATGATGCTCCTGAAGGCATTTTCAGTGATGGAGCTGGGATGTCAGGGTTCAGGTAGTCCCTGGGTACTCTGGACCTCAGTTCTTCAGGGCTTTGTAAATTAATACCTTGAACCTGGCTTGGTAGTAAATGGGTAGCCAGGTGTCACTTGCTGCTGGGCCAGATGTCCCCTCCAGCAGTCTGGCTGATGCATTTGCACCAGCTGGAGCTTCTGCACCAGGTCCAAGGTCAGCCCCACATAGAGCTGCATTACAGTAATCCAGCCTCAAGGTTCCCAGAGCATGGACTAAGGTGGTCAGGCTATCCCTGTCCAGGAACGGCAGTAGCTGGCAAACCAGACAAAGCTGTTTAAAGGCACTGCTAGCCAGAGAGGAATGCCCTCTGGTGTCAAAGATGTATCTTGGAGCACCTCCAGTACACACACTGGCTCCTTCTGGACTCCATCTAGAGCAGGTAAATTGCCTGCCTCCCAAATGTGCAATCTACCCAACCTCTGTCCTCCCAGGATTCAAGCAGTTTATGTCTAGTGGCGGACCTACATTTTGGGGGCCCTGAAGCTTGAAGAATTATGGGGCTCCCTTTGCAACCAGTAACAAGGTCTGGGTAGCCACTATTACCTTCTTGAATGGGGTTGTTCCATGACAGATCGCCACACCTTTACAACACCTGCGCTACCGACTCACAAACCTTGGGGTTGTTGAAATGTAGACAACAAAACCATTAATCAATTGGAGATATGCGACTCAGATTTGGTTTAGTTGCCCTAGAATTTTGCAGACATGTGGCTCCAGGACGAGAGGCCCTGAAGTTTGAGCTTCATTGGTTTCATAGCAGATCTGCCCCTGGCCTGGTGGATTCAGAGAGGATCTCAACAAGAACTGGGGAAGGCTGAAACTTCCATTGAATGTACGGTGCAGCCTTATACCGAGCCAGTCCATGTATCCCAGTGTCATTTGACTGGTCACGGCTTTCCAAAGTCTCAGCACAGGGGAGCTGGGGCAGTCTTTTCCCTGCAGCTGCTGGCGGGTCTCTTAGATCAGGCTGGATCTGGTCTTGCACGCCTGCAGCTGCGGTTCTGCAACGTTACCTTGTTTAATTTGTGGAGGGGCAGAGGCCACGGAAGAACTTACCTGATGCTGTTCTTGTGGAGGGTGTCCAGAGTGGCGTTGCTGGTGGTATCAGAGCTGGCTTTCTTATCCAGGTTCTGGAAGCGCTCGCGAGCCGTGAGGCCACGCTGGGCGCCCTGCTTGGGGGTGTCCAGCTTCCCCCCAAAACTCAGCGTTCCCTGCTGCTCGTCATAGGTGAACAGCATCGGACAGCAGTCGTGGCCCTGGGGGGAGGCAAGCAGAGGTCAGGGCCTTGGAGGCATTTCATCAGCAATGTCCACTCCCAAGGGTCCAAAGCACTCTCAATATTCCTCCCACAACAGCCCTGTAATGTAGGCCACTAATAAAAATATATGATAATTATGAGATTACAGCAGTACCTCGGGTTACATACGCTTCAGGTTACAGACTCCGCTAACCCAGAAATAGTACCTCGGGTTAAGAACTTTGCTTCAGGATGAGAACAGAAATCATGCGGTGGCAGCGCAGTGGCAGCGGGAGGCCCCATTAGCTAAAGTGGTACCTCAGGTTAAGAACAGTTTCAGGTTAAGAACGGACCTCCAGAACGAATTAAGTACTTAACCCGAGGTACCACTGTACGTGCCACTTTGCAAGGAACAGAACAGAGCGAGTCCCTGGCCCCAAGGGGCTTACCATCAGAATAACTGCAAGGGGGAGTAGCATAGCTGTCAACTTTTCCCTTTTCTTGCGAGGAATCCTATTTGGAATAAGGGAATTTCCCTTAAAAAAGGGGGAAAGTTGACAGCTATGGGGAGTAGCAGAAGACAGGGAAGGAAATTGAGCCTGAGGATAAACAGTGGTGAAATCTGCAGAATGAGTATGAAGGGTTCCAAATGCACCAGGCATGGCTGACAATATTTTGAAGTTAAGTGAAGGAACAAACATTATTACCATCTAAAGAGGCCAGGGGGGCAGCGTTAAGAGAATTCAAGTCCAGAGTCTAAAATTACCCAACTGCACCACTAGAGGTCATGATACTGTCACTACAAAGATTAGTGGATGCGCTTGTGTGCTGGCTGTAAGCAGTGCTTTTTTTTCTGGGGGTACGCAGGTACTCTAAACATTTTGTGAATCTAAGTTTGGCCTCATTGAGGGGCTGTATTTCAATATGAGTTGGAAAATGAAAGTACCCCTAAACATTTTATTAGAAAAAAAGCACTGGTTGGAAGAATGCAATTGCCCACTTGCGGACTGTAATGTCCAGGCAGGACTATACCACATACCATTGCTCCACGTAGGAATGGGGCCCGAATCTTCACTGGACAAATAAACACTTGGAAAGAGTTATAGTGCATGACTTACCGCGGCCACCAGGCTGTTCTCAGTGATGAATGTCACAGCCAGGAGAGGCAGAGTTTCCGTGGAGAGGCAGGCCACACTGAAGGGAAGAACGGGGCAAGGTTGGTTAGCACAGATTAGCTGCTTTGCAGCCCCTTAGTGGCTGGGCCTACAACAAAATTCAGCCCGTGTTCTGGGTTCCCACTCCCTATCGTTGGGAGATGAGGCTGTGTGTTTGGAGGAGGGATAGAAGAGGAAATTGACCTTGGAGCCAGCCCCCGGCATGCCTAGAAGTTCTGGCGTAAGAGGCAATTGTTCTGTCAACACCTCTCCAACCTGAACAGGCCAAGCTGCACTCCTCTTACTCGGAGGACAACAGCCCAGAAATCCCAGCAGAGCAATGCTTTCCCTCAGTCCACTGGAGTCAATGACAGCTGAAGCAGACTAAGGACCCTCTAACTGAAGAGACTTCTCTCCCTAGAGGAAGAGGGAACCACACTGATGGACAGTCTGTGGCTGAAGCAATGTTTGAGCTTTTCTCAACCATAGTTTGAGCTCTCTGAGGCGCTGTCCAGGGTCCTGCCTCCACCCTGAACCTCCGCCTTGCTTTGAAGCATCACGTTTCCATTGGGGGCAGGTCCACACCACTGATTTAAGACCCATTCAATGTGCATGACTTCACCCAAAAACACCTGGGAGTTTTCCCCCTCCCACAGCTACCATTGCCATTTTGCCCACTATACACTGGACCCAGGAGGTGATTTCTCACTCAACAGCCCATACAGGAAAGGTGTATCTCCCCAGCAGAAAAGGTAAACATTTCAGTGACTCAATGAAGTCACCATTTTTTTCTCTTTTGGCAGCCAAAAAGATCAGAAAGAAGAAACTGGACAATATAGCATTGAGCTATAAGGGAGACGCAGAAATCTAAATAGAGACTTTGCATGTGTTTGTTTTTGATTCAGATTTGTCATGGCCAATGGCTAGTACAATGAAGTTATTTGGATGTGGAGCTGACCTTGAAAGCCCTAAATGGCCTCAGTCCAGTATACCTGAAGGAGCGTCTCCACCCCCATCGTTCAGCCCAGACACTGACGTCCAGCTCCGAGGGCCTTCTGGCGGTTCCCTCACTGCGAGAAGAAAAGCTACAGGGAACCAGGAAGAGCCTTCTCGGTAGTGGCACCCGCCCTGTGGTACGCCCTCCCATCAGATGTCAAGGAAGGAAACAACTATCTGACTTTTAGAAGACATCTGAAGGGAGCCCTGTTTAGGGAAGCTTTTTATGTTTCATGTTTCATTGTGTTCTTAATATTCTGTTGGGAGTCGCCCAGAGTGGCTGGGGAATCCCCAGCCAGATGGGCGGGGTACAAATAATATATTATTATTATCATTATTATTATGGTTCCCAGCACGCTTAGTAAGCTACAGGGCCCAGAATTCTTTGTGGGAAGTTGTGTGGGTTTACACAGGGACTGGACGAGCATGGAGCAGATCTGCTCAGAGTCTCAGGATCAACTCATCCCAAGGAAGCGAAGTCCCTGCAGCCAGCTGGGCCAGGCCGGTTCATGGGAAACTCTGAACCCCCACCCAACAGCCCAACTTACGCCATCTTCTTGTTGGCATCCGCAAGGCAGATGGTGCTGTCGTGGCTCACCCATGCCACGCGGCTGCCACTCCCAGAGAAGCAGATGCTGTGGACCCAGCCACAGCTGCTGCCCGACTCGAACATGAGCTCTCCAAACGGCATCTTGGATCCCCAGGGGGTTGGCGAGGGCCGCTCCTCAACCTCTTTGATGTAAGCAGAGAAGATCCTACACGGCAGGAGGGAGGGAGGGAGGGAGGGAGGGAGGGGGAAAGCATGTTACTGGAGGGTCTATTAAAGCTAGATAAGGAGCAGATCTGGTCAAGGCCTGGAAGGGAGACTGTCCAACAGGCCTCCCCCCCCCCCGCCCCCGCCCCAAACACATCCTGAAGTCACACGTTGGATGCAATCCAGGATATTTGCCTCACCTGCATTTGAAATCGCAGGATCCAGCCGCCAAGAGAACGTTGTTAGGGTGCCAGTCAAGGCTAAGGATTGTCGATCGAATGGGCTTCTTGATATGTTTACAAACCCACCTAGGAGAGGCAGCAAATATGAGGGACAAGACAGTAAGCATAGCAAGCAAGTAAGCAAGCCTTTCTTATTGAAAAACAAAAATAAGTGAAGCAGCAGCTGAGGCTTTGAGCAGTTCACACTCAATGCAGGAAGGGGTCCAACGCAGGCAAAGCTCGATTGGGTCAGGGCCACCAAATTCCATATATAAATCCATTTATAATGGATTGAGATTCCTGCCTTGCAGGGGAGCTTGGGCTAGATTACCCTCCCTCCTAACTCTACAATTCTATGATTCTATTCTTCTTCAGATGGGTGGGGTATAAATAATAATTTATTTGTTGTTGTTGTTGTTGTTGTTGTTGTTGTTGTTGTTGTTGTTGTTGTTGTTGTTGTTGTTGTTGTTGTTCCTCCTCTGCTCCTTGCCGAGACTCACCAGTCATTCTCTTGCTCAAAGTAGCAGATGGAGATGAGCCTCGAGCCGCTGCCGACCGCAAACTTGTTCTCTTTGGGAGACCACTTCACGCAGCGAGCAGCGCGGTTGATCCGCAGAATGACCAGCGTCGGCTTCCACACGTTGCCCTTCAGGGTCCACACGTAAGCGTTGCGGTCTGTCCCACAGGTCACGATGCGGTTGCTGTCGGGGGCCCAGTCAATGCCTGCAAAGGACACCATAGATCAGAGGACCAGAAGGCAGGCCTTGATTGCAAGGGCTGCCAAATTTAACGGCGGATTCATCAACAAATAAACAGTGTTTTGTTTTTTAAAAGAAGGCAACGGAATAGTTAGGTAATGTTAGGCATAATGGCCTTACAGGGGCTATGGCTCTTTAGAAAGGTTGTGTGTGTGCCGTTTGGCACACCAGAAGAGGAATCGAAAGGTCCTCACCTGTCACCTGCCCATTGTGCTCCTTCAGCTCATGGACTTTGCTCCACTTTGTCCCGTCTTTCTTGTAGATGTGAACTTCGTGGTTGTTGGGACAGATGGCAAGTTCTGTGGAACAGAAGGCGGGGAAGAGTTTGTGCACATGTTGCGTATTTCGAGTTCTGCCAAGCTTTCGGAGGCTGAGGGCACATTTGGGAGTTTTGGGGGTCTGCCCAGGACACCAGTCACAAATGATCAGAAAGGACTTTTGCCCTGAGCTCCTAGGTCCCTTCCAGCTCTTCCAAAGTTATTTAGCTCCTGAAGCTGCTACGAAACATGTGGTTTTGATTTGCAAATGGGTCATGATTTCAAGGGATGCATCTGTTCATGTGAACTAGCCCTAGGAAAAGGCAGAGAGTAACATCTTCACATGGGTGCTCTACAGCCTCTTCCCAAGTACCCAAGAGCCTCTTTTCTCTTCCCACCTCCCCTTCTCTGGAAAGGAGAGGCTGCATAACACACCACACGTTTAAAGCACATGGCTTTCCCACAAAGAATTGTGGGAACTGTCATTTGTTAAAGGTGCTGGGAATCATGTCTCAGGAAAGGTTAAGCTTTGGTTCCCGGGAATCTCCAGGGGGAAGCCATGTGGTTTAAATATGCTTCAAGTGTTGTTATGTTTATATTCCTGGGGACAATCATGCAAATCGCAGCCGTTCTTTCAAAACCCTACAGCTGGGGAGCAGGAAGTCCTGCTGGCCGCAATCCGCCAGGGCGTTCTGCTGACCCACAAACAATGGCTGTATTCTCTCTCTCCCCCACTCTCCCACATCTATTCATGCCACGGGCAATCGCTCGCATTCTCTTCTCTTGCAGTTGCTCCCAACCGAGGACTAGATTTGCTGCAAGAACCAGCAATCCAGGTAGCCCCCAGTTAGCAGGTCAATTCTGTGTCCAGGGCAGCTGTCTTCCTGCTCCATCTGATATGCAGGCTGAGACCCTACCTGCCCGCGGACTGTTTCACCAGAGTGGTGCATGCTCTGGTTATCTCCTGCTTGGACTACTGCAATGCACTCTACGTAGGGCTACCTTTGAAGGTGACCCGGAAACTACAACTAATCCAGAATGCTGCAGCTAAACTGGTGACTGGGAGCGGCAGTCGAGAACACATAACACTGGTCCTGAAAGATCTACATTGGCTCCCAGTACGTTTCCGAGCACAATTCGAAGTGTTGGTGCTGACCTTTAAAACGGCCTTGGCCCAATATACCTGAAGGAGCGTCTCCACCCCCATCGTTCAACCCGGACACTGAGGTCCAGCTCTGAGGGCCTTCTGGGGGTTCCCTCACTGCGAGAAACGAAGTTACAGGGAACCAGGCAGAGGGCCCTTCTCGGTAGTGGTGCCCGCCCTGTGGAACGCCCTCCCACCAGATGTCAAGGAAATAAACAACTATCTGACTTTTAGAAGACATCTGAAGGCAGCCCTGTTTAGGGAAGTTTTTAATGACTGATGTTTTAAGGTATTTTTAATCCTTTGTTGAAAGCTGCCCAGAGTGGCTGGGAAAACCCAGTCAGATGGGCAGGATATAAATAATAAATTGTTGTTGCTGTTATAATTATTAACACTCACTCCCCCTGCAGCGGGAGGGTGTAGCCCCGGCAGGGGGACTCGCAACAACCATCAGCCTCAACCAGAATGGTCAGCAGTTAAAAGATGTTTCTGGAAACCACTGGGGACATTTGGCGGGCTTTTCCAGCTGGATGAATGAATCTCTGCTATGGGTACCAGTTTCGTGTTGTTTTCAAAATATTTTTCCTGGTTTCAGTGCTTCTGTTTTTTTGCTATTTTTACAATGCATTGCCTTGAGACGCTTGTATGGAAAGTGATTACTAAAATTAAACAGTCGTAATGCAAAAGGAAAGGGCTTACGGGTTCTGTCCTTGTTCCAGGCATGACAGCTGATTGGCTCCAGCAGGAAACTCTGATAAGCCATGGCTTCTCAACCTGTACAGAAAAAACAGTTAATTTTTCCTAAGTAACATATTTCAAAAAAGTTAAGGTTGGCTGCAAGTCTTGTGGCCCCTTACCTGGGACCAAACCCCTTTGAGCTCAAAAGGGCTTAATTCTGCATAAGTCCTTTTGAGCTCAAAGCTTATAACAGGTATAAGATTGCACTGTAAATGTATTTCTTATCCCACCCTTCCTCCAAGAACCTAAGGCAACATAAATGGTCTTCTCTCTACCATCCCTATTCTTTACCCCCTAACAACCCTTTGAGGTAGGTCTGCCTGTTTACTAGGAGGAATCTGGACCAAACTGCTGGTGAGTTTTCTTGATGATTAAAAAAAATAAAATAACATCTTGCTGTATATAGGTCAAGACCTGAATTTAAGAATGGAAAAATGAGAAATGGAAATTTCCTTTCATTCCTAGTGACGAGAGGACTTTAGTCCACTTTAATTGCACAGACCTAAATTTCCCACTACTGTATGTTCCTGAGTCCTTCCTGCTTAAATCCTGGCAGACTCTTCGTCTTACACCCAGCGGCCTTTGGCTCAGAACGACTATTGAAAGGGAACAAGGCAGTTCTGATAACCTTTCAAAACAGGAAGCTGGCTTGAAAGAAAGAACAGATTTGAAGGGGCTCCCTCGACGTCAGCTCTTAACTTTCACTCAGCCAGTTCCCACTGCTTGACCAAGTCAGACTGGCCACCAGGGCAATCAAGGACAGCAATTCATTTCCTTTGGTGATTGTATTAAATAAGCCATATTGGCAGGAGCAGCTACGGTCTAGCATCAGCCTTCCCTAACCTGCTGCTCTCCAGATGTTTTGGACCACAGTTTTCATCAGATGCAGTCCACCACGGGCAATAGCAAGGGAGAAGAAGAGGAAGAAGAGGAGTTTGGATTTGATATCCTGCTTTATCATTACCCTAGGGAGTCTCAAAGCGGCTAACAATCTCCTTTTCCCTTCCTCCCCCACAACAAACACTCTGTGAGGTGAGTGAGGCTGAGAGACTTCAGAGAAGTGTGACTAGCCCAAGGTGCATGTGGAGGAGTGGGGAATCGAACCCAGTTCACCAGATTACGAGTCCACCGCTCTTAACCACTACACCACACTGGCTCTCAAGGGAGGTGGAAGGTTGTAGAATCATAGAATTGTAGAGCTGGAAGGGACCCCAGGGTCATCCAGCCAAACCCCCTGCAATACAGGGATTTCAGCAAAAGCATCCATGACAGATGGCCATCAACTCCTGCTTAAAAACCTCCAAGGAAGGAGAGTCCACCACCTCCCGAGGGAGACTGTTCCACTGCCGAACAGCTCTTACTACCAGAAAGTTCTTCCTGATGTTTAGCCAGATTCTCCTTTCTTGTAACTTGAAGCCATGGGTTCGAGTCCTACCCTCAAGCCTTGTGAAAGGCTGCCTCTCGCCGACTGCACCCACAGCGCACTTGTATGCTTGTTTACTCAGGAGTAAACCCTTGCCATCTTCAGTGGGACTTACGGTCCAGTAAAGTACATGTAGGATTACAGCCTGTGTCGTCCTGCTCAGAACGACTTCCGCCCACGAGAATCCTTAGCGTGTGCTTATAATTAGAGAAGGAAGGCGGAAAGAGGAAACAGCTGCATCTTGACGAAGAGCAATTTGACAAATGCCATATAAGGCTAGAAACAGACCCGGCAGGAAGAATCAAAAGTGGAATCATAAGAGACAATTCTGTGGGTGGTGTAACACCAGGTCTGGGCTCTTCGGCTGGGTTCTGTTCAGTCTTGCTTTGCTCTAGCAAGAGGTTGTCTGACTGTGGCCAGAGGAATGGCGTAAGCTCCAACCACGGAAAGGTTGTGGAAGGGAAAGGAGTCGTAAACCTCCTTCATCAGCCCTCATGGGAAGGGATGGGGGAGAATTTGCCTGCAGTTCATATTTATAGACAACCTTCGCTAATTCACACTTTCCAAAACAACAGATGAACTGAAACACCGCCCTTCCTTCGAAAGTCACACCTCTCTGAATTTTGCAATGCACATCCAAGTAACGTCTACAAAAACACATACAGTTAATGCACATAATGGTGAACATACAAAAATGCATTGTATTAGGGGAAACTGCTTTGCAAAAATGCAGGTTTTGGGGGGAAGGAAATGGACTAAAATGCTGGTGAATTTTCATGAGCACTTTTTTTAAAAAGAAGAAGAAGAAGAAGAAGAACCACAGACTGATATGAAAATGTGGAGAACTGAAGAATGGGAAAGCAAGAAACTGAAACTGGCATATTTGCCAATCTCTGCTTGTGGATGTTTCAGGAAGTGCAGGCCACTGGTGAGTGTGGCAAAAGTCGATGCGGCCAGACACCCCTACCCAGGGCAAGCAAGAGGGATTTTTCTGCAGTTCAAATGACACATTCCAATCAGGTGAAATCACCAGAGACTGCTGCTGGCAGAGCCAAGTGTGGTTGGTGTCTTTCAGGTGTGCCTTCCTGCCTGTCCTTGCCACATGAGCCCACTAGAGGGCAGCTGGCCAAAGGCCTCCTCACACCTGAACTCAGGTGTATGTTTTGTTGTTCCGCCTCCACCTGGGCTCAGGCTTGCACATTTGTAAATTAAGCAAATATTGCAAAGACACTTTAATAAATCACCAGTGGAGTGAGAGTTTTGCATGAGTTTTTAAAGCTGATAGAGAATTCAAAGTTTCCTCTTCTTTTCTTTATTTTTGTTTCTATGTTTAAAAAGTGCTTAGTATTTGATGCTGACTTCTGTATATTGTTTGATTATTTCTCAGAATTACATAAAAATAGCTTTTTTAAAAATAAAAAAAAAGTCTCAATTGCTCTCCTTCATCTATAGGAGACTCTGCCCTGTAAAACTGTGCCCAGAAGTTCTCCTCTGCACAAAACAGTGACAAGAGCAGCAACCACTTCTGAAAAAAAGGAATAATCTTTACACAGCTTTATACAAGGCATGGTTTGTCTGTCTCCAGTGGGAATTATGACCAACATCTTCCAGGCAGTGAAGTAATCATAGCTGCCAGACAACAAAACATATAGGATACAAAATATGATGAAATCTCTACCCTACCCAATCCTGGAGGCTTGTTTGTGTGTAGGTGGAGAGCAGATTTATAGGGAAGGATTCCAACTCCCATCAGCCTCAGCTAGCACATCCAATAAACAGGAAAAGGCTGTGACTCAGCGGTAAAGCAGGTCTCTAGCAGAATGATCCACCCTCAGAGGAGTCTCTCCATTGTATCTCTGCATGAGTTGCTGGAGATTCCGATGGGCTTGGCTGAGTGTTAGTAGCTGTAGGGGGCAGGGAGCTGCAAGCTGGCTGAGTTTCCCCAGTGTCAGCCAAATCCCTGCTGGCTTGGATATGCAAAAGGCATGAGTTGCTGGTCTCCTTCCAGCCAGCCTCCACTGGGGGCAAGTAATTCTCTTACCTTCCTTGGAGGTTTCTAAGCAGATATTTGGAAGGCCATCTGTCATGGATGCTTTAGTTGAGATTCCTGCATTGCAGGGGGTTGAACTAAGGTCCCTTCCAACTCTAGAATTCTATGATCATCTGATTAATTAGACTGACAACATACGTAATTGACTGCCCTCTAGGAGACTCCCACTGCTTCTCTCAATGAGTCACAGTTTTGGTGGACCCATCTCTCTCCAGTTGAGAGAGAAATACCCAGACTCAGAAATATATCTATTCTCTGAAGGCAGGAACTTTCTCCCCTTTTGGTTTAATAGAGGACTGCCAACTTTAATGCCGAAAAAACCAGCATACCTCACCTATCAGAAATTTGTGCAACCTTAGTTCTTCTCTGGAAGCAGAACCCAATTGGGCCAGAGTGCCCCCTAGAGGGAAAAATGTCTCCTGTAGCCTTTTTTTTCCTTTTTTTTTTTGCCCCGAAGCATGAAAATTAATCACTTTTTACCTTTTTTATTCCAGCACACATGCTATTTTTAGCCACATCTGTGCTTGTGATAGAGTCGAGTCAGCGTCTAGCTTTCTCCTACAGAGCTTGTTGACTACAAAAGCATTCAAATGCATTGGCACTAAGAACAGAACTTGCACATGGGCACCCAATGCCATGCATTTCCCCATAACTAATTTTTAAAAGAAAGTGTGAAAAGGCTACGCTGGCCACATATTCCAAGTGAAGATGAGCTGGTTGCACATCAGGATAGGAGCACATAGTTGGGCCTAGGGTAGCCAAGTGCTGCCTTGTATAATGTTGGACTCCCAACTCCCATCTCTCCTTGCCAGCATGGTCGATAGCCAAGGCTGATGAGAGTTGTAGTTCAACATCTGGAGCAGAGCTTTCCGAACTGTGTGTCGCGACACGTTAAGTGTGTTCGGCTGCAGTTTGTAGATATGTCACACAAACGCTCCACCTAGGGCTGGAAAGGGCTCTGTTTAGCCTCCAGTTTGCTAGTAAAACTGAATGACTGTGTCGCGAAATGATGCATGTCTAAAAAGTGTCTCACCAACATGAAAAGTATGGAAAGTTCTGGTCTAGAAGACACCACACCCTGACCCCTATGACAGCCCAATCTCCTGCACCCCTCAAGATCGGCACCCCAAAGAGTCAGTTGAGTTGCCTTCCCTTAAAAAAAAAACTTTCGTAGAGCTTGTGACATTGTATGAAATGCTCTAATGTGCAAATCCCAGATCCTTAATCTCCGTTAGGCTGTGTACACACTAGATACTTTTAAAGCACATTTGAAATGCATTCCTTCCTGCAAAGAATTCTGGGCACTGTAGTTTATCCTGCAGAGTTACCATTCCCAGCAACTCCTTAGCAAACTACAGAGCCCAGAATTCTCTGAAGGAAAGAATGTCTTTTGAATACGCTTTTAAAGTTATAGCATGCACCCGGCAAGCAACAGCAAATATTAAAACAAAAGAATCTCATGGCATCTTAAAGGCTTGCCATAGCCAGTAGATCTACCAAAATTAATGGACATGCCTCATTCATTTCAACTGGTCTACTCTCAGTAGGGTTTAGCTGGGTACAACCCTAACTTTCTTTTCTTTTCTTTTTTTGCCGTGGTGGGGGGTACTTCTGTAGACTAAAATCAACTGCAATACATGAATTACATTACATTTGATGGTTTTGATGACATGGGCCTCTGCTGCCGCTAATGTTTTTTCTTTAAAGTGCCACATAGCTTTCTGCTGAGCTACTCCTTCCTTTTTATCTTTTAAACCCACAGTGCTGAACACACACATATTTTTTTAAGTACCTTGCACATTGAGGAAGTGGCCCAGCCACAGCTGAAACACATCAGTAATTGCTTAGAAATGTAATAATGCCTCTCAGAGAGAAACTGAGCCTAATTTCTAATCCTAATTCAAAGCAACCTTAAACAGGATTGTTTTAAAACATGGGAAGCTGCCTTATCCTAAGTCAGACCATTGGTTCCTCCCATCATAATAATAATAATTTATTATTTATACCCTGCCTATCTGGCTGGGTTTCCCCAGTATCTGGGTTTCCCCAGGTTGCCTAGTATTGTCTGCACTGACTGGCAGCATCTCTCCAGGATTAAATACAGGAAATATTTCTCAGCCCCACCTGGAGATGATGAAGAAGGAGAAGAAACCTCCTGCGTGCACAGCAGATGCTCTTCTCCAGATTTTTGTAGGGAATAGACGCAAAACATCAAAAGGCATCCAACACACACACAAAAACCCAGGTCTTGCTCCTGGGCATTCACAAGAGAGACTTTTCTTTTTCAGAGGGGAGACTATAAATATATAAGTGAGGAGCCGGCTAATTTCTCCCTGCAAACGAGAGCAGCATTTTGCCTCATATCTCAGCTTCTGAAAACATGCTAGAAACTAACTTTTTAAGAAAAACGAAAACTGGAAATGGGGAGGTTGGTAGGGGGAGCGCAACTGCTTCCTCTTTGCTTGCGCGAAAAGCAGCTTTGATTTCAGGAAGAAGCCAAGGGAGGGAAAAACACCACCAACACCGAGTTTAATAAAAAGTTCTCCCGCTAGGGCGCAGCTCTCTCTCCGAGGGGCGCACCTTTGAGGGGAGCCCTTTTCTTACACATTCCTTCTCAGAACATTTCGCCCTCGCTTTGTATTTTGACTTTTCTGTCGTTTCTGCAAGGCTTTTGAAAACCGAAGCCAGCCCAACCTAACGAGAAAAACTGAGGCGGGGAGAGGGCGGAAGGAGTTTGCCTCGCCCGGGGCGCAAAAATATCCTGGTGGCGCCGGGAGAAGGGAGTCGGGGAAGCGGGGCCGGGGCGGCCTGGAGCCCCGCCAGAAGCAGCAGTAGCAGCAGCAGCAGCTCCCTCCGTCGAAGGAGAAGAAGGAGCCGCCGCCGCCGCCACGTCGTGCGGGCATCTTGAGGGAGCCACTTACCTCGACGGCACCCGGAGGCGAACAGGGCGCAAAGCAGCCTGGCCTCTCCTGGCTCCGGGGAAAGGAGGCCCCGGCCGGCCGGCAGCCTGGTTCGCGGACTCTGAGGCGTCGACGCGAACCGGCAGCCGCGCTTTTTCCTCTCCTCCTTCTCTGCTCTCTCCGACTTCCCCTTTTCTCCTCAGCTCGAGAGGGAAGGGGGGGGGGAGGAGAAAATGTGGCCGCCACTTCCTTGCGTGGGTGTGGGGGCCCTGCAGAGAGCGAAGAAAGAGGAGGGGGAGAGAGGGAAATGTGCTTTTCCCCTTCCAGAGACGAGAGGAGAAAAAGCCCGCAGGCTCGAAGCTCACGCTTTGCGAAAAACAAATCCCAAGTTTTGCCTGAGAGAGGAGGAGAGCATGGCTTGGGCTCTTTAAGCCAGTGTTTCTCAAACTTGGGACTACAATTCCCATCATCCCTAACTAGTAGGACCAGCGGTCAGGGATGGTGGGAGTTGTAGTCCAACGACACCTGGGGACCCAAGTTTGAGAAACACTCACGCAGCGGGTCTCAACCTGTGGGTCCCCAGATGTTGTTGGACTACAACTCCCATCATCCATGAGGTCTGGCCTTGCCAGCTAGGGGTGATGGGAGTTGTAGTTCAACAACATCTGGGGACCCACAGGTTGAGAAAGGCTGGCTTAAGCTCTTTGAAGAGTCCACACGCCTACAGCTGAAAGCACACGGTTTCCGCCAGAGAATTACCAGGAATTGTAGTTTAATGGGTGCTGGGAATTGTTGCTCAGCGCAGGAGGCAAACTACAGTTCCCAGGATTTGTTGGGCCAGGGGGTGGGGTGGAGAGAGGTTTGTATTTTTTTATTGATCTCTTACAACAGATGTGCCGCTTGACCATAGAAAACCTCAAAGCAGATTACAAATAAATAAATAAATAAATAAATAAATACGAAGCCGTAAAATGATCACTGCAATCAATAACTGCATAACGCAGAAAGTTAAAACCACAATAGAATAGAGCAAAATGAATTGAAACGCATACAGACTTTCTAAACGTCTGGGTAGTCTTGTCTAAATAAGAATGTCTTCTGCAGGCACTGAAAGTATGTGCTTCAAATGTACTATGTTCATTCTGTGTACTTTAAATGTGCACATTTACTCTGCCCTCCCACCCACTGGTTTGGGATGTGGTGTACACATGGCTCAGATATCTAGCCTGCTTATTCTTAGGGGAATACTGTGCCTGGTTTCTCCGCAAAACCAGGTTCAATCCAAACTGAGAAGAAGGATAACCTTGCTGCAGTTAATTTTTAATTATTTTTTACTTTGTTGCATTGTACACAGCCTAAGGCTGCATACACACCATAGAGTTAAAGCACACACACCCTCCCCCCAAAAGAATACTGAGAACTATAGTTTACCTCTCACGGCGCTGCAGATCCCAGCACCTGGAAACTAGAGTCCCCTTTCAATGTATGGCAATGTACACAACCTAAACATCATAAAGGAATTGGCTGGCTGCGTACACATTGCTATGGCAGCCAGGAGGATATTGGTTAGTTGGTGGGAGAGGAAAGAGATGGAGAATCTATGGAACATGGTCTACTTCAGTCATGGGCCCAAGATTTCCTGTGAAACTGGGTTGCATATCTCCAAATTGAGTTGGCCTCAGATGTGAATTGCAGTCGCTCTGGAATCTGCTCCCTACAGCAACTACGGTACTTCATATTTTTGATAAGGCCAGTCCTGCCCCGATTCCCCATACAAGTTTTATCTCAGGTGATATTCTGCGCAGCAGCAACCCAACAGCGCCAACGTCTAGGCTGACCGCTTACACATCCCCCCGAAACGGAGACACAATTTTGTACAAAATGGGCATGTACTAATTTATAGATGTGTGGATGCAAATTTAGAAATAATTGGTATACTCTGAATGGGGAAAATAATTGCAGCCCATTGCAGACCAGATAAGCCCTTCAAACAGAGAGGTGGGGAATGTTAGATCTGGGGGGCCATCTATCTAGCCTTTGGGAGACACCCCAGGACACCCTGTTCATTGACCTTGCCTCACACCCTCCTTGAGTATATATGCCCAGCTGGAATGTATCTTTTAATTATGACAATAAACTAGCCATCTGTGCACCCACCTTTGCCTCAGGCCCCACCCACCACTGGCACGTTGCCCAGAAGGAGTGCGGGTTTCAGGCTGAGAAAGATTCCCACTTCTGGAAGACACCATCAAAAAGAGAGCTGTATGCACACATTCTATTCTTTAGATAGAATCATAGGATTGTAGATTTGGAGAAGACCACAGGGCTCATCTAGTCCAAATGTACTACAGTGGTACCTTGGGTTCCATACGCTTCAGGTTACAGACTCTGCTAACCCAGAAATAGTACCTCGGGTTAAGAACTTTGCTTCAGGATGAGAACAGAAATCGTGCAGCGGCGGTGCAGCAGGCCCCATTGGCTAAAGTGGTGCTTCAGGTTAAGCACACTTTCAGGTTAAGAACAGACCTCCAGAACGAATTAAGTTCTTAACCCGAGGTACCACTGTACTGGCAAGCCAGATCCCACCCCCCATCTTATATTTGTGCAGCTGGTTCTTCCTGCCTAAGTGCAGTACATTTGTCCCTATGGAAATTCATTTTGTTAGTTTGGGCCCCATTCTCCAATCTGTTTAAGGTCACCTTGAAGCCCAGTTCTGTCCTCTGCAGCCTGGGTGACCCCCTCCCAGCTTGGGTTCATCTGCAAATTTGGTGAGGATCCCCTCCAATTCCTTCACCCAAACCACTGAAAAAGACAACTGAACCACAGAATGTTTTGTGATCAAAACGACAAACGGGGCAACCCCCTGGCCCTCCAAGACAATGCTCCCCTCCTCCATCACCACAAACATTTTCTCCGCACAAATTCCATTTCTCTCTGCAATTTTACCCAAGACTTCAGCCCCTATAACCACCGTTTACCAGGCAGGAAGTCCAATTCATGCAACACAGTGAGGTCTTCCTTCCAACTGAAAGAAATCACAAAGGAAGGCCAAGCTACTTAAAGCATTAATTTGAAAGAAAACTCTCAGCTACCGACAGAATTTACATTACTGATTCATGCGAACTCACCTCCCCGTAAACTAGCAAAATAAATGCCAAAGGTCTTCTCTGCAGGGCACTTTCTCTCTCTCCACCCTGCCAGCTGCTGCTGTTCACTTCCTCCTCTGAGTTGGCCAATAGGCAGGACCTGCCCACCTCCTCCCCCCACCCCAAACCACCACTCCCTAGTCCACAGTTAAAACCATTGAACAAGCGGAAACTGCTGCAGTTGCTAAACTTTGGTGCAGTTCTAGGGCTATGTGACAAGCACACAATATAATCCCGATTCGGAGCCTCACAAAAAACTGCAGGGATCTTAGGCAATTAGTGGCGTTGTAGTAATCCCCTTTGCCAGAGTTGGAAAAAAGCTTAAGGGCGCCCTAAACGATCAAGGGCATGGAGCAATTTTGCTATGATTACAGGATTTAGGACATTTTCATCATGAGAAAAGTAAGAAGACAGAGTAGAAGTTTATAAAATTGTGCATAGAATTGTAGGTTTGGAGAAGACCACAAGGGTCCTCTAAGTCCAGGCTTCCTCAACCTCGGCCCTCCCGATGTTTTTGAGACTACAATTCCCATCATCCCTGACCACTGGTCCTGCTAGCTAGGGATCATGGGAGTTGTAGGCCAAAAGCATCTGGAGGGCTAAGGTTGAGGAAGCCTGCTCTAGTCCAACCCCCTGCAATGCAGGAATCTCAGCTTTAGCATCCATGATAGATGGCTATCCAACCTCTGCTTAAAAACCTCCAAGGAAGGACAGCCCATCACCTCCTGAGGGAGTCCATTCCATTGTTGAACAGCTCTTACAGTCAAAAGTTATTCCTGATTGTGGCGTTTGCCTCCTAGGATGGGTCAAGGAAAGGGTTAAAATGGGTGTGATGTGATTGGCCAGTGAGAATGCAAGGGGGGAGTAAAAGATAGAGTGGGAGGTTTTGAAAAGTCAGTTGAGGTTTGGGAGTTGGGAGTTGGGGCTTGTCAGTTGGGAGTTGGAGAAGGAAGAGGGTGGAATAGGCAGTGGGTTGGTCGAGTGGTATTGTGAGAGAGTGAGAGGAATTGTTAGGTTGAGGCAGATAGATAGTTGGATTAATCAGTTTGGAGTTGTTAATAATAATAATAATAATTTATTATTTGTACCCCGCCCATCTGGCTGGGTTTCCCCAGCCACTCTGGGCGGCTTCCATAGAAACCAAAGATAGTAAAATATCACAGATTAAAAACTTCCCTGAACAGGGCTGCCTTAAGATGTCTTCTGAATGTCAGGTAGTTATTTATCGCCTTGACATCTGGTGGGAGGGCGTTCCACAGGGCGGGCGCCACTACTGAGAAGGCCCTCTGCCTGGTTCCCTGTAGCTTTGCTTCTCGCAATGAGGGAACCGCCAGAAGGCCCTCGGAGCTGGACCTCAGCGTCCGGGCAGAACGATGGGGGTGGAGACGCTCCTTCAGGTATACTGGGCCGAGGCCGTTTAGGGCTTTAAAGGTCAACACCAGCACTTTGAATTGTGCTCGGAAACGTACTGGGAGCCAATGTAGGTCTTTCAAGACCGGTGTTATGTGGTCTCGGCGGCCGCCCCCAGTCACCAGTCTAGCTGCCGCATTCTGGATTAGTTGTAGTTTCCGAGTCACCTTCAAAGGTAGCCCCACGTAGAGCGCATTGCAGTAGTCCAATTAGGACTAAGTGTTAGGAACTAAGTGTAAGAAACTGAGAAGAGAAAAATAAACCGAAACCATACGCTTATTCCTGCATTTAAAAATAAACTTGATTATTTATGTTAACAACTGTCTGGACTCCGTGTGTCCCCGTGAGAAGCGGGGTGGTGGCAGCAAAGAAAGCAACCGCAGTGGTGGCACAGGGTCAATAGACCGTGAAACGTCCGGGGGCCCTGTGTGATCTCCACACTGATGTTTAGTTGAAATCTCCTTTTTTGTAACTTGAAGCCATTGGTTCGAGTCCCACCCTCCAGAACAGGAGAAAACAAGCTTGCTCCATCTCCCATGTGACCAGTCCTCGAGATATCTGAAGATGGCTATCGTACCTCCTCTCTGCTTCCCTTTTCCAGGCCAACTCCCTCATCCGTTCCTCCTAAGACTTGGTTTCCAGACTCGATTAGCTGGGTTGCCCTCCTCTACACACATTCCAGCTTGTCAATATCCTTCTTAAATTGTGGCAACCAGAACTGGACACCGTACTCAAGGTGTGGTCTGCTCCAGGCAGAAGCGTAGTAGCATTACTTCTGGACACCTGACTTCTGTTGATGCAGCATGGAATAGCTTTGGGATGTTTTCTACCAGTTTAGGGGTTTTTTGTGCCCCTTTTTATATATTTTTTAATTTTAATTTTTGCAAACCTTGGGGTTCCCCCAAGCACGTTGATACCTTCCCCTCTTCTTCCTCAGTAGCTGTGTAGCCATGTAGCCATTATAACTCAGCACCTGAGTTCACTATTATATGACTGGCAGTTCACCATGTGGAGATTGCAGCTTTACTTTAAGCTGAATTGGGAAACTTCATGGCTTCTCCAACCTGTTTCCATTCCTCCAGTCTTTTCATGAGCCCTGGTGTGTGAAGAGAGTCAAAAGAGCTGCTTCATCTCTCATTTTTGTCAGGGCTAGGACCAGATCCTGCCGTCCTTGGGTGCCTGACAAAGCCCACCAGTGAGAGTGGCCCTGCCTCCCCCTTTTTTCCTGCTCCTGTCTTTTGAGCTGCAGGACCTAGCTTCCATTTCAGAATTTCCCCCAATGCCCCAGAACAGTGCTACACTAGGTTTTGTGGGAAATTAAAAGAGCAACCAACATCTACTTGGAGCACTACTGCTCCAAGGCCCGTAAGTAGAGGCGGCCCACCAGAAGGCAGTTTGCACACAGCCCCTTCCACTGTAGAGGTGATTAGCTGTGCCATTAAGAATATAGGAAGCTGCCTTCTACAATGTCAGATCAATCTAGCTCAGTAAGGTCAACGCTGACTAGTAGCAGCTCTCCAGAATTTCAAGAGTTTTCTCCCAACCCTTACCTGGAGATCCCAAGGACTGAGCTGGGGCCTTTTGCAATGCAGAGAAGATGCTCTATCACTGAGCAAAGTGAAGGTATCACAGAGCAAATGTAAACCGAAAGTGATGTAACTAACATATGGAGATAAGTAGGTAGAGGTTTCATGGCGCAGCACTATCTAGGCCATATTATTACACCATAAACTAATCGCTCTTTCCCAACATTGGGTCCAGCTCCTTACATCCCTGGCCATCAGCCATGTTAGCTTGGGGTGATGGGAGCTGAATTGGGACAGCAGACTGGGGGAGTATTTTTTAAACCCCCTTTCTCTATGCTATCTTCCTACACTCCAAGCACCCCTTGCTATTTTGAAAGATGGGGAAAACAAGAGATCGTTACGCATTTCATGTCACATAGTTCATGCCAATCTGAATCTCTTCCACTGGATTATATGTACACAGGAATTTCACAGAGAACATTTGGAGTTTGTTTAAAATTTTATTTTCTAGCAGACATGTTTACACAAAATTCCCCTTTTAAGTTAGTGATTCATACTTCCTGCAATAAACTATTTTAAGGAGCAGCTTTGGCAAAGAATGGAATGAAACAACCAATAATAATAATAAAAACAAAGCCAAATATATACCACAATCACAGCTGATTTTCAAACCAACACATTTCACCAAAATTGGGGGATGAAAAGGAAAAGGAAAAAAATCCACCAAGTCGTCATTTTCTCAGTGCTTCAAAAAGTGACCTATCTTCACCATCCCTTTTCAAGTCTGTGCAGGTGCCAGAACGAGTTGTCTTGCTAGAGAACAGAGAGCCAGATTTACATGATCCGCAGCCCCTGGATCGAGGACTCTAATGTCTAGAAAGAGAGAGAGAGAGAGAGAAACCATTAGCCATGGCTGCTGGGGGGAAGCTGCAGTTCCATGGGAGTGCAGAACAGAATCCAGGGCACAAAATTCAGCTGTGACACTCTGCTGTTATTAAAAAACAAGGAGGTCAGAATTTCCTAGTCCCTATGAGCAAGAAAATGTGCTCAAAGGCGTGCAGGCAATACCTGCTGAAATTTCAGAACACATAAAAGGGGGGCAGGAGGGAGAGAATATGAGTAAGACTTTTCTGTGGTTACCAATAGCAAGGGGGCTTCACTGCCTACCTAGCTAGCTCTTTGCCCCTCTACAGTTTTGGGGCAAAATGCAAAAAACCCAGAATGTGAGAATTCAGCCTTTTGCAGTGCACAAGTTATTGGGAAGTTTTTTTGTGCAGCCCCGACTACAGCTGCAGTCCTAATCCCACTTTCTTGGGTGTAAGCCCCTGCATTCAAAAGGACTTACTTCTGAGTAGACATGGTTAGGATAGCACCTTACCACTGCTATTATGATTATTTTTTAT
The DNA here is from genome assembly GCF_964188315.1 of Podarcis muralis. Classification (NCBI taxonomy): domain Eukaryota; kingdom Metazoa; phylum Chordata; class Lepidosauria; order Squamata; family Lacertidae; genus Podarcis; species Podarcis muralis. The sequence goes on from NC_135668.1 coordinate 46,110,121, forward strand.
TATGCTGTCTATTTAAGACATGTTTTTAATGTTGTACACTGCCCTGGGATCTTTTCATAAAGGGCAGTACATAAACCAAATAAATAAAATAAATTTTAAAATAAAAATTCATATGAATTGATGCAAACAGTCACGTCTAATCATCTAAATGAGTCTGCTCGGAGCAGTTGGAGACAACCCAAAAGTGGCAAATGTCTGCCATTCAACATAGGAGTCAGTATGCAGTTTAACATGGCCATGGCTTGAGGACTACAGCTGTGCAAAGCCATGGCAGGAAATATTAGCCTCCAGTCCCCCAACTTCAAGTCTTCCTGTCTAGATCCTGGAATCTCAGGAGACACTGATGAGACAGAGACACCTACTGGGCAGTTAAAGGAAATGACAGGAAGGTTGCACATGCTGAGCAAAATTCATTTAAGCTCCCCCGCCCCCCCCCCCGCCCCAATTCAGCACTCTATTGCAAGAACAGGAAACAAGAGAAGAAAACCATGCACTGTTTTGTACACTTTCCCCCTGTGCATGCAGCGCAGCTTTCAGTGACCCTGTGATCCTCCAGCAGCCTGCTGTGTAGGGAGACCAGAGGACCTACATGGGAAGCTGTCTTAATACTGTTTGTCCATCTACTCTGACCAGCAAACACTCTGCAGAGTATTGGGCAAAGTTGTTCCACATCACTTGCTGTAAGAGATGCCAGGGACTGAACCTGGGACCTTCTGCAGGCAAACCATACTGTGGCATGCACAGTTCTTCCAGTTAGAACAGGACATTGGCCTTATCCAGCAGGTTCTTCTATTAAGAACAACTTAAGGAAGTTCATAGTAGGAGTTACATATCCTTTTTTTGCATCCTCCCCCTGCAGCCAGTTGTGCCCCTGAAAAACCTCTCTTGGGGTTGGGGGCCTTCTTGAACAATGTGAAACAGGGTGCAGGAGAATCATCCAAAACTGGGTGGATGGGAAACTTTTCTTCTATTCATTTCCTTAAATTGATTTCTTAGGATCCAAGGCTTCGCCCCCAGTCCTAGCCACAGCTGGATTATTGCAAAAAGCCAAGCAGAGAGGGGATGGAGGACAAACAAAGCACTACCGAAATTCCTAAAAGGGACAGAAATGACCCCGTTTAACAAAATTAGTCTTGAGTAGCACCATCTGCCAAATAAGCCCTTTGGGGACAATGCCCCCAAAGTTTGACAACAGTATCCCCAGGTCCCTATTACTAAAACGATTAACCCTAGTGCTGGCCTACAAGATATTAACAGCAGGGTGCTAATTTGGTGTGGGCAGTGTTGTCAAAACAGACCTTGAAGTCCCAGATGGTCATTGCTCCATCAATACCAGTGGTGCAGAACTTGCGGCAATCTCGTTTGTCCACCTCATAAATAGACACTTGGCTGCAAGGAGAAAAGGGACAGCTTTAATCCCTGAAGGAGGAAACAGGCTTATTCCAATACACTTAGCACTGGACATTTTGTGCTGTATGAAGAAACAGAATGCGAGTCATTTTTTCCCTTCCTGGTCACAGTGATTGAGTATAACCTTACTGAGCCAGAATGGAGTAGGCAGAATGCATGCAACCTGATAAAAGGATTTCCTCCAGCAGTAACTGCAAAATTACCTGCAGCCACATTCATGTTAGAGCTATTGATTCAAATATTTATACCCATTTTCTATATGAAAAAACGGCAGCTAACCAAGTTATATTTATAAATGACCAAAACACTAAAACACATTAATAAATAAAAGCAACAATACAAAGGAGAAACAGAAGCCAATTATATTTTAAAAGCAGCATCTAGGGGGGGGGGGGACTTGATGGAATAAAAATGGTCTTTGCTACCCATGGCTTGTGGAACTCTGATCTTATTGTGGGTTTCACACTTTGCTACTTGCAATGGAACACTTGTGGTGAAATAAAGTACCGTAAGGTAGCATCTTCTGTTGATCACTAAATGTAAAGAGGCAATATACCTCAGAGAATCAGGTGAGGTAGAGGAGCTACTGGGAAAGGGATGACTTTCAAGGACTATGGAGGATAAAGCTATCAGTGGCTACTAGGCTATGTTCTACCTACAGTGATGGAGGCAGCATGCCTCTTAATACCAGGAGCTGGTTAGCACAAGTGGGGAGAGTGCTGCTGCATGTAGGTTCCGCTTGTAGGCTTCCCCTAAGGCATCTGGTTGGCCACTGTGAAAACAGGAATGCTGGACTACCATGGGCGTTTCAGCTGATCTAGCAGTGTTCATCACCTTCTGACATGTGCATCTTGACCTGGATCTTAACATTCTCATGGGGACTCCTTCCCACATCAGGAATGGCCAAGTTATCTGAAGTGGGGAAGAGCACAGTCCAAGGCTCCTCATGTTACCTGGCAGTGCAGGAAGGAGGGGAGCTGCAATGCTTCTTCCTCTGATGCTGGAATAATACAAGTAACAGACTGTACAAGGCCAGGTAAGCTGCAGCATGAGCCCTGTGCCACCTACGTGATGCTGTTCTGATGCAGCGTCTCCAGAGTAGTGTTGCGATCCTCCGTAGTGGCTCTCTTGTCCATGTTGCGGAAACGTTCCATGGCCGAAATATTGCGTTGTATGCTCTGCTTGGGAATGTCCAGCTTGGAGACAAAGGTGAGGGTACCACGGTCGTCACAGTTGAAGAGCATCGGGCAGCAATCATGGCCCTGTAACAAATCAGCAGAATGTGTCTAGCTGGTGCTCCAAACCTACTACCAATTACTTGCTTGGGCTTGGCCACCTTCTTTTAAAAAGCTTAAGTCTTCAAGCTAAGGGCAGCTTCAAAGGTTACAACTTTCCTACACAGAAATGACTTCCATGAAGAACACCCCCACCTCAAACAACAACAACAAAACAACAACAACAACAACAACAACAACAACAACAACAAACCTTCCTGCAGTTCACCAGTGCGGTGTAGAGGTCAGACTAGGACTAGGGGAGACCCAGTTTCAAATCCTCATTTAGCCATGAAGCTCACTTAGTGACTCTGTGCGAGTCATTGTCTCTTAGCACAACGTACACCACAGGGCTGCTGGGAGGATGAAATGGGTGGGAAACAGCAACATACACCACCTCGAGCTCTTTAAAGGAAAGGCAGACTATAAATAAATCTACCATGTGTTTTGGAAAGTTGTTTGCCCATTATGTATTTGGACAACGCTTAAGATGCCATAACCAAATTTTGCATGATAGTTCTGGTGACCAAGGAGAATGTTTTTGTCTTTGTTTGAATACAAACTGAATACCATTTTCAATTAACATGGTGGGCTGAATGTTTCAAAACTACACTGATTTTAGTCAGTGATTCTATTAGAATGAGAAATGCCACGCACAAGGCTGCTAGTGGAATGATAAATAAACCAACACACATGTATGCATTTCACTGAGGGTGCTGTGAAGCTGTAATTGTTCAAGTTTGCTTAACAAATGGGCTCAACATGTGAATGTGAGAAAAATGGCAATGCTTGTTCATTGCACACAAACATATCTACAACACACATAGTGCCTGAGATAATCTGAAGCTGCTTTAGATTAGGCAATTATCTGTGCAATAATCAGTATGCAATCAAGATATCAAGGCTTTTGAACAGGGCGACTAGTAAGAAGCATCAACAACAACATAACATTAAGTCTTTGCAACTAAACATTAAGTCTTTGTGCCTAAAAAAATGATGCAAGTCAAAGACAGAAGGCACTTACAGCAGCAACCACACTGTTCTCCGAGACGAACGACACACTCAGCAGTGGGAGGAATTCTGTTTTCAATTGCGAGATCCTAAACCCAAGAAGATCACTTGTTAATGATGCATCACACAGAAATCTCATAAACAAGTACCCCTCTTACCAGCTGGTTAGGACAGAAGCTGGAATTATTACCCAGTTTCATGACTGCCTTGGCTCACCTGGCTAGGTAATTTTGATACCGTTTGTTAAAGTATGAACCAGACAGTTAGTTCTGATATTACGCTGTACATTCACCTCTACTTGTCACGCATTAAAACCAGGATACCACTGCCTATGGCCGGGATGGGGAATCTGTAGCCCACAGTTGTTGCTGGACTCCAACTCCCATCAGCCCCAGCCAGCATGGCCAAACATCATGGATGATGGAGCTACAGCATAGCAAATGTGGAGGGCCAAAAGTTCCCCATCCCTGGCCTATAAGTTAAATATGCTGAGCAAATATACATCAGCACATTACTGCATGGAAGTAGGAAGATTATGATCACCATGTCAAGGAAACTCACCCTAAGATTCTGCTACATTACTTACATCATGTTTTTGGAGGCATCTGCAACCGACACAGTGCTATCATGGCTGACCCAGGCCAGGCGGTTGCCACTGGCGGAAAAACTGACACTGTGGACCCAACCACCACTTCCTGCGCCACCAAATTCAGCCATCAGCTGCCCAAAGGGCATTTTGGATCCCCAGGGTGTGCTGGCCGGTTTCTCATCCACTTCCTTAATGTAAGCTGAAAATACTCTGCAAACAAAGAGGCAGAAGAGGGAATTAGGAGGGGGGTGGGACTCAAGCCTACCTTTGTGCAGAAATGAAATTTCTAATTTCATAGGCAACTCAAGTATCAAAGTCAGCAAACTAGCTTCACGTAAAGCTCTCCCAATGTAGTCAACAGCAGTTTCTGAGAACATTTAACATATTACAGTGTTCGGTTTAATATATAAATGAGGTATGTCTACCAAGATAATTAGAGGCCAAGTAGAGAGGCAGAGTGCAAGCAGCTGGCCACAGGAAGGCTGACATGTGACACTAAAACAGGCAGACTTCCTAACCCAGGGGCTCTAGTGCCAAAGAGAAAACTGCAGAAGAGGTGCCAGCTTGTGCATGGGGTGTGGTGCTATGGTTGCAGTTCTACCTCCACAGATCCCATTGTTCCATTTTGGTATGGAAGTGATCAACATGTAAACTGATACAATCCCAATCTGGATTATGGACATCAACCACACAAACTCAACATGGCTGACACTCACCAACCCTTTCACATCTGGAAGTGAATTCAGAAAATTAAAAAAAGGCATGTGCGACAGTTCCCACTTTGAGCATGAACTCCTATTGTTTACATCTGCAGCACAGAATTGCTCTGGACATCGCAAGAGCGGTACTTGTCAAAGCCGGCTGCCATGTCGGCGAACTCTTTGCCATATACTGGAATACTTATTATCCAAACCCTTCCCCCAAATTTGGTCACCTTTTCGCTGCTGCCTCTTGCTGCAGTCTTCCCATCTGCTGCTGGCAGAGCCATTGGACATGCAGGGTGTTAAAGAGCTGCTGCTAATCAGTTTGAACAGTCACCCAAATCCACTTCCAAAAGTGCTTTGCATTCTCTCACCTGCATTTGAAGTCACAGGATCCAGCTGCAAGCAAAACATTGTTGGGGTGCCAATCTAGGCTAAGGACAGTGGAGCGAATGGGCTTCTTAATGTGCTTGCTCACCCACCTGGAGGGGAGGAGAAAAATCAGTAAGAAACTTGTAATCGTTGCTTCAGCACCAAAACAGCTATGCAAAAATTTACCGTATTTTCCCATGTATAACATGCCCCCATGTATAACACAGCCCCTATTTTTGGGGACTCCAAATAAAGAAATCCCCCATATGCACTATCCGTGTATAAGATGACCCCCAATTTTAAACTTGAAAAAAATAGGGGGAAATATAGTCTTATACACAGAAAGATACGGTACTTTTTTCACAAATAATGGGCCTTTTAAAGGAGAGCAACTGAACTATTGAAGTAATTAAGCTTATTCAAGACAGATGTTTTACAGATAACTTGTTAGCTACCAGCTGCAAAAGTAACATTAGTAAGGTATTTGAAACTCTTGTCATACTGAAAGCAGCAGAACTCATTTACATTCTCAAGTAAAAGCAACAAATTTTTTTCCATTCTCAAGCATGTAATGAAAGGCTTTGAGCACACAGAGCTACCCTGCAATTTTCTGGCTTGTTGCCATAATGAGATAGAGATTCAAAATGGTTTCACACCCTTTAAAATAATGTAGAGGAGAAAAAGATTTAGACACTGAAGCCTCAGAATTTAAGATCTCACTGACAACCAACCAACTATATTTTAAGCTTGTCACTGATGAGCAAGCTGAGGAATGAGAAGAGAAGCAATCTGCATTAGGCAACTCACCAGTCATTTTCAGACTCAAAGTAGCACACAGATATGAGTCGAGCTCCACTTCCAACAGCAAATTTGTTCTCCAAAGGAGACCACTTCACAAAGGTGGCCGCTCGGTTGATCCTCAGAATCACCAGTGTTGGCTTCCACACTCCGTCTTTCTGACTCCAGACGTAAGCGTTACGGTCAGCACCACAAGTGACAATGCGGTCGCTCTTGGGGGCCCAGTCAATGCCTGCAAGTTTGAATACAGTTTTGTTTCTTTGATGCCACATCTTATTAATCACGCACTGCAATCCTACCACCTCCTAGTCATTAAATTTTTATTCTGCATTTCCTCCATGACAGAACTCCAGGTGGCATCCAGACATTTCCGAGTCCTGCTTAGTTTTAGCAAAGTTGCTGAATCAGGTCCCTTTAGGGTGTCCTCAAACCAGGAGCTAGTAATCCACTACTTTAACTTTAAGTCACCATTTTAAGATCAGTACAGCCTCTGTCTTCAAATCCATCCATGGTTAGGTTGGTGTTGTTGTTTTATATACTGTATTTACATTTATATGATCGCATGCCTGGGTTTATGTGATCCAAGGCTAAATTGGAGGCTGAGTCACATAAAAACAAAATGAACAAAGCACCATGTTTCTTGCTTTGCCAATATCAAATATTTAACCAGAAGAACACCTTTCATATACTGTAGATTTCAAGTCCTTCCTACCTTGGAAGAGTCATGGACAGAAACAATTATGGGAGCATAAAACCCCCACTCAAACTGAACAGAATTAAAGCAAATGTGTGGTTAACATACAGCTAAAGTCCTTATTCTTCCACTAGCTTAATTTCAACTTCAAATAGGTCAGCTTCACAATGTTGCTAAAAGTCACAGTGGCTATGACTTTAGTGAGTCTATAAGGAAAAGGTGTTTTGTAGCCATCGAGTTGCCACTCAGTAACTTCTCTAAGCACATACTGTATTGCTGTTGAATTGCTGGAACTGTTAAGAGAGCACCCATGGTCCATTTTTATCATGATGGGGCATTTAAGCGAGAAGTGGGAAAGCTTCAAATTTATGGCAATGACAACTTGCTCCAGAAGAAAGGATATGAATAGAACCCTCAAATTCCTGGACAGTATAAACAATCCTGAAATGAACTGGCAACTAACATGCCTGAAATAACCATCTTATAAACTCCTCTGTTCCTTCTAATCATGTAAGCAAATCCCAATGAAAGGTTTTACTGGGAAATATCTTCAGACTGGAGACTTTCTCGGAGTTGAAGGCAGTTTGAAAAAAGGATTCCTGGTTGCAATGTGTACAGTAGACTCATCTCTACAAAACCGCTTTATGTATTCAACACACTGGCCCACTTCGCATGTAACATGAAGTCAAACGAAAGCTTATTGTGCTCCCAGAGAGGAGATTGCGAGCAATTTGCTTGTGCACCGATCTAAATCATATTAGTGGCCCAGACAAGCTGGAAGCCAAGGACAAACCTTGGTTACAGCTTGTGGCTTGTCTGGAAAGAGCTAAACCATGAGCCTGAATAGAGACAACATGAAAAGATACACCCTCTCCTCTTTGGCAGCCTGCATGTTTACTCGTTCATGCTAAGCCATGGTTTGGATTAACAAGGACGCTAACAAGGACACTGCAAAGGGTGTTTAAGAAGGGGCAAAAGGAGACTGTATGGGAAGAGTGGTGCCTCTCTCAAACCACTGTCTATAAAGAAATAGCTGGGCCTTTATCAAAGCAGAATTTAGACAACTCCTGCCTCTGGGTTCCAAGAACCATTTCTTTGATTCAAAAATGCAAGTTATTGTAGAATCCAGTTTTCCCCCTGCAAATTCAGAGCTCTAGGAGGAGCTTGGTCTCAGCAAAGTACTGTGGTTGCATTACCTGAACAGTTGCAACTTTATTCATGGGCTTTCAAAAATGTTTTACAATGCTTGGTTTTCAACTACATATGACCAATGCAAACAGGGCGTCAGATGACAATGTAAATATGCATACTCTTGATATGATGGTAACTAATTCTCAAATTAGTTTCCAATGCTACAGTTTTAAAGAACCAACAATAAATATTGCTAGTGTAAGATAGTAAGTCATATGAAAATGTTTCTGAGCAGGAATGAAGATGAATTATTTGCAACCCTTTGGGGAAAGGGCCAAAGCTCAGGGGAGGAGTACATGTTTTTCTTGCTGAAGTTCCCAAGCTTAATCCACAGGTACAGCAGAAAAACCCTTGCTTGAGACCATTGAGCTGTTGCCAATCACCACAGATCGACGTGGACTGACGGTCTGAACCAGTAAAAGGCCGCTTTCTGTGTTCCTGTTTCCCTGTCTGCACAGTTCACCCAATATACCATTTCTTACTGGATCCTACCTCCCTTTAGGACTCAAACTGCATCCATATCTAGGGGCATGCCTGCTATTGTTGCTGGAGCCTTCTAACAACAGATTACTGTATATCAAATGAGAGAATTCTATTTATATCTTCCTTAAGATACTAATAGTGAATTCATTCTCCAAGTGGGGATCTTTACTATGTAGACAAACTGGCAGCATCTATGCACAAGACAGAGGAATCAACACGTTCACGGGAACACCAAGGTTTGCAGACATACAAACACACACACACACACACACACACACACACACACACACACAGAGTGGACTGAGTACGCTTGGTGGGAAAGAAGTTATGTTTGCAAATGTGGTGTGCATCCCCCCCCTCAAGTCACTGTGCTTTAGAACCCGAGTAAGCAAAAAGATTTCCTCATTTTTTATTAGAAAGAGAATCCCAAAATAAAAGTCAGGTATAGCTAGCGCAATGGTGCTCTGGGTGATGGAACAAATCCATCTGCCTCAGCAAGATGCTATTTCAGATCTAAAGATAGCCATTTAAATGTGAGTCCTGTACAGCTCTCCCACATCTTCCTGCAGTATAAACTAAGCCAATACTCTCCCTGTGCACACAACATAAAAGCTCCAAAATGGTTCCTTGTGATAAATTATTACAGTACAGAGCTCCTTCACCAACGCTATATTTCCATCAGCCTCTTTATACCTACTGTGCCAAATCCTTCCCTTCAAGAAGCTCAGGGTTGCTTATGTGGGCATATATCATTTTTGTGTCACAATAATCCTTGGAGGGAGGTTAGGCTATGTTACAATATGCAGAATCGTGGCACAACAAAGATGTACAAAAACTGCATGAAATGCATTAACAATGCATGCCAATGAAAGCCAGGTTGTTTTAAAACACAAATTTAAACTGAGATATCACAGAATATTAAGATTAAGGTTTCATATACAGTAAACAGACATCTTTTAATTGCTTGTTTTGTATTACCTTTTCACTTATGAGTTTTCCTTGAATGCTAAGGAGAGTCAAGGAGGCAGCAGTGTTGGATTCTCTTGCTGCTAAAATGGCTTCCTAGAGAACAAGAGTTACTATAACCTAATGCTACAGTAGTGCTCATCATTTACTGTCTGATACCACTGCTTCCAGGCAGGCTTGCTGTTATAGGAATCTGCTGGCCAGCAAGAGTGTTTGATGCACCTGAAAGAGCATCAGAGGTAGCATGGAAGCCCAGCCTCCAATTCAAATATCCCTCAAGGAGAAGCGAGTGTCTAGATAAGCAGGCAGGGATAGAGTCTAATGTGAAAAATGACAGTAGCTGTGGAAGTGCACATCTGCATTCTAGGTATGCAAGGTATTCTTCCATAGCATCTTAAGTATTTACAAAATATACATGCTGCTTTTCAACTTCCATTCACAAAGTGGTGCACACAAGAAATTTAAAATAGTTCATACGAACAACTAAAACAAGCTATTACTTTGGAATGGGGCACAAATCCATGAAAACAACTCCCAGTCCCCAGGCAAAACCCTTTTTGACAGCAATTGATAGGTGTTTCTAAGAGAATCACCTGGATGGACACAGCTAAAATCACAGCATGGCAACTGTATTGTTTTATTCAAAATGAGAAGAAGCAATTAAACAGGTTGACTTCCTCACTAGATGCGCTTGACTCTTGCAATATTCAAAGGCCCAATAGTCAAAGCTGCAGCTGAAAATTCTCTTACCTGTGATGTGTCCATTGTGCTCTTTGAGCTCATGAGCTTTCACCCACTGGTTCCCACTCTTCTTATAGATGTGAACTTCATGATTATTAGGGCTAATGGCAATCTCTGCCAAGAAGATGAATTGATTAGTATAAGAAATAGTTCTATTTTTAAGTAAGAAAGATTCAAAATAATAATCATAGCATATTCAGGAAACTTGTGAGGAGTCTTTCCAACAAAAACTGCACTGAAAATAAGGAAAATCTAAAGCAATGGCACAGAAGCAGAACCCATAAAATAGTAGAAGCAGAAATGTAATCCAGTCACAGGCAAACACAGGCCACCAAATGCCTGTGAGAAAAGGAAGAGTACTTTAAGGGCTCAACTACATGGAGGGGGAAATGACTCAGGGGCTGGACGTTGTAGGTGGTGAAAAGATTAAACAACCTTATTCACTGCTTTTATGGGGAAATGCTCCCCCCCCCCTCCAAAAAAGCCTGCCATTGTGATGAAATTACAGGGCACTCGTTTTGTTTTGCCCCAATATTAGTGGGCCAAATGAAGAGAATCCAGAATCTTAGTACAGAACCTCAGATATTGGCAACATTAGTTTTTTTCAGTAAAGAGTAGTCCAGCTATGTGTATTCTGCAGCCAAGCTGGCTTTTCTGCACCAGTTTATTGTCAGATATGAAGTCACATGAATTAAGATAATACTCACGAGTTCGGTCCCTGTTCCAGGCGTGACAGGTTATTGGCTCTAGTAAGAACTGATGTAGAGACATTCTGAACAAGGAATGATCTTAAAGCGTCAAGAGGGATGAAGCTGAAAGGAATAAGCAGAAATGTTTTAAATTTGATGTTGCCCACTTTTGTATTCATCCAATACTAAATGCTGCTAAGACAGGAATGTGACCCTTCAGATGTTGCTGGACTCCAACTGCCATCTGAAGAAGTGTGCATGCACAAAAAAGCTCAAACCAATAACAAACTTAGTTGGTATCTAAGGTGCTACTGGAAGGAATTTTGTTTGTTTGTTTTGACTACGGCAGACCAACACGGATACCTACCTGTAACTACATCATTTATGATGGGAGACATAGGTCAGCAACATCTGGCTAGTTCTGACTATTACACCCTCACTTGTACTGAGTTTCTAAGTGAACTTAATTCCATCCAAGCTTAAGAAGACAGTATAAGAAACTCACAAGACCACACACATTTACAGGACCTGCCAACTTTTAAATGGGAAACTTCTATTGGCATTATTCATTTAGCAACCTCAGTATGCAGAAGCTTAAGTTAGGAGACAAAAGACCTGCCTCAAGATGACAATTTACAATGTCATGAGTAGGGCAGAAAACTACCGTAAGTGTAGCTTCATAGCCAGCATATTCCACTGAGTGACTGCATCTTAAAAGGTAAGAAAACTGAATCATCTTAATGTGTATGTCAAATCGATGACTCCTATAGCTTGGAATGTGCACTGAAACCACAGCATAATGGGTGCAACAGTTAAGTCATCTAAAATTATCAAAATTTGCAGCTCCCCACCCCCAGCAACCTACACTTCTGCACAACTACATCACTATTCTCCCAAGGGTTACCCACACTTTGAGGAACCACTTTTACATCATATGCATTGAAGGAAAACACTAATGCTATCATCCACATCCACGCCCACTGGCTGCTAGACAAAAGTGCTGAGCAAAGTAAAAATCCAGGCAAAGACAAAAACAGATGAAAGCAAAGAGAAACTCAATAATAAATCAACTTTAAAAAAGAAAAAAGAAAGACCCTAACAGTTCATCACCTGCAATGGAATCACAGAAGCACCAAAATACCAAGCCAAAATATACTGCTTTTAAAGCTACTGTAATTATTTCCAGTTAAAGATATAGTTTTTCCAAATCACATTAGTGTTGGTTGGAAATTGCTGGGTGATTTGGACATTCAGCTGATCCCTCCTTTTTCTTACCTTTGGGGGAAAAGTCACCAGGGCAAACTAACTGCAGTGAAGCAACAAAGGGGAACATAAAGTTCAGTTCACCTGCATTCCCCTTTTTGATGCTAATACCAGATAAATACACCCTGTTTAGTTTGTTAGTCATGGTGCAGCTATAGCAGCAAAACCGGACGCCTTCATCTGCCCCACCTGCAATTAAACATGTACCTCCCATATCGGTCTCTACAGCCACAGCAGGTGCTGTAACTCTCCAATGGTTTGACTTCACCCCTGAAAGTGCCCTCCTCCATTGTCTCTGCAGACAGATGCCACCAACAAAACCTAACTGAGGCCAATCTCTAGGCAACTCACAATCAATCAAGCTAGGGGCATAAAAAATATTGAAAGCAAAAAAATATTGAAAACCACCACAATGAAAATTTAAACAGCTGGCTGGATATACAAAGCATAAAACACCAGCTTTCTGGGGTGGAGGAAGAAACTTATTTGCAACCCAGAATGGCAGTAACATAAAGTCTTGACCCAAGTGGATGGAAACTCCAGCAAATGTCTGGGTGAAGAGGAAGGTGTTAATCTGGCGTCAAAAAGATGTCAGTGTCACCACCTGGGGCAGAATGCAAAAGGCAAAAGAATGCAAAAGATGGTGATAACCAAAAAAGTACTCTTCCTTGTTGCCACACAGATGTGTTGCTTTCCACATCTCACAAATCTCACCTCCACCAACATTATGAGATTTTTAAAATCCAAGCTCATCTCACCACAATACCAGCTATCCAAATCAGGATTTTTATATTACTTCCCAATGAAGATGGGCTTCAGCTGGGAAGAAATGCCACTGGGGGAGGTGGGAGCTTAGGGGTTTTTATTTGGAGTGGAGTGGAAGCTTTTCTGAACATGGCAAACATGCATAACATTGACAACAGTTGAAGTGTAAGGTACAAATCAGCTCACTAAAAATTCCATCACAGTAAGAATCTATTATAGATCGCTTTATTTCATAAATTTATACACTGCTTGATTCTCAAAGTAATTTACAAAAAGAATAGAATAAAAAAATTACTGATAAAAACAGCTATGTAAAACATTCAAAAAAATTAAAGTCAGTGATAAACTAAAAAGAGACTAAAAAACACATTAACATTCTACGTATCTTTTAGCAAGTGCAGAAAAGGGTACAGTGAAGGTGACTTGCCTGTTCTCAATAGGCAGGGAGTTACAAAGTGTGGGCGCTTCTACACTTAAAGTATCAAATTCTTACAAATGCAGAACAGGTATTATGTGACACCTGTAACAGTGTCAGTTCCATCGACACTTTGATTTAAAGCTTGGCAAATATTAAGCTGACTCCATTAGCGCTTTTTACTTCTACAAAAATTTGGAAGCCAAAACCCATTCCTCAAGACTACCTAGATTTCTTCTCAAACAGGAAATAAAGGGAGAAGTCCTATGTCTTCTTACTAAGACTATTCAGCTCTTCCAAACACAACAATGAACACAATCCCTGTATTAGAAGGACATTGTGATGATGGTGGAACAAAGGCTGCCCTCCACCTTTGGCACCCTCATTGACAGGGCTGCCATAAAGGGGAGATGCAACGTGCCTGTGCTCAGAGATGCCCTGCAGTTCCCCAGGTGACGCCTCCCTCCATGTACCTGTTGCAGAAATGGCCATTTACTAGGAAAAAGAACAATGACAAATCAATACATAGCGAACCTCTCTCTCAGTTGCCCATAAGGGCAGACTGGCAGAATGAGAGCCCAGCCTTATTACCTAGTAGGCAGAGGCCAAACAACACCAGGGATGAGAGCAGGAAATGCTACCTGAATCATCCTGGCACTAGAGGGGCAAAGTGTTATTTCCATTTGTCATACTAGACCTGGATGTGACTTTTTCTGTGAGACAATTTCGAGTGTGGCTACGAAGCAAACCCTGTCATATTCAGTGCTGCTTATTCCCAGACATATTTGCACAGGATCGCAAGCTTTATCCTATCACAGCACTGTTTTGATGTGAACGGGGCTCTGGCCTGCTTTGTGCATTTCGAGATAAATATGCCGATAAATGTGCCTTCTGTCTGCTGTCAGCCGCTTCAGGGTAAATGAAATGAATTAAGGGTTTGCTGTGAAGGAGGGGGGGAAACGAGGGGGGGCAGAGAACGAATATACACCTTGCAGTGAGGTCAAAAGGAAAAAGCAGCAGGAAATGCATAAGAATTCAATGCAATAAAATAAACATGATAAATACATACAGGTTCATTTACTAATTAATTCATTTATTATTATTATTGCAGCATTGTTTTAATGGACGCATAATAGCCTGGCAACCCCCCTACCCCCAATTACTGTTCCCATAATGGAGTGGGGAGAAGGGCCTAGGGGGTTATCTCCCCCCCCCCCCCAATTTCCCCACAGCCCAGAGGAGGCGCTTCACTCGCCCCCCCCCCCTTAATTAGGATGGAGGGAAGAAGGAAACCAAAGGAAATTAACCCCTTCTTCCCCTTTCACTCACCGTCCGGGCCTGAGGAAAGCGGCGGGGTGCGGGGGCCGGGGGCGGCTCGCGGACTCTGGCCAGTCAACGCGACTCCGCTCCGAGCGGCGCTCTCTGAGGGAATGCGAGGAAGGCGCGGCCGCCAAGCAAGGGCCCGGCTCCGTCACAGGCCCGGCCCCCGCGCGCCTGCGCAACGCGCTCCCGGAGCGCCTCTCTCGCAAGGCGCATGCGTCACCAACGGTCGACGGAGCGGCCACGCTCGCTCACGGCGCCTGCGCCGAGTGTTGGGTTCGGACAAGGTTGGAAGCCCGGGCTGCATTCGCTTACTGCGCCTGCGCTGAGGCGCTGCCGTGGGAAAGAGGCAACCAAGCAAGTCAAGCAAGCAAGCCGGCTCCCTTGAAGAGGCGGGTCTTTCACTGCGACTGCGCAGATAAGAGTAGGTGGTTCGGAAAGCGCTTCCTCGTAGTGCGCTTGCGCAGGCAGGTGCCATATTACACCTGCTCCGCACGTGGAAGAGCTCGGTTGTCTAGCGTGGCAGCATCGACGCTGTGGAACTCTCTGCCTCTTGATATCAGAGCCTTCACCGTATTTTTTTCGGTGCCTGCTGAAAACATTCTTGTTTAGATAAGCCTATCTAGTAGTTCAGACAGTTTGTAGGTGTTTTAATTTGTTTTATTTATACTGTAAACCTCCCAGAGTGGCTGGGAAAACCCAGATGGGCGGGGTAGAAATATTATTATTATTATTATTTACACTTTGTACATTTTGAAATATGGTTGTAAACTTTTTAGTAATAATTCTATACTTCTTCTGAGTCCCGTCCCCCCCCCCGCAAAACAAATTGTGACATAAATAAACGAAAAAAGCAGAGGAGAGAGTTTTTGCTAAAGTGCAGAAAAGGGATGGGGGCGTTGACAAAGAGACTGGTTGGCTCAGTCCCAGTTGGGTGCAAAATGGGTGGAGTGGCTGCCTGAAGGAGAGGAATGTATCTCATTTCTCATACGTGTCATGTATAATCTAGTTGAGATTCCTGCATTGCAGAGGTTGGACTAGATGACCCTTGGGTCAACGCACGATAATCTCATGCCCACTTTTCTGGGGGCCTCATTGAACACGGCAGGACATAGGATGAACCTTTGCATTCAGTTCAGTGGGACTTTGGAGTAAACCTGCAAAGGGGCTGTGTTGCAAGGCTGAGATCTTGTTGATCGATCCAGTCTCTTGATCAGTTCAAGGATATCTCAATGGTGTCCTTGACCAGATGGCCACCTGACCCCCTGCTTAAGCACAGGAGGAGCCAAGGCAAACTGTTCTACTGTTGAACGGCTCTGAGAGTTCAGAGGTTACTCCTACTTCCCTGCCATCCATTGGCTCTAGTCGTGTTTCTCATAGAACTCTGGACATTTCACAGGGAAACCAAAATGCTTGTTTACAAAGCTATTGTACTACCAACCTTACGGTATGCTTGTGAAACATGGACCACTTATAAATGCTATCTCCAGCTCCTTGAAAGATTCCATCAATGGTGTCTCCCAAAAAAATTACACATCACTTGGGAAGGCAGGCGAACCAGTGTACTGGAAGAAACAAGATCACCAGTGTTGAAGCAATGATTCTTCAACATCAACTTCATTGGACTGGTCATGTTGTGCGGATGCCTGATTATCGTCTTTCAAAGCAACTACTCTATTCCAAACTTAAAAATGGAAAGTGTAATGCTGCTGGTCAACAAAAGAGGTTTAAACAAGGCAATTTTTTAAAAATGTAGTATAGTAAAGGTAAAGGTACCCCTGCCCGTACGGGCCAGTCTTGACAGACTCTGGGGTTGTGCGCCCATCTCACTTAAGAGGCCAGGGGCCAGCGCTGTCCGGAGACACTTCCGGGTCACGTGGCCAGCGTGACAAAGCTTCATCTGGCGAGCCAGCGCAGCACACGGAAACGCCGTTTACCTTCCCACCAGTAAGCGGTCCCTATTTATCTACTTGCACCCGGGGGTGCTTTCGAACTGCTAGATTGGCAGGCGCTGGGACCGAGCAACGGGAGCGCACCCCGCCGCGGGGATTCGAACCGCCGACCTTTTGATCGGCAAGCCCTAGGCGCTGAGGCTTTTACCCACAGCGCCACCCGCGTCCCACCAACAATTGGGAAACACTTGCCTGCAAGCACTCCAGTTGGAGAACAGCCTTTACCAAAGGTGTCACGGGCTTTGAAGACACTCAAACTCAAGACGCAAGGGAGAAACTGTTGGGAATTCCATTCCACCCTTTGCTGCAGACATGGGATTGTTGCGTGTCACATTTCTGTTTACATTCCAGCACAGATTGCTGGAATGAGCAGAACTTCCGCTCTGTATTGCTTTTGTTTTTAGTCTCACTCCGAGAAAAGGGCAAGGAGAGACGACATGTTTCTTTGTCCTGATTTATGTATAATAAATGCATAGTTTAGTATGTGTCTACAGCCTCAAGCCTCTTCTGTTGTGCAGTTTACACTGCTGAGTAAAGTGTCTCAAGTCTGCAAGCTTGAGTCGCTGATGCACATTGGAGCAGAGGTCGATGAATCTCCACAGCGGCAAGGCTGAGGGGAGACGCTCCAGCTGGGGCTGAGCCAGCTGGCCTTTCGAACCCCCCTCCCCATTCCGACAGAAACGTGCTAAGAGGAAGGCACGCTTGGCAAATCCACACCGTGATCAACTCCCACCCGGAAATCAATGTCCCCACTGTGGATGGATGTGTGGGTCCAGAATTAGCCTCCACAGTCACATTGTTAAAACCGTGTTTATGGAAGACAACCTTACTCAGCTACAAGTGATCGCTAAAGTAGAAGAGTTTTCAGATCCTATACACCCTTGCTTGGGAGCAAGCCCAACTGAATTTCAGAGCTTACTCCTGCATATAGAATTGTTCTGTCTTACATACATTTCATTGGGTGCAAGAACTACTGAATTTAATAAAAGCCTTTGTTTTTAGTGCCCATCCCTGCTCCTAAGCAAGTTCACATAAGGATGGCCATCTTTAATTCTCCAGATAAATCTGCAAAATTGGGTATCAATAGTATACTAGGTGAGAGCATGAATGACCGCCCTGTTTCTGCATTGATTTGTGGCAGGAGGGTTGTTTTTTTAAGGTTTTTACAGATTAAAAGCTTTGCAACTAGGGCAGCTAAAAAATGCATGAACAGAACACAGCGCCATGTTAATACAGTATTATTTTCCAAGAGGTCTTTTGTTGGTGGGGGAAATGAAACACTTTGGAGCTATATTTGAGTGTCTACCCACCCCAAGCAGGAATATACAATGCAGCAAATCTTAGCTGGGCAGAAATATTTTACGGTAATCTCTCAACTTTCCCACTTAACTTTGTTTCTCTAAGAACAGGGGAGAGGTTGCTAGAATGAAGAGTGGAAAAGATAAATGATGACGTGGATTGGTTGGATGCAGAGAAATGGTGGGAGGAACCAGCTGGGGAACCCCCAGAGGAAGAAAAATCAGAGCCCTGGGAATGGCGGTGGGACAATGCGTGGGAGAAGGACAGGGAGGAGGTGTAAGAAGCTGAAGGGCCTAGTGAGCAGGGAGAGTCTGTGATGCTATATATAGCATCAAGGGGAGGAACCCTGAAAACAACTTGCCCTCGGCATATCGCCCTAGTTTGGATAGCATTTCCCCTCCCAGAAAATGTTCTAATGCTCGGAAAACCCACATAACTGTATTTATCTTACATTGACTTCTTTCTGAATAGACATGTGAAGGAGGTACAGTGGTACCTTGGTTTTCAAATGCCACAGAAGCCAAACGTTTTGGTTTTCGAACGCCGAAAACCCGGAAGTAAATGCTTCCATTTTCGGAGGTCGAACGGCTTCTGCACATGTACGCCTTTGCGCCTTGGTTTTCGAACGTTCCAGTAGTCAAACGGTCTTCCGGAACAGACTACACTTGAAAAACCAAGGTACCACTGCATGGGGAACCTCTGGCCTTCCAGATCTTTCTGAGGTAGAACTCCCTTTATCTCTGACTTGCTGGGCTGATGGGAATTGTAGTTCACAGCGTCTGGAGGGCCAGAGGTTCCTCTTATTTGTAGTATTTTTAAGTATTTTATTTAAGTATTTGATGCACCCTTTATTTTGTATCATAAGCTGCCCTGGGCGTTTATTTAAAGGGCGGGATACAAATCAAGAAAAGCAAACAGTTCCTCTCTTCAAAATCGTTGCTAAACCAACGTATCCATGCACAGCCGTGGAAAGAAAGAATAAGAGCTCACCAAGGTTGTTTTCTATGGGATTAAGCTTTATTAAGACTATGCATTCAGGACTATTTTGCAGGAGACAGCTGAGGCCTCGCCTTCGTAACATTTTCCGTCCTTGACATGAAAATGCAAGCAGGGTGTGTGGAGAACAGACTCGTTCCAACTCAGAAAACATATCAGTATAACCTTCTTGGTAAATAAAACATTCTCTGGGAGAAGAGATGGGGTTTCAAGCTCCTGTATATGGTGGATGCTTTGCTAACCGCCATTTCTCCCCATTCTTTTCACTTCCAACTTCCCTTCTTGAGTGTCTTTTCCATTGCCTTAAGCTGCTCCAGTCCTCACTAGGGAAGCCGTCCTGCAAGAGGCAGCTGCATGGAGATGCTTCGTCCATCCGCCTGCAAAGTTAAGCACAGTTGGGACAACGTCAGTTGCAAAAGGATACAGAGGGCTAGCTGGCTGAATTGGTCCTACTTGAGCCAGCAAGGAGGCCAGGGGAGAATTAGCTGTGGGGTCTCAGAATGGGTGATCTTCATAAAAGGGGAGGGGGGGAGAGAAGGTTAAAGGGAGCCCCTCCAAGATCACTTAAAAACCAGGGCAGAAATAGCACACCTACCAGCTGCAGGTTCAAAGAGACGGGAGCTATTCCTCAGCCGTTGACTTGGAGGAGCTGGAGGACTTGGCCACCTGGATTATTTCTACGGAGGTGAATGCTTTGCCAGCTGAGACTCTGTGCCTCGTGCGTAGTTTGTTCAGGGCCGACTCGGCCATCCCAGCCCTCTCTTCGGCATCGTCCAACTCATGCACAGTCTTCCGGTACCTCGCCAGACTCTGGTTAGCCTGTTCTTCCTATAGGGAGTTGAAGTGGGGGGAAAGAGTTTGGTTGTTTTGTACTGGGCGGCTTGAGAAACAGTTTTCGGTCATTTGCTGGGAGCGGATGCATGCCTGCGTTTCCCCAAAGGTCTCGTACAGGAACACACCCGCACCATATATTTTTACACATTTCTACCACTTTTACATTCATAGCTGTTGGGAGTGTTGCAAGTATCGACTCTGTGTTAAGTGGAAATGCTGACTCGCGAGGTGTGAGGTGTGAGTCAGCCTCACAAGCAACTGGGAGAGAGCTAATAGGTTTAAAGCAGTGTTTCTCAAACTTGAGTCACCAGCTATTTTGGGACTACAACTCCCATCATCCCTAGCTAGCAGGACCAATGGTCAGGGATGATGGGAATTGTAGTGTGAATTAGGATGAGGTAGACTGCAACTGGAATAAAAGCTTTACATGGAACAAGGGGTGACTCCGGAGTGCTTCACGGGGTTGCTATCCATCAGTAACAATATTCCACTGGTTGTACCACTTTTAACAGTCATCCTAGGCGCCAACTCCTTGAGGCCCTGAGTGCCCGAGCACCCACAAAATTCCCCATGAAGGGGCCAGGCACTCACAAATTTCAGTGCCAGGGCCATGCACGCTGCATGGCACCCACGGTCTCTGGCACCCAAAGTTGTGGGGCCAAGCTGGAACTCCTGACAATTGTGGCTCCCCCCCCCAAAGAATCCTGGGAGCTGTAGTTTACACCCACACAGAGCTGCAGTTCTCAGCACTCTACAGTTCCCAGGATTCTGTGGGGGGAGACTTGTGTTTTAAATGTGCTTTAAAATGCGTGTTGTGGATGTGACCGAAGCCGAAATGCATTGTTCCTAGAGTACACTGGGATCCCTGATGTTAAGCAGAGTGAGGTGGCAGATGGTGGCAAGTGGCAGCGACGTCACATCTGCACATCATGCACCCTTTAAGCAAGCCTGATGGCCCTCTCAAATAAAAGGGCTTCTTTTATTCCTTATGCGTTGATTTTTATCACATTCCAATTTGAATTCCATGGAATTTAGACTGCAGTGCAATAGAGCAGAACACAAGAAACGAAAGAAGCAATTAAAAATACCGTATTTTTCGCTCTATAGGACACACTTTTTCCCCTCCAAAAATGAAGTGGAAATGTGTGTGCGTCCTATGGAGTGAATGCAGGCTTTCGCTGAAGCCTGGAGAGCGAGAGGGGTCAGTGCGCACTGACCCCTCTCGCTCTCCAGGCTTCAGGCAGCTATCCACAAGCTTTCGGAGCGCTCCAAAGGCTTGCGGATAGCAGCCTGCAGCCTGAAGTCTGGGGAGTGCAGTGCCAACTCCCGCTGCGCTCCCCGGGCTTCAGGCAGCTATCCGCAAGCCTTCTGAGCGCAGCGGGAGTTCCCGCTGGGCTCCGAAGGCTTGCGGATAGCAGCCTGTTCTGGGGGCTGGGGTCGGGGGAAGCTCGGGCTTCCCCCGCCTCAGCCCCGCAGCTAAAAAGGAAGTTTGGAAGCCCCTGCGATTCCCCACCCCCTAGTCAATGTGCCTGTCAAGGGAGGAGGCAGGGGAAGAGAGAAATGATGCTCAAGGCCACTCCTGGTACATACAGCTTCCTCGATCTGCCTCTTGTAGGTCTTCATCTTGCTCTGCAGCTTCTCCACCAGCTCCTGCAAGCGCTGGTTGGTCTTGTGGTCCTCCTCCGTTTGGAAGACCAGCTCCTTCAGGCGACGCTCATTCTTGTGCACGATTTTCATCGTCTCCACGTGGCGCTTCTGTTCCGAATCCAGCTCTGTTTCCAGCTCCTTGATCTGGAAAAGGGGGTGGGGGAGATTGAGGCCGTGGAAATGTGGAAAGCTACCTTAAACTGAGTCAGATCCTTGGTCCCTCTCGCTGGGAACTGTCTACACTGACTGGCAGCAGCTATCCAGGGTTTTGGGCAAGGGGCTGAACCTGGAACTGCCAGCGGGCAAAAAGGATTTCCTACCACAGGGCTACAGCCCTTTCCAAGGGACCTAAGACAATGTCTTCTACTGAATTCACTGGGTGACCATGAGTTCTAGTGTTATATGAGAGAGGGAGGGAGGGAGGGAGGGAGGGAGGGAGGGAGGAAGGAAGGAAGGAAGAAAGAAAGAAAGAAAGAAAGAAAGAAAGAAAGAAAGAAAGAAAGAAAGAAAGAAAGAAAGAAAGAAACCTCTCTCTGAAGAAGAAGAGGAGTTTGGATTTGATATCCCGCCTTTCACTCCCTTTTAAGGAGTCTCAAAGCGGCTCACATTCTCCTTTCTCTTCCTCCCCCACAACAAACACTCTGTGAGGTGAGTGGGGCTGAGAGACTTCAGAGAAGTGTGACTGGCCCAAGGTCACCCAGCAGCTGCATGTGGAGGAGCGGGGAATCAAACCCGGTTCACCAGATTATGAGTCCACCGCTCTTAACCACTACACCACACTGGCTCTGTCCAATTCCTCCACATCATTCTATTCACCTCTGTGATTTCCCTGAGGGGCAGATGGGACTTGTCAGCCTGGGAAGGCAGCCCATCTAGGAGAAGGAAAACCCTGATCCTAAACCTCTGCTGCCTTGCAGGACATATTCAGGAGGAGAAGCAGCTAAGGAGTAACCCCACACAAATTCAGAGTGGAGTCCCTAAGACGGTTGGATGGCGCATTGTATGGCTCCTTCTGGCATCTCTTGCAGCCAAGCTGTTTCCAAACGTCTTGGTCTGCTTTCCTTTGGACCACACCAGAGAGGTCTTGTCATGTGAGAAGCCCAGGACCTCCATACACCTTGCCCTGGCTTGTGAGGTCGCTTTGGCGCTGCTAACACAGCAGTTTGACTCCACCCCTGGAGGCACACTCCATTGTCTCTTGAGACAGATGCCGATTAAAAAATAAGTAATGATTTCTCCTCTTAACTGCCTTTTCTGTGGCCCTCATGGTGAAGAAGGTTCTCTGCTCCCGGCAGGTCTGGGGTTAATCTGAAGATTCAGCACCTCTGTGCATCTTTGGTCTGGCAACATGCATATTTTGGGGACGAGGTCAGAGGCAACGGGGAAGCGTCCTCCTACCTTGGTCTCCAG
This sequence comes from Podarcis muralis, assembly GCF_964188315.1. Taxonomy (NCBI): domain Eukaryota; kingdom Metazoa; phylum Chordata; class Lepidosauria; order Squamata; family Lacertidae; genus Podarcis; species Podarcis muralis. The sequence continues at coordinate 46,132,941 of NC_135668.1, forward strand.
CTTCATGATGGTTCGCTTCCCTCCTTTCAGGGCCATTTGCTCAGCTTCCTCCATCTTGACTTGCAGGTCTTTTATGGTGACCTCATGGTTCTTCTTAATCCTCTCCAGGTGCATGGAGTGATCTTGCTCCTGGCGCAGCTCCTCTGCCATGCGGGTCGCCTGGAAGGGGTGGGGAGGGTAAGTAGTAAGTATTAGAATCACCAAGAGCAGCAAGCGTCAGAACTCGGCTCCATCTCATGTATTCAGAGCAGCCCAACGGAAGGAAGGGGAATGTTGAGTGATACTCAGGGCTATGGAACGCAAGTAGCTGGCCTCAACCTGTTTATTGAGCGTGCATCCTGATATCTTTGTAGGAAAGTGAGGCAATGCTATCTACTGTATTTGATGGTCTCTGTGTACTTTCCCCATCACTTTCCTAACTGCAAATAGCCCGTTTTTTTTTTAAATGGTTGTACCAGAGCACTTTAATCCAATTTAATTGTGCAAACCTTAATTTTCGGTGCACAGTCCCTTCTGCAAAATAGTGATAGCCTGGAGTTGACCGAGGTGTGATTAAAAAATAAACAAACATGAATGAAGAGTATGAGATTCCTCATCCTTTAACCTCACATTATTGATACACAAAGGATCATCCCTTTCTATTTGCCACCATAAAAATAATAGGCTATAATTATCCCTGAGCCTTATTCGGCAGGGATGCAACTCACATCAGCCACTGCCTTCTTTGCTTTCTCGTCCGCCGTTCGGAACTCGCTGATGAGCTCCTCGTGATCATTAGTGATGCGCTGGAGGTCAGATTCCAGTTTTCTCTTGATCACCAGCAGGCTTTGGTTCTGCAGAGGGAAAAGAAGAGTTTGGGGTAAGCAATTGCCTCAGTTGTTGCAGAAATGCAGAGACAGACTGCCTGTTCTAATGCCTGAATGCTGCTTTTTTTATTGCATGCTTTGAGCTAGTTGCCTGTGATGATGGCTGGTGCCACTGGGCCTGATAGGACAGAAAGCAAGGAGACCCACAACAGGTAGCACCAAAACCAGTGACAGGCAGAGCCAGCTTAGTCTAGTTTGGTCCCTGCCTCCCTGCTGAGTTCTGCAAGGGGCAATAATGCGACTAAGGAGGAGAAAGTCAACAGGGAGTGCCACCATCTGGACTGGCGGCAAGTAAGAAGACAGACGGGCAGTATCAAAGAATGAGCCAGCAGTAAATCACACCATTCAAGGTTGGAGTTAACTCTTTATTTGCCAAAACATTATTTTCACAGACTTGGCGGAGAGTGCGGCCTAACAAGCAAAACAGCTCCTTCCCGTTGGGTCTTAGACATAAAATCAGTTGCTGAGACTGAAAGCCCCCGCCTCCCCACAGCTGTCTGTCCCCTCATCTTCAGGGTTTTCCCCCAAACAATTTGAGACTGTTCCTGTGTGAGGCTAATTTCTCCTCCACCCTCTTCATGCCTCTGCTGGTTCTGGGAGACCAGCAGGGAGGGGAGCTTTTCACAGCAGAAGGGGGAGACACCCATGACTCTTCACCACCTGGGCTCACCTCTGCCCCTTGGCCTCCCTCCTCTCCTGCTTCAGCTTGTGCCTCTGATTCTGGACTTCTATCTGCCACAGACTCTCCCATCTCACTAAGCCCTGTTACTTCTTCAGCTTCTGATACATCCTCTTCCCAGTCTGACTACTCGGCGGCATCCCACCACCACTGTCCAGGCTCTGAGCCTCCTTCCCTTCAGGGTTCCCCAGCCAGTTCCTCCCATCATTCCTCTGCGTCCAGCCAGTCGATGACTTCTAGGGGCTGGCTAAGGGCAGACAGACTAGTGAAGGAGCGCTGCCCTAATGGACCACTCTCCATTGGCTGGTCTAAGCAGGGCGTGCGTCTGCTTAGTTTTACCAACGGGTTCAACATGCTGCACATCAAACTGCCCAGCTAGTCAGCCAACCACACCCAGGACAGGCAGGTCCTCTGTCCTCACCTGGACGTTGAGTTCATTGTGCCTCTCGGAGACCTCCACCAACTCCTGCTCAAGCAGTTTGCGGGAGCGCTCGCTGCCCTCCAGGCCGGTGCGAACTTCCTCCAGCTCCGTTTGGAGAAGGCTGAGGCGACGCTCCTGGAGGTTGTACTGTTCCCGGAGCTCTTCATGCTGGCGGGCATCCTCGTCCATCTGGATCTGGAGGTCCTGAAGGTGGAAAAGTAGCCAGTGGAGTCAGGCTGGGGACCACCCCAGATCCACAAGATGGGTTGCACATGGGACATGCAGCACTGTACCTAATATTAGTCACGTTCATTGAGGTCCAGCTCTGAGGGCCTTCTGGTGGTTCCCTCACTGCGAGAAGTGAAATTACAGGCAACCAGGCAGAGGGCCTCCTCAGTAGTGGTACCCGCCCCATGGAATGCCCTCCCATCAAATGTCAAGGAGATAAATAACTATACACCTTTTAGAAGACATCTGAAGGCAGCCCTGCGTCTGAAAGTCTTTAATGTTTGATGTCTTATTGTGCTTTTATGCCCAGAGTGGCTGGGGCAACCCAGTCAGATGGGTGGGTTACAAATAATGAAATCAGCAACATCGTTTGGTGTGGCTAACTCAGTTCCACTCATTTCAATGGGTCTACTCTGAGAACTTGGATAGCTACAACCTGTACCTAGGAAGCTGCCTTAGGCTGAGTCAAGCTGTTGGCCTATCAAACTCCATCTCATTTACACTGGTTGTAGACCAGTCTGTCCACACCCCAATCTGAACTCTGCCAAACTGTACATAATCTGCCCTGAAAAGAGCCATTGCTCAGTGTAGGGTGTTGGAAAGAAAGGCGTTTCGGTTCACATTTTGACTGGGCAAGAGCCTTGGCTCAGAGGTAGAACACGCAAGAAGACCACAGAAGGTCTTGAGATCAACCTTGCCAGCTCTGTCTGAGGAGAACAAGCAACCCAGGGGTTTCTCCAACTTGTGTTAACCTGCAAAGCTTTTCCTCAGAAGACCATCCCCTCCAGGCACCATTTTCTCTTCCGCCTGGCTTCTCCCTCCCTTCCTCATGATCTTTTTCTCACCTTGATCTGTTGCTGGAGTTTCTTCAGCGTCTTGACCAGCTCGCTGTTGTTCCTGTTGGCGTGGTCCAGCTGGATCTCCATCTCGTTCAGGTCGGTCTCCATCTTCTTTTTCAGACGGAGCGCCTCAGCCCGGCCTTTCGCCTCCAGCTCCAGGCTGGATTGAAGGGCCTCAATGGCCCGCTGGTGGTTTTTCCTGCAGAGGAGAACAAAGGCATCCATTTGTCTCAATTCCACTCCCCCACCCCCTTAGTTTTTTATTTATACTTTTCAAATTTATACCTTTCATTAGTTTTACAATCAATTTAACGTTTCAAAATTTGACTTCCTCCCCCCTCTTTCTGCGGTTCCTTAAATTTATTTTTTAATATCTTCTGCATACCCAAATTCATTTAACTTGCTCGTTTAATTATCTACTGTAAATATATACTTTTATAAAACGGCAGGTTATTACAATAATCCTGCTAATGTTTTTATCTGTTTACAATTTATCTGTAAATATTCAATAAACCATTTCCATTCTTTTATTAAAAAAAGTTTGTTTTCTTGATTTATTATTCTTCCGGTAAGTTTCGCCATTTCTGCATGTTCCATAAGTTTTTGTATCCATTCTTCCTTTGCGGGGACTTCTTCTAGTGTCTCAATCCCTCTCAGTCATGAAGCTCAGTTGGGGATCTTACACTAATCTGTCTGTCTGTCTGTCTGTCTGTCTGTCTGTCTGTCTGTCTGTCTCTCTCTCTCTCTCTCTAATGTGCCAAAAAATTATCCTGCATTTCATCATTGTACATTACTGAATACAGAAATGCCGTCTGAAAATTATCAAAGAGGATTGAAATGGTCAATGAAAATCTCATGAATGGGATATGGGTTTTTGATGCAGTTACCTTGCCAAGTCTCCTTCCTTTCATTTTAAACCTCCTCACCTAGCATTCTGCCCTCTGCAGCCTCCTCAGGTGCCTGCACTCCCATAAAAGGCCAGAGGAAGATGTTGTGAACTTATACCTCCCCACTTGGGCTTTTTCGAATCGGGGAATGCAGGCAGCAGGGAAGGCTGCAGAAATATTTACCAGAAAGAAAACCACACACATACACACACACCAGCCACTTTTCTAGACCAAGGAAAGTTCAAAATCCCACAACCACTGATATCCCAAATAAGTTAACAAGTGTTCCAAATAGAACAGCTATAAAATGAGAAGTAATGTTCACTGGCTGGCAGTGTGGAGCAGTGGCTAGAGTGCTGGACTAGGGACAGAGAGACCAAGGGTTCAAATCCCCACTCAACACATTGGGTGACTTTGGGCTAGCCACCGTCTCTGCCTAACCTACCTCGCAGGGTGGTTGTGAGGATTAAAACAAAGATTAAAAAGGGGAGAACCTCATCTCTCTCAAATACTTCTTTTTTTGTTGTTCCCAGTTTTAACCTTCCGCTTCCTGCCTCTCGCACGCGTTCTGCGCTCCATACCTTGTGGCTTCAAACTCCTCCTCCTTCTCATGAATCCTCCTGTCAATGTCTGCCTTGACTTGCGCCAGTTCAAGCTGGATGCGGATGAGCTTGCTCTCTTCCACCTGTCGGCAGAAACAAGGAGACGTGTGGATGACAGGCTCTTTAAAGGGGAAAACAGCTATTGACTACTTTAGTAGGGACCGATCAGCTATGGGTGTCTGAGCGATGTGGGGCAAAGGACTTGGAACCCCCTTCAAGCTCGGCAAAGGAACATAACTCCCAACACTTACCTTAGACGCTCAGGTGCCAATCAAGCTTATTATTATTTTCTTTTTCATGTACCATTATTCTTTACTCTCTACCTCATAGCACAGGTTTCCTCAACCTTGGCCCTCCAAATGTTTTGGGCCTACAACTCCCATGTTCCCTAGCTAGCAGGACCAGTGGTCAGGGATGAAGGAAATTGTAGTCTCAAAACATCTGGAGGGCTGAGGTTGAGGAAGCCTGTCATAGCATATCCGAATCTTAAAGGTAAAGGTAAAGGGACCCCTGACCATTAGGTCCAGTTGTGGACGACTCTGGGGTTGCGGCGCTCATCTCGCTTTATTGGCCGAGGGAGCCGGCGTACAGCTTCCGGGTCATGCGGCCAGCATGACTAAACTGCCTCTAGCGAACCAGAGCAGCACATGGAAACGCCGTTTACCTTCCCGCCAGAGTGGTACCTATTTATCTACTTGCACTTTGACGTGCTTTCGAACTGCTAGGTTGGCAGGAGCTGGGACCGAGCAACGGGAGCTCACCCTGTCGCGGGGATTCGAACCGCCGACCTTCTGATCGGCAAGTCCTAGGCTCTGTGGTTTAACCCACAGCGCCACCCGCGTCCCGAATCTTAGGATCAATCAAGGCTACTAGCTCGGCTTATGGCTATTCTCTGCCACCATGGTCAGAGGCAATGATGTTTCTGAATACCAGCTGCTGGGAATTGCAGCTGTGCAGAGTATTATCACGCTCAGATCCTGTTTCCAGGCTTTTCATGGCCACCTGAGTACAACAGCAACTCTGCCCCTTGCAGTTTCCTGCAACTGGCATTCAGAAGCACCACTTCCTCTCACTGAGCAGGAGGCCAATGGAATATGGATGGCGATGCCCTTTGCAGGGCCGGAAATGCTGAAAAAATGAGGCTGCTCATGTTTTTCGTGTTGGCGTTCATCTGTCTCGAGACGCAACGGAGTGTGCCTCTGGGGGTGAAGTCAAATCGCTGCATTTGCAGCACCAAAGTGACCTCCCCGGGGTGCAAGCCTGGGCGGTGTGCATGGAGGTCCTGGGCTGCCCACATGACAAGCCACACACACACACCCTTGACCTCGCTGATGTGGTCCGAAGGAAAGCAGAGCAAGGCATTTGGCAGCAGCTTGGCTGCAGCAGTTGCTGGAAGGAGGCGTACAGGACGACAAAGAGAAATGAGGCCGGGGAAAGGCTGGCACTGCAGCATAAAGGCTGCTGGACACGCCCCCCCATGGCACCTGGTTGGACGGCCACCGGGGGGGGGGGGCATGAGCGCCAGCCAGGTGAGCTGGAGGCAGGGGGCAACGCCCCCTGCTAGGAGCGGTGTTCAGGCTCCCGCCCACAACCACTCCCCTCTCTTTCAGGGAGGAGAGTCTTTGCTGGCAGGAGGCGTACAAGGTGCCATCCAACCGTCTTAGGAACCACATTCTGGATTTGTGCAGGTTTCACTCCTTAGCCTTTTCTTCTCCTGAAGATATCCCGTAAGGCCATGGAGGTTTAGGATCAGAGTTTTCCTTCTCCTAGACGGGCTGCCTTCCCAGGTAGATGAGCCCCATCTGCCCCTCACTTCCCTCTACAGCACATGCAGAAACTGCCTTCTTGACCACTGGACCCTCTATTGGTCTTGTCTGCTCCAGAGCCTGTCTCCACACGCAGGGGAAGTCCTACTAATGCTTAATAAATAAACAAGGAATCATTACCTCCAGGGTTGATTCTGCTTCTTCCAGGGCCACCTGCAGCTCGTCCTTCTCAAGCTCCAGTTTCTTCTTCATCTTCTGCAGCTCATGGACACTCCTCCCTCCCTCGCCCAGCTGGTCAATCAGATCTTTAATCTCCTCTGAGGGGGGAAAAAGCACACACACAAATCTTTTCAATGCTTCCGTGGTATTTCAGGCCTGCAAACTGGAGGGATGTACAAATCTCTCCATTTCCGTTCCACCACATTTCTCATTCGTCCGCACCAATTTGTGATTTAAAAACAACTCATGGAAACTCATCGACATTTGAGTGCGAATTTCTCCTCATAAGCAATTTTTGCATGTAGTTTTGCCTAACAGGCACACATTTGTAAGTGGTTTCCTCCAATGAAATGCATTTCGTATGTTTATTTTCACTTATATAGGCATTCCTATGCACATTTCACTCTAGGACAGGGGTCAGCAACCTGCAGCCCATGGGCCACAAGCAGCCCATGGGGGTCGTTTAAATGGCCCCCGAGCCACCCCCGAACCGAGCCACCTGCTCGGCAAGTCCCTGCATGCTGCGCTAAACCGGCACAGTGCAGCGCTTCTGTGGGCGCAGACACAATCTGGCCCACGGAGCGATCTCCCGGGAGTGAACTGGCCCAGGCGAGGTACACCTTGCTGACCCTGGCTCTAGAATATGCATTTTTGGAGACGAAGAAGAAGAGTTTGGATTTGATATCCCGTTTTATCAGTACCTTAAGGAGTCTCAAAGTGGCTCACAACTTCCTTTCCCCTCCTCATCCACAACAAACACTCTGTGAAGTGAGTGGGGCTGAGAGACTTCAAAGAAGTGTGACTGGCCCAAGGTCACCCAGCAGCTGCATGTGGAGGAGCAGGGAAGCGAACCCAGTTCACTAGATTACGAGTCCACCGCTCTTAACCACTACACCACACTGGCTCTCATGTGTTACTTTGCTTAATAACTGCAAGGGAAAATTCATGGAAGCACAAATTTCGAAGGAGGGCTGTATTTCTGTCCGTGTCTTGTATTTCAGAAAGTGAAAATTAGATCAGTTCGCCTTCTGATTGGAACTGAACCAAATCTTGTCTCCACCCTATTTCCTAGCACAGAGAAACTACAGCCCCAGAAACACTTGCCTTGGAGGGTCTTGTTATCCTTCTTCACAGATTCCAAGTGCTCCAAGGATTCCTCATAGGCCGTCTTGAGCTTGAAGTTCTCTGTCATGTACATGCGGCACTCCTTCTGGGAGTTGTCTACTTCCAGCTGCAGCTCCTCGCACTTCTGGTGCCACTCCGCAAGCATCTTGTCAAAGGCTCTCTGCTTCTTGTCCAGGGCTGCGCAGGCTGCATTGGCCTGGGGAGAGAAAGTCAAGCAGGGCATTTAATAATACAGTGGTACCTCTGGTTGCGAACGGGATCCGTTCCGGAGGCCCATTCTTAACATGAGCAGAACGCAACCTGCGTCTGTGCATGTGCAGGTCATGATTCGCCACTTCTGCGCATGCACATGACATCATTTTGTGCATCTGCGCATGCGTGAGCAGCGAAACCCGGAAGTAACCCTTTCCGGTTCTTCCGGGTTGCTGGGGGACGCAACCTGAAAACACTCAACCTGAAGCAAACGTAACATGAGGTATGACAATAATAATAATAATAATAATAATAATAATAATAATAATAATAATAATAATAATAATAATAATTTACTATTTATACCCTGCCCATCTGGCTACTCTGGGCGGCTTCCAACAAAAGATTTAAAAATGCATTAAAACATCAGTCATTAAAAACTTCCCTAAACAGTTTTGGGAACTGCGAATCGGGTACCTTCTCGAGATCCAGAGTGAGGTCTTCCACTTCCATCTGCAGCCTCTGCTTGTTCTTCTCCATGCTGGCCACCCGGGCTTGAGCCGTTTCAGCCGTCTCCTCTGCCTCCTGGAGCCGGGCGGTCAACTTTCTCCTGGAAGAAGACACCGCGACACGAGAATGCAAGTCAGCGTTGCATCGGTTGTGGGTTTAATACCGTAGGTGGCGGCAGCATCCTTCCAGAGTAACATTGCTGCATCCCTTCCTGGCTCTCAGACAGGCCCATAACTGGAGATGTGCTTCCATGCACTTCACCTGACACCTCTACAGGGATGAGGATGGAGATATCTGGATCTGACTGTAAAGAAGGCGGCAGGTGAACTAATCTGGGGAGGCCATTCCACAGCAGAGAAGGCTGCAACGCAATTGCATTGGGCGCACTTGCTCCAAGCCGATTTCCAGACCGAATTCAACGTGCCTGTCTTAAAGCCCTCCATGTGGGGATGGGAGACCCTCTGGCACCCCGGATGTTGCTGGACTACAACTCCCATCAGCCCTAACCAGGCTGGCAGGGGCCAACGACTGTTGGGAGTTCCAGCAACATGCGGACGGCACATCGGCTATTCCCCAAGATAGATACTGGGCACCATAAAGAGCAGGGGATATTTCGTGTTTATTATGGAACCTTTGTCCCAGCGCAGGCGACAACAGAATGATAAGTTGTCGAACAAATAAAATTATGAACAACTGGAAAACAAAGCACTTCCATTTATAAAAAACACACACACAAACATTTCAACGCAATTCCACATATAAATAGAGTTTTAAAAATAGTTCCAGTGCAGATTCAGACTGGGGAAAATCTCTGCTTAAAAGACTTGATGAAAGAGGAAAGGAATGGAAAGACGACAGCGGCAGCATCCAGTGGTCGAGCTTCATGCTCCGGCACCAGGGGGCGGAGAGCAAGCAGGGGCGGGGGCTGGTGCGCATCCCGGGGGTGTGGAATGCCGCCTGTGAGGGCATGGTGCCCAGCGCAGGCAGGGGAGCAGCCGCGATGGCACCCTAGAGGGATTGCGTTGCCAGGGGCGGTGCGCTCCCCCCGCACTCCTCTTCCTCCGCCACGGACAGCGTCTGTCTCATATTCCAGGGAAGGTGCAAACACACCAAAAGCCCAATTCCTACATTCCTTCTTGTCTGGCCCTTGGGACACCTCCAGGCCAGCTCTCCTTTGCACCCTGCTTGAGTATTTTCCTGTGGTTGGAAAGTGTTGTTTATAATCCCCTTTCCTTGCCTGGACAGAGGATAGAAAGAGGAAGTGGTATGTGTGTGCCTACTGTAAAGGTAAAGGGACCCCTGACCATTAGGTCCAGTCGTGACCGACTCTGGGGTTGCGATGCTCATCTCGCTTTATTGGCCAAGGGAGCCGGCGTACAGCTTCCGGGTCATGTGGCCAGCATAACTAAGCTGCTTCTGGCGAACCAGAGCAGTGCACAGAAACGCCATTTAACTTCCTGCCGGAGCGGTACCTATTTATCTACTTGCACTTTGACGTGCTTTCGAACTGCTAGGTTGGCAGGAACAGGGACCGAGCAACGGGAGCTCACCCCGCTGCAGGGATTCGAACCGCCAACCTTCTGATCGGCAAGTCCTAGGCTCTGTGGTTTAGCCCACAGCGCCACCCGCTTTGCCTACTGTACAAAAGTATAATTTACACGTATTGTTCCACCCACTTGTCTCTGGCTCTGACCAACACTAGCATATGGCCATCAGAAGGTTGACCAGGAGCCCCCTCCCTCTCCCCAAAATCATGCTCACTTAGTCTCTTCCAGCTCCTCCGTCCTCTGAATGGCATCCGTTTCATATTTGGTCCTCCACGTGGTGACTTCGGTGTTGAGCTTGGAGACCAAGCGTTGCAGCTCTGCTTTGCCGCCTTGCTCTTCCTCCAGCTGCTCTTTGATCAGGTCCAGGTCGTGTTTGGTGTTGGCCAGACTTACCACGGCGGCGCTCCGAGCCTACAGACACCAAAGCCATAGCTGCTTAGTACAGTTTCCCATTTAGTTCCTCTACTTAAAATTTCTACCCTGCCCTTCAGCCCTACATGGCTCGACCCTGGTAAGCCCAGGTGATCAGAGTGTATGGAGAGGTCCATAGGTACACTCTTCACACCAGGAGTGGCTCAACTTTGACCCTCCAGATGTTGGGCTACAACTTACATCATTGTTTCCCAAACTTGGACCTTTAGCTGTTTTGGGACTACAATTCCCATCATCCCTGACCACTAGTCCTGCTAGACTCCCTCAGAAGGTGGTGGACTCTCATTCATTGGTAGACTCCCTCAGAAGGTGGTGGACTCTCAATCATTGCTAGACTCCCTCAGAAAGTGGTGGACTTTCATTCATTGCTAGACTCCCTCAGAAGGTGGTAGACTCTAGACTCCCTCAGTCCTGCTAGAAGGTGATGGACTCTCATTCATTCATTGCTAGACTCCCTCAGAAGGCAGTGGACTCCCATTCATTGGAGGTTTATAAGCAGAGGTTGGATGGCCACATGCCATGGATACTCAGCACATGAGATTCCTGCATTGCAGGGGGTTGAGCTAGATGACCCTCAAGGTCCCTTCCAACTCTACAATTCTATGATTCTATGCAAAGCACCCTCCTTCTCGGTGAACCGGAATGTGATGCACTCCTATGAGAAAAAGCAAATTGCTGACTCTGGCTGCATACTGGCAATCTTTTGTTTTGTTTTGTTTTAAAGGGAAAATTGTAGTCCATGATAATTATGAAGACATGTCAGGTCTGGGCCAGAGGTAGCTGTCAGGAGCCAGGAAATAAGACCAATGAAGATTAGGACGTCAACCAGAAGGTTGGACTGGAGAACCAAACTGGGATCAGGGCCACAGAGCAAGCCCAGAAGCACAAGACTTGCCACAGCTCAGATAATTATTGGTGCTTAAACAAAGTGCCATTGAGTCAGGAAGTCTTCTTATACTCTGTTCTGCCCAGGAAGAGCCAATGGCCAGCCTGGGTCAGTCAGTCCAGAAGGTTCTACACTGCGAAGCTGCAGTGACGTTTCTCGCCACATGGGGCTGGAAGGTTTGATTGGGGAAGAGCCAGAGTGCCACCCTCCATGGCAAAGGACCTACCCTTTAAGGCAGGAATAAGGAACAATAGCGAACCAGTTGAGATCTTCAACATGCTGCAGTTATGGAGTCCACCACATGGGGCAGCATTCCTGACAGAAGGTTCTTATACTGAGAGGCTGCGCTTCTGCCGCTCATCCCAAGGGGGCGCTGGTCAGCAGTTCTGAATGAGGCATGCATGTTTTTCTATACAATTATTCACCCATCTTTACCTTGGACTCTTCGTCCAGCTGCCGCTTGAAGTCGTCCACCTGGGAGGTGAGGGACGTCTTGACGCGGAGAATCTGGTTCAGCCTCGTCTGGCTCTCCTCATGCTCCCGACTCAGCTCACTGTTCTCAGCTGTAGCAGAAAGTAGCGGGAAAGCCCAGGCTTAAGGGTCTGCGATAGGGGCAGAGAATCTTTCTGCCTCACAAGCCAAATTTGACAGGCGGGTTGACGTCACATGGTTGTGTGGTGTCACACGACTGGCTGGTGGTCCTGGTCACCTGTCAAACCCCTTTGTTCTGGGGTTCCTAAGTGCATTGCTGGCCCTAAGCACCACGTTTGGAGAGACGTCAATCACAGGGTTGGTGAGGGGAGAAAGACGCTGCATTTCACTTGCTTGCTTTGGCTGTGCCAGAAGAGAACATGTGTACACAACAAAACAGCAGACCTTAACACCTGCTTGTCAGCAATTGAGCGAGGTTAAATCCTGCTGTGTCAGCTGTGCCTGCCAGTTCCCCTCTGGGAACAGGTGTGCACAGCCAAAGAAAGCCCGTAAAAAAGAATGAAAGCCAGCTAAAGAGCTTTCAAGCAGCCCTGCACTCCTGTGGAGGTTGCAACAGCAGCTGTGGGCTGCTTGAAAGCCCTTTTGCAAAGGGCTTTAAAGCAGCTTTGTGCTGGTGTTTCAGCCTCTGGTTTTCAGAGGCTGGGAGAGCAGCCCTGGGCTGTTTGAAAGCCCTTCAATTTTAGCAAGATTCCAATGCCTCCTGATTCAAGAAGGGAGAATGAAGGAAAAGGAAGGGAGATAAAGGAGAAAGGTCTGCTGCAGTGCTAGGCAGCATATGAATACCAAGGACTAAATAAACAGTCCAGGCTTCCTCAAACTTTGCCCTCCGGATGTTTTTGGCCTACAACTCCCATGATCCCTAGCTAGCAGGACCAGTGGTCAGGGATGATGGGAATTGTAGTCTCAAAACATCTGGAGGGCCGAGGCTGAGGAAGCCTGAACTAATCAGTTAAAATGTAGTTACAGATAGGTAGCCGTGTTGGTCTGCCATAGTCAAAACAAAAAAAATTCCTTCCAGTAGCACCTTAAAGACCAACTAAGTTAGTTCTTGGTATGAGCTTTCGTGTGCATGCACACTTCTTCAGATACCATCTATCTATCTGAAGAAGTGTGCATGCACACGAAAGCTCATACCAAGAACTAACTTAGTTGGTCTTTAAGGTGCTACTGGAAGGAATTTTTTTCAGTTAAAATGTAATAAATGTGTTATAAACATGTGACACCAGAGGTTGCTGTAGAGCAATGTAATGTAAAATTGCATTGAGAGCTATATAACACTTTAAAAGCGTTTTTTACAATCAGTATAGATCCAGCCCAAGAATGAGTTGGACGCAACATTGCAGGCAACCGAATCAGTCCAGAAAGATCCTGACCTTGGAGCCTGCTCCTGATCGCATTAATTTCCGCTTGGTTCTTCTCCATCTCGGCCAGCCTTGCATTGGCTTCAGACAGGTTGTCTTCCAGCTTGCGGACATGAGCATCAGCATTCATCTGCAGAAGACGTGGAGTGGATGGTATATAAAGCAAAGAGGTGCTCACATCCTTCTTACCTTTTCAAGAGCACCCAAGTCTTTGCGAACGGGAGAAACTAACCCTACCTTGGACTTCTGGATGGTCTCCATGCTGGCGCTGAGGTCTTCAATCTCGGCCTTCATGACCTGCTTGTCTTTCTCCAGCTTGGACTTCACCCTCTGCAGGTTCTCAAGGTGCTCAGTCATCTCCGCCATGGCGTCCGTGTGCTTCTTGCGGAGGGTGGAAGCCGTGGCCTCACTCTGCAAGGCAGCCTCCTCCAGCTCCCGGCGGAGCTTCAGCAGCTCGGCCTCCCGCTTGCGGTTCTGCTCAATCTGGAGGCAGAAAGGGATAGAGGGAGCGAGTGACCACCCTGACCTTTCATCTGCATACTGGGTTGAATGGCTCCTCTGTCTTGGCTCCTGCATACCTGAGAGGTTGTCGCCCCGCCAGCCTCTTCCAGTCTGTCACTGAGCTCTTCCAGTTCCCGGGAGATGTCACTGCGCTGCTTCTCAACCTGAAGGAAGTTTGGGAAAGAACACATCTTAATACTGGTTTGTTCATTTAATTTTGCACCTCCAACATGCCTTGATGACCCCTGGACAGCTCGGTGTAGTTAGGAATAAATAATAATAATAATAATAATAATAATAATAATAATAATAATAATAATAATAATAATACAGTCATACCTCTACTTACATATCCCTCTAGATATGGAATCTTCAGGTTACAGCCACAGCAAACCCGGAAATGTATACTTCCGGGTTTCTCCCCGTGCGCATGCACAGAAGCGCTCAATTGCGCTGCGTGCGTGTGCAGAAGCGCACCTCTATTTATGTGATTTTCCGGGTGCGAACAGACCCCTGGATTGAATTAAGTTCGTATCCAGAGGGTCCACTGTAATAGTAAACTAACTAATGCATCAGTTAAAAGGACAAACTAAGTCACAATTTAAGGATATTGTCAAGCTGGAACGTGTGCAGAGGAGGGCAAGCCAGATGATCAAGGGTCTGGAAACTAGGCCTTATGAGGAACAGTAGCAGAAGCTTGGTAGCTTGGTATGTTTAGCCTGGACAAGATGAGACTGGGAAGAGATATGAGAGCCACCTTCAAATATCTCAAGGGCTGTCCCATGGAAGATGGAGCGAGTTTGTTTTTCCCTGCTCTGGAGAGTAGGACCTAAACCAATGGCTTCAAGTGACAAGAAAGGAGAATTCGACTAAACATCAGGAATAACTTTCTGAAGTAAGAGCTGTTTGGCAGTGGAATGGGCTCCCTCAGGAGGTGTGGACTCTCCTTCCTTGGAGATTTTTAAGCAGAGACTTGGATGGCCATCTGCCATGGATGCTTTAGCTGAGATTCCTGCACTGGACCAGATGATCCTCAGAGTTGCTCTCAACTCTATAATTCTGAAAATATTAAACTCTACATTACCCCACCTAGGCATCTTTAATGGGCTGATATATCCTGTTTTGTTCTTTAGCTGATTTCAAACAAAACTCTTCCAAAGTTGCCCATTTGAAACTTCTTCTTCTTTTTTGTTTTTACAAGTACAGTGGTACCTCGGGTTAAGTACTTAATTCGTTCCGGAGGCCCGTTCTTAACCTGAAACTGTTCTTAACCTGAAGCACCACTTTAGCTAATGGGGCCTCCTCCTGCTGCTGCACCGCCGGAGCACAATTTCGGTTCTGATCCTGAAGCAAAGTTCTTAACCTGAGGTACTATTTCTGGGTTAGCGGAGTTTGTAACCTGAAGCATATGTAACCCGAGGTACCACTGTACCTGATTGTAATTACACTAAATGAGACTCAGTGCAATCTGCTGGATTGAATGTCAGGCTCAGGAGATCTGGGCTCAGATTCCAGTTGGCCCATGAACTCCCTGGGGGCCTTCGGATTACTATCTAGCGTCTGGCTTCAGTTGTCCAGTCTGTAAAATGGAGATTGCAATGGCCGACCTTACAGGTTTGTTGTGAGGGCAAGCGTCGAAGCGTTTAACAACAATGTGCACAACTGATTCATGTCATTGGCTGTTGAAAAGGGGGTTAAAAAAAAATACCTTTGCCCTTATAGAACGTTCTGCTTCAAGTTCTTCCTCCAGCTCTTCAATCCGGGCCTATGAGAAAGACATGCGAGGATCATGAGGCTTGTATTTAAGGCAAAGAGTAAAAGCAGAAAAGCTACCAAAGAAGGCTGTTCTTTCTGCCTCCCTCAGCCTCTTTCTCTTCTACCTGATGCTCCTTCAGTTTCCTCTGGAGTGTGGAGTTCAGGGACTGCTCATCTTCCACTTTGCCGGTGATAGAGTTGATTTCCATGTCTCGCCTGCAAGGGAAGATGTGGTGTAGTGGTTAAGAGCGGTGGACTCGTAATCTGGTGAACCGGGTTCGCTTCCCCACTCCTCCACATGCAGCTGCTGGGTGACCTTGGGCCAGTCACACTTCTTTGAAGTCTCTCAGCCCCACTCACCTCACAGAGTGTGTGTTGTGGGGGAGGAAGGGAAAGGAGATTGTTAGCCGCTTTGAGACTCCTTAGGGTAGTGATAAAGCAGGATATCAAATCCAAACCCTTCAAACAGAAGGAATGCTATCACCTTGGCCATGTATACCTGGGACAGGGGACCTGTGGCTCTGCAGATATTGTTTGCCTCCAACTCCCATCAGCCTTGGACACGATCCAAGTAACAATATCTGGAAGGCAACAACTTCCCTATTCCAGATACATGGCAAGGGAGAGGGCCTTCTCTGTTGTGGCTCCCTGTCTGTGGGACACTCTCCCCAGGAAGGTCCGCCTGGCACCTTCACGGATATCTTTTCACTGCCAGGAAAAGGCTTACCTTAGCTCAGTCAGTAGAGCATGAGACTCTTAATGTCAGGGTTGTAGGTTTGAGCCCCATGTTTGGGCAGAAGATTCTAGCATTGCAGGGGGTTGGACTAGATGACCCCCGTTGTGGTCCCTTCCAACTCTGCAATTCTATTATTCCTCCAAGACTAAGATGATGCTCTCTTTTTTTGCTGTTGGGGTACTTGCCAAACCTTCCTGTCGCTGATACAGTGAGGTGTTCTTTTGTTCATCTCGATGTGCATTCAGGTTTGCGTTTCTCAAATTAATATTATAATGTATTTATGCTTATGTTTTCAAATATGTTGTAAATCGCTAGGAGACATCTGTGTAACAAGCCATTAGCAAGCTGTGGCCCTCCGGGTGTGGTTGGACTCCAATTGCCACAAACCCCAGGGATTATGGGAGTTGGAGTCTAGGAAAACTTAGTATGGCAACAGTTTTGAGTGCCTTCAACTTTTTCTTAGCACATCTTGGTGATATATTGAATGTGTCTTCCCTCCAGATGCTGTCAGACTCAGATTCCCATCAGCCCCTGCATGACTAATCGTTAAGGGAGATGGGAATTGGAGTTCTACAACACCAGGATGCTACCTTGTTGGCTAACTCAGATATATGGGTAGCCCTAAACGGCCTCGGTCCAGTATACCTGAAGGAGCGTCTCCATCCATATCATTCTGCCCGGACACTGAGGTCCAGTGCCAAGGGCCTTCTGGGGGTTCCCTCACTGCGAGAAACGAAGTTACAGGGAACCAGGCAGAGGGCCCTTCTCGGTAGTGGCACCCGCCCTGTGGAATGCCCTCCCACCAGATGTCAAGGAAATAAAAAACTATCTGACTTTTAGAAGACATCCCCTGTTTAGGGAAGTTTTTAATGTTTGGTGTTTTATAGTGTTTTTAATACAGTACCTTGGGTTACAGACGCTTCAGGTTACATACGCTTCAGGTTACAGACTCCGCTAACCCAGAAATAGTACCTCGAGTTAAGAACTTTGCTTCAGGATGAGAACAGAAATCGTGCTCCAGCGGCACGGCAGCAGCAGAAGGCTCCATTAGCTAAAGTGGTGCTTCAGGTTAAGAACAGTTTCAAGTTAAGAACAGACCTCCAGAATGAATTAAGTACTTAATCCAAGGTACCACTGTATTCTGTTGGAAGGCGCGCAGAGTGGCTGGGGAAACCCAGCCAATGGGAGGGTATAAATATTATTATTATTATTATTATTATTATTATTATTATTATTATTATTATTAGTTTCTCTGCTGGCCAGCCCACAGTTCACTCCTACTTTAATTCCCAACCGCCTTCCTTGCAGTGTCGCATGCCTGATACACGCCTTCACTCACTTCTTGACCACCTCCTCCAAATCAAGCTTTGCCCTTTCCATCTCGTTGAGGTTCTCAATGGTCATCTTCAAGTCGCCCTCAGCCTTGCGACGGGCCTTCTCCACCTCAGCACGAATCTTCTTCTCCTGCTCCCAGTTGTCCTCCAGCTGGTTGAAGAAATCAATCCAAAAGTGAATTACAAAGGGAAGAAAAGCAAAGAGGACAATGGGAAGGAACCACCGAGGTGGAACACATGACACTCCTTTGTCACAACGGAAAGGAGACGCACCACGGGGAGGCGGTGTGGGGGTGGTGGAGTGCCAGACTAGGACCTTGGGAGATGAGGGTCCAGGGGGACCGTGTGGACCAGTGTCATGGATCAGCTGGATGCAGAGGGATGGTGGGAGGAACCAACTGGGGAAACCCCAGGGGCTCAGAGCTTGGGGATTGGTGGTGGGATGACGAGGAGTAGTCAGAGGGAGAAGAGAGAGAAGCCTGGGAAGAGGAGGTGTTGGAAGCTGAAGAGGCCACAGGGTTTGGTGAGCAGGGAGAGTCTGTGGCAGAGAGCAGTCCTGAAGCAGAGGCAGAAGCAGAGGCTGAAGAGGAGAGGAGGTGGGGCCAAGAGGCAGAGATGAGCCAGGTCGCTAAAGAAGCCAGGGAGTCTCCCCCTCCTGCTGTGACCAGCTCTCTGTGCCCTCACCGGTCTCCCAGAACACGAAGAGGAATGAAGAGGGGCGCAACAATCTCTTTTGCTTGCCCTGAATCTACTATATGTTATTGGGGCTCCTGGAGGTCACAAGCCCTTCCCTCTGCGTGTGCATGCGTGTGCACACACACACACACCTGCGCTTTTGCTATTGCCACATGGTTTCCAGTCACATATCCACTGTGCATAGGGCGGGACAGTGTAGAATCTCAAGGCGTTATTCGCGTGACAAGTGCCCTAGCCCAATGGCAGATCAAGACAGCACCCCAGTTGTCCAATCGGTACTGACCTCGTGTATCTGGGTGCTAAGTTTGCTGTTGTTTTTGGTGAGATGATTCACTTTGTCCTCCTCAGCCTGAAGGTCGTCCAGAGTTTTCTAAGGAGAGACGGAGAACAAGGGAAACTTGTCATGGCCAAAGGGAACTAAAGAGAAGCCAGGGGGCGTTCCTCTTTGAGATCAGGCCATCTGATCTGATCTGGCCATCCAAGAATTTTTTCTGGCTCTCGAAATTTTGACAGAAGTCACACACACACACACACACACACACACACACACACACACACACACACCAATAGACACAGCACAGGAGTTGGCAGCATCCTGATGGGGATTCACACTCTCTTCCCTTCCTGGTAAAAGGTAAAGGGACCCCTGACCATTAGGTCCAGTCGTGGCTGACTCTGGGGTTGCGGCGCTCATCTCGCTTTATCGGCCGAGGGAGCCGGCGTACAGCTTCCGGGTCATGTGGCCAGCATGACTAAGCCGCTTCTGGCGAACCAGAGCAGCGCACAGAAACACCGTTTACCTTCCCACCGGAGCGGTACCTATTTATCTACTTGCACTTTGAGGTGCTTTCGAACTGCTAGGTTGGCAGGAGCAGGGACCGAGCAACGGGAGCTCACCCTGTCACGGGGATTTGAACTGCTGACCTTCTGTTCGGCAAGTCCTAGGCTCTGTGGTTTAACCCACAGCACCACCCGTGTCCCTGGTAGGGTGGGGCAAATTGGTCCCTTTCATTCAGTTCCTACATTTCTGCAGCAATTTGCAGTTTCATTATTTAATAATAATAATAATAATAATAATAATAATCAGGAAAATTCATCTGCATTTTAAGTGACAATTGTTCCTAATAAACACCTGCAACAAACTACACTTCCCAGAATTCTTTGGAGGAAGCCATGCCTGTCAAAGTAGTATAGCAATGCTTTAAATGTACAATGCAGATGTGGCACAAGGTCTTCTGAGAGAGATTTCCTTGGAAAGGCAGGCTATATTTATCTTTTTTTCTGCTTTGTCTTTATGGTACAGCTTGCGACTGGGCTTTCTTACCTGGTGCAACTCCTCCAGAGCCCGCTTCTCCTTCTGGAGTTTGGTGACAGCGTCTTCCCGTGCCGAAAGGTCTGTGGTCAGGGTTCTGACTCTGTGGTCCAAAGCCTGGAGGGGAGAAGGGAGACCTAATAATGTAGGCCCAACCACGACTCAGCTTGTTTAATTCATTGCAAAATCCAAGACCAGGTGCCAACCGAAAGAGGGAACCTGCCATTTTATCAGGATCCCACAAGATCGAAACTCAAATCTCTGCACTGAACTTTATCCACTCTCCTCCTTTCGATGTTTTAGGCAGAAATTATTAACTGTTGAAAAGCCACAGGTTCCCCCCAACCCAACAGCAACCCAAGAGTCTGCATCGAGAAAGGATGTCCAAAATCGATTTCCCGCTTGGCGCCAGGTTCAAGGAAGACTTACCTGTTTCTCTTTCTCTGTCTTGGCGAGGGTGGTTTCTAGGCCCTCAAGGTCCATCTTGAGATCATTGAGCTCTCCCTCCAGTTTGCGCTTGTTGGCGCCCAGAGACGCAGCTGCACCTTCCTCCTCCTCCAAGCGTTCTTTCATATCTGAGACCTGACTCTCCAGGTCCATCTTGGATTTCATCATTTGGGTCAGGCGTTCCTCAGCATCCATCAGATTCTCTTGCTCCTGAAAGGGGACAGGCAAATGGTGACCCAAGGACCAGTTCTTCCTGGATGCTACTGCCACATCCCTCCAATGAAGCTGAATGTTGGAAGATTCAGTGTTCAACTCCCACAGGAGGCGGTCATCAATTTGGGTGGCTTTAAAAGAGGATTTAGATAAATACATGAAGGAGAGGGCTATCAATGGTTACCAGCCATGATGGCTATGCAGTGCCATCACAGCTGGACCAGAGGCGTAACAAGGTCAGGTGGTACCCAGGGCGAAAACATTTTTGTCATGATGCGATAATCTTTATTGTCATTGTCCCATACAGAACAACGAAACTGAAAATCTACGTCAGACATTCAGAAACCAACAAGCCTCCTATCCCATCTATCCCAGCCTGGTTAGCCCCCTAAAAACTCTGATACCCCATAATTAAATACAATATACGTACTCCCATAGAGACTACCTTAAAGGTAAAGGGACCCCTGACCATTAGGTCCAGTCGTGACCAACTCTAGGGTTGCGCGCTCATCTCGCTCTATAGGCCGAGGGAGCCGGCGTTTGTCCGCAGACAGCTTCCGGGTCATGTGGCCAGCATGACTAAGCCGCTTCTGTCGAACCAGAGCAGCACACAGAAATGCAATTTACCTTCCCACTGGAGTGGTACCTATTTATCTACTTGCACTTTGATGTGCTTTCGAACTGCTTACTTGAGTTCAAAGTCACGTTCCAGCCAAGCATAAACACTAAATGAAGATGTGGTGCAAGACAGATTGGAGGCGTGGCCCGGGAAGAGTTCCAAGGGCCAGCTAGAGAGGCCTGGGGGCCATGTTGGTCCCACAAGCCAGAGCTTTCTCACCCCTGCCCTGCAAAGTGTTTTGTTGACTCACGGCCTGCAGCTGGATGGTCAAGTCATTCTTCTCCTGGCTGAGGGTGTTTGTCTTTTCTTCCAGCTCTTTGACACGGTCCATCAGCTCCTGCGTCTTGGACATGGCGCTCCTCAGCTCCTCCTCCTTTGCTTTCATCTCCTCCTCTTGCCGGGCCACATTCAGCAGAGGTTTGACCTATGGGGAAGGGGACCCGGGGCCACAAAGTGAGCATGGGGGGGGGCAGGCAGGTTGCCCATCCCTGCCTTGCCATAATAACTCAGGAAATCAAAATTCTTAGATCCAGGCTTGCTCTTCCACAAACGGTCAAGTTCCTTCCCGTTGCAGAAGGATATTTTATCCAGCAGAGGGTCCTTCTGATGGGGGGGGGGGAGAGAAAGGTGAACTTTGCCAGTTCCTCCCCTAACCAACATCACCCCCTACTTTGTTCCATGGGATCTTCTGGAACAGATGTGAGAGAGATGTAGGCATTGCCAAAGAGGCATTTTTTTATGATTTGGAACACAATGAACATTCAGATGAAGGCTAAATATTTTAATAAATAGCCCAAAGAAGTTACAAAGCACTGTTATTCCCTTATTCAGTCTTTGGTTTCTGGGGACTTTGTCAACAACAGGTGTGAAGCCTGGAGATGGTATTGGAGGGGTAACTGGTACACAGAACTTCCAAAGTCCAGCCTGTGCAGCAGTTCTCCCTAACAAATGTGTTTCGGGGGCTTCTGTTGTTAACAGAGAAATCTGAGGGCTCCCTTGGACAAAAAACAAGGACACCAGCCAGGAATACCAGAGCAAAACAGCAGCCAGTAGGCATGGTCTTTATTGAAGACTGTCACGACAGGACTTCCACCTGCCACAAGGTGGAACAAGATGGAAGCCCCAAACAAAAGAGAACCCAAACTTTTATTAGCTGCTAATCCCCATGTTAAAAAGGTAAAGGTAAAGGTACCCCTGCCAGTTCGGGCCAGTCTTGCCAGACTCTAGGGTTGTGTGCTCATCTCACTCTATAGGCCGGGAGCCAGCGCTGTGCGCAGACACTTCCGGGTCACGTGGACAGCGTGACAAGCTGCATCTGGCAAGCCAGCGCAGCACACGGAACGCCGTTTACCTTCCCACTGGTAAGCGGTCCCTATTTATCTACTTGCACCCGGAGGTGCTTTCAAACTGCTAGGTTGGCATGCGCTGGGACCGAACGACGGGAGCACACCCCGCCACGGGGATTTGAACCGCCGACCATGCGATCGGCAAGTCCTAGGCGCTGAGGTTTTACCCACAGCGCCACACGCGTCCCTTTTATCCCCATGTTACACACCCCCAAACTACATCACTAAAACATCATGGTTACATCATGAAAGGGGAGGTCTGGTGGCAGTAATCTGAGCATCCTGAACCCTGCCCCATGGTTCTCCTTGCCCTCCACCAAACACCCATCAAGTGTAACAAAAGAGATATTTACATTTCCCTGTTTCCTAGCCAAGTTAATCACACCCTTTTGTCTTCAACTGGGTTTTTTATTTCTGGAATGGCTACCTGTCTGGCACTCAGGTATCAGGATGCCAGGAATTATCACTCAGGCAGAGGGGCTGCTGAATGAGCTCACATGTCTATATGAATTTCTGAAGTTTTCCGAGTGAGCCAGTACATAGAGACATTTATCAGTGAATTGTCACATTTGTAAGAAACTGTGATGAAGTGTTTTGTGGGGACAAATCACAAAAGTCACAAAAGTGATTGTGCTGATTTTGGTAGTGGGCTGCATGTGTATGATATCTGCTGGAGGGGCAACCCCCCCCTCCAACCTATACATAAATTCCTGCAACACTATACTGTACAGTACATCCATTCCAACCAAAGTAACTGATGCTGTTACATAAGCCGTAGCTGGTGTCTGGGTAGCACATCCATTTCCCACCAGAGTGAAAGACTAACCAATATCGGCAGGAAGTTAACAGAAACAACTCCCTTATTCCAGGTGCTTTATTCCAGCCTTATCTTAAAAGATTAACATCCTCACACAGTGCCAACTCAATAGAACAAGGCGTGAGAAACTACGAGGTTATGGCATAAACAGAATGAGTCACTTAAAGGCCCAGACATGCAGGATTTCTAAGTATTATGGGGCATGTGAGCAGCAAACAGTGGGCACTATCCCAAGCTCCTCGAGATAACAAGAATCTCCCTCAATATGACACTACAGTGCGGGTGGGGGGGGGAGGGAATTAAGCGGGGGGTGGGGAATAGCCTTCCTCCCAATTCTACCAGCATTTTGCTCACAGGATCTCTGGATCTCTTAGATTTTAACTACTAATGGTGAGCTGCTTTGGGGTCTCTCTGCTGAAAAACCACGTACCTGTTCATTTTTAAATATAGAAACGAACAAAAGGAGCCTCTTATTTTGGTGAATTAATGAAATTTATAAACTGCTTAATGGAAATAAATCTCTAAGGCATTTTCATAGGTAAAGGTAAAGGGACCCCTGACCATTAGGTCCAGTCGTGGCCGACTCTGGGGTTGCGGCGCTCATCTCGCTTTATTGGCCGAGGGAGCCGGCGGAGGTCATGTGGCCATCATGACTAAGCCGCTTCTGGCGGACCAGAGCAGCGCACGGAAATGCCATTTACCTTCCTGCCAGAGCGGTACCTATTTATCTACTTGCGCTTTGACGTGCTTTTGAACTGCTAGGTTGGCAGGAGCAGGGACTGAGCAACGGGAGCTCTCCCCATTGCGGGGATTTGAACCACCGACCTTCTGATCAGCAAGTCCTAGGCTCTGCGGTTTAACCCACAGCGCCACCCGCATCCCTTAAGGCATTTTCATAAAGCAGTGCATTTTTTATTTTATTTTTTAAACATTTTGCACTTCACACGGCTCCCGTGTTGTACAGCAAAACCCCAGCTTCTTTTCAGGGTGTTCCTTCAGATGGGAAACGGCTCCATCCCTTTTGCCCTGTCAATAATTAACCGAAACTCACAATGGGACTCCTTAGCATCAAACAAAGGGGCTGATAAATTCTCCTCCTGTTTCCTTGTTTTCCAGAATTGCCCCGGTCACCAAGCCAGCTCCTCCCCTCCTGGACCCACAATGCTGAGCTGGGTTGCTTGGCCTCACCTTGTTATACAGCTTCCACCAGCCCCAGTACCGCATCTGCAAGAATTTGCGCACATTCCTCTGGATAAGCATCAGGCCCAGCCTGCAATGGAAAGGAAAAACGGGTTGCAGAGTCCATCATCACCTGGAGGGACCTAGGTTCCCTGCCCCCCTGATTTAACCCAACCAGAAGATTCTTACCACCCCCACCTACAATGGGACTACATTATTAGATGGGTGGAGCCACCCACCTGTCCATCACCTGACACCATCACGAGATCCGGAGGCGACCTCAAAGGGACTCCCTCTCAGTGCCCATCAGTGCCCATCAGCTGATGGTGCCGGCCTATACAGGGGTTGCTCACAGTACCTATCAGCTGATCGCTACCGAGAGCAGCCCATTAGTGGGGAACTGTTCTTTACCTGCCATCATATATAGCAGTGGTTCTCAACCTGTGGGTCCCCAGATGTTGTTCGACTACAACTCCCATCATCCCTGACCACTGGTCATGCTAGCTAGGAATGATGGGAGTTGTAGTCCAACAACATCTGGGGACCCACAGGTTGAGAACCACTGACATATGGGACAGTGCCTGAAGCGGGGGCCAGTTGCAGGTCAGTGATAACTCACATGGCATCAGTGACATTAACTCTTTATTCAAAGAAACAAAGCTCAGGAGACTAGGCCTAGTGAGAACAGCAACTCTTCCCGGTAGGTCTTGCCCCAATGAGGCAACTGCGAGGACTGAAGGTCCCCTCCTTCCCACCGCTCCCTACGACGCCTACTCCCCTGGGTATTTCCCAAGCTTTCTGAGACTCTGCCAAAAGTCTGTCTCTGCTCTGCCCTCTGCATACCTCTTCTGGTCCTGGGAGACCAGGCGGGAGGGCCGTTTGTAACAGCAGGAGGGGGAGACCCATTGCCTTCTTCAGCAGACATCTCATCTCTGCCTTTTGCCCCTCTCCAGCTTCCCTTCTGACTCTGGACTGCTCTCTGTCCCAGCCTCTTCCTGCTCACTAAACCCTGTTACCTCTTCAGCTTCTGACACCTCCTGCTCCCTCTTCTGCCTCTGATCGCTCATCATCGTCCCGCCATCAATCCCTGGGCTCTGAGCCTTCTTCCCTTTGGGGGTTCCCCAGCTGGTGCCCCCCAACATTCCTCTGCATCCAGCCAGAGGCAGGGGTGTGTGTGTTGGAGGGCAATGGCTTTGCCAGACCTAATTAGGACCCTCACTAAGCACAATTAGGCCTGCAGGCTGGGGGTTCCCCATCTCCCAGTTTAAACTGGGGGTTCCCCATCCCCTGATTTAAACTGGGGTGGGGTTTCCTGGCTCACAGAGCCCCTTCACTGGCACCACATTGAACTGTGCTAGCCAGGCCCAGCACCACAAGCTACAAGGGTTTCTCCCAAGTAGCAAAGGGCTGATACAGAGGGCAAGGGAAGCACTACCAGAGTGGAGCATGCTCTAGTTATCTCCCACTTGGACTACTGCAATGCGCTCTACGTGGGGCTACCTTTGAAGGTGACCCAGAAACTACAACTAATCCAGAATGCGGCAGTTAGACTGGTGACTGGAAGTGGCCGCTGAGACCACATAACACCGGTCCTACATTGGCTCCCAGTACGTTTCCGAGCACAATTCAAAGTGTTGGTGCTGACCATTAAAGCCCTAAACAGCCTCGGTCCTGTATCCCTGAAGGAGCGTCTCCACCCCCATCGTTCAGCCCAGACACTGAGGTCCAGCGCCGAGGGCCTTCTGGCGGTTCCCTCATTGTGAGAAGCAAAGCTACAGGGAACCAGGCAGAGGGCCTTCTCGGTAGTGGCGCCCGCCCTGTGGAACGCCCTTCCAGCAGATGTCAAAGAGATAAACAGCTACCTGACATTTAGAAAACATCTGAAGGGAAGTTTTTAATGTGTGACATTTTGATGTATTTTTAATCTTTGTTCGAAGCCGCCCAGAGTGGCTGGGGAAACCCAGCCAGATGGGCAGGGTACAAATAATAAATTATTATTATTATTATACCTCCTGTCTAGCATCTTCTTGAACTCAATCCTCATCAGGAAGCCCCGGCCCCGGCACTGCAGCATAGTCATGATCTTTGCCAAACGCTCGTCTCGCATGTCTTCCAGCTTGGCCAAGATTCCAGCGCGGAAGAAGACCTTTGAAAGCAAGGAGCAGCAAGTCCATCAAGACACTGGCAGGAGAATGATCACACCGCCAGCTCACCCTGCAAAGCTCTGTTTCACATATGATCTCGAAGGATACAGAGACCACTTCTTCTACAAGAAGCCGTGGATGGGGGGGAAACCGCTCCCCTCAAAGGGAACAGTAAGGCTGCTAGAACAGTGATTGCTGCTAGGTGGAAGTCACAAACTATACCCTTAAAGGAGGACTGGATTTGTAAACTAAACGAATATTTAATTTTGGCAAAATTAACTGCTATAATAAGAAATCAGTCAAATCAAAAATTAAAAAAGGAGTGGAAATGTTTTGATGAATATACGGCAAAATATTGCTCAAAAAACGATACACTAATATGCCTAGATTAACATGTGAAGTGCTGGATGGAAGAAAAATTAATAATGAAAGATAAGAAGAATATACAGATGATCTGAGATGATTGTAGAATGCTATGATTATTGTAAATTGTATAATGTGGAGGAAATCGAGTGGGGGCGGAGGAGAGTGGGAGGAAGGAGAAAAGAATAACATGATGGATTGAGGAAATATAAATGTAAATTTATGAGGGGATGGAGAGGAAATGGTGTTGGCTTTGGCTTTGGTATATCTGTGTTGTAATGTAATATGTGAAAACCAAGAAAGAAAGAAAGAAAGAAAGAAAGAAAGAAAGAAAGAAAGAAAGAAAGAAAGAAAGAAAGAAAGAAAGAAAAGAGGGACAGTAAGGCCAGACTGAAGCCTGCCGTACCTTCGTGTGCCCAATTTTGTACTCATTCTCTCCCAGGTCCAGAGATCCCAGGAGAAGTTCTGAGGCCTTCTTGTTGTCCACAAATCCCTGAGGGATCACGTTGGGGTTCAGCACCTGGTACCTGACAAGAGAAAGACACAAGTGGCCACTCAGAGGCTTTCAAGAACCACAATCTGGTGGCTGGTGGTCCACAGAACAGCTAAGCAAAGTGATGGGGGAGAATAATAGCCAGTAAGGCAACACAGATGGGGACCAGCCCTGCTCTGCCAGCTCCCCAACCCAGCCAATCACGGGAGCTAATCGAGAGAGGAGGGAGAAGGCGTGAAGTGCATCATGGCAGGACATGGGATGAATTCTGCTGCCATGCATCTCACCACACTGAGTTCCCCCAGCCCCCTCTTCTCTTTCGTGCTAAGTTCTGCTGGGTTCGGATGCCTGGAGAGCCACAACGCCTCTCCTTCTGGCAGGACCAAGCCAGCAGGAAATCACACGGAGCAAGCTGGAGTTTATTAGCAAAAACAGCATCAACACAGGATTGTCAGGCCAAATGAGCACAGCAGCTCATCTCTAGTAAGACTTGCTCCTATGTAGCAGCTGCAGAAACTGAAGGTCCCCCACAGACGCCTAAGTCCCCATCTTTCCAGGGGTTTTTCCCCCAAGCAGCCAGAGACTGCGCCTGCACATCACCAATCTCTCCTCCGCCCTCTTCAGGCCTCTTCTGAGGTTTGAGCGACTTTCTGCAGGCAATGTCTTCTCCGCCTGCCTTGCCCCACCCTCCAGCCCCAGACCATGACACTGAGAAGCAGCTGGCAAGAGAGTAGCTCAGGGATAGCTTTCAAAGATAATTTTATGGGTTGTGTGTTCTAGTTTCTCAATCTGATCCTTTTGCGTGGTTTTGCATGTTTTGTGGTATTTTATGCATTGTGATTTCCTGTTATTTTATTGATTATAAATTAGTAACTCTTTATTGTAATTGGTAAGTATAAACTGTTTAATTATTATTTCTTGATGCTTAATTTTACTCTTTGCTATTGGATTCTAAAGGATTGTCGAATATTGTTTTATTTGATATAAGTTGCTTATTTTAAAGTTACTGCGACTTTTCATATAGTATCTGATGGTTACTATTAATGATTGATGTTTATTATTATTATTATTATTATTATTATTATTATTATTATTATTTGTTGAAAGCCACCCAGAGTGGCTGCATAGCTGTCAACTTACAGATTTGAAAATAAGGGACCAGCAGCCAAAATAAGGGATTTTCCGGGCACAGGTATGTTCAACTTCTGAGCTCCTCTGAGTCAAAGGCAGAAAGCCCAGCCAGCAGCCAAACGAAGCCTCATCGATAAGGGACAGCAATGGACATGGCGCTGGGAAAGGGGACTGTCCCGCCAAATAAGGGACACTTGACAGCTATGAGTGGCTGGGGCAACCTAGCCAGATGGGAGGTGTATAAATATGAAAGCGTTGTTATTGTTGTTGTTGTTGTTATTCTGGTTCTGGGAGACCAGGACGGAGGGGAGCTTGTTGCAGCAGGAGAAGGAGACACCCAGGACTCTTCACCAGCCTGACTCATCTCTGCCACTTGGCCTCCCTCCTCTCCTGCTTTAGCTTCTGCCTCTGTTTCTGGCCTTCTCTCTGCCACAGACTCTCCCTGCTCACTAAGGCCTGTTACCTCATCAGCTTCCAACACCTCCTCCACCCAAGCTTCTCTCTCTTCTCCCTCTGACCGCTCCTCCTCGTCCCACCACCCCTCTCCTGGCTCTGAACCTTTTCCCCCTGGGGGTTTACCAGCTGGTTCCTCCCACCATTCCTCTGCGTCCAATCGGTCCATGACACCTGCACGCCCTTAGCAGCTACTACTGAGAAGTGGGTGCAACAAACACTTCATCTGTAGCTCTGCTGGGACTGGAGGAGAATTTTGATCAGTCTGGTTGTTCATCATCTGACTGGCAGTTCCAGTCAACATGGCCAATGACCAGGCCAGGTGGGGTTGTAGCTCATCAACACCAGGAGAGTGACAGGCATTCCATCCCCACCCTAGAAATGGATGGCGTATTGATGATTATATTCACCTTTGCTTGAACTCAGGGTACTGCAACCTGTTGGGGAAACCTTTCCGGCAAATACGGATACCTTCCAAAACGCCGTTACAGGCCAGCTGGTGCAAGATCAGGTGTGCATCCACCACACCTGCAAAAGACAGAGCGTGGCGTTTCCATTTCACGGCTGCAAGAGCAAAAACTGCTGCGGGACTGTTGCTTGGAACGAGACTGGCTCAGTCAGGGCTGAGTGAATTAGGGTGCTACCTTGAAAACTAAAGAAGAGGCGCTCAAGCAAATGGTGGAGCGCTGGAGGGAAAGGGTCGAGAATCAGAGCCTCCGTGAGCCAGTCTTTCGGATGCTTTGCTTCCCGTGACAATTCACCAAGCCAAGTGGACGATGCTCCATGGAACAAGATGTTTCAGCCTGAATGCAGTCAACTGACCCCCCTCCCAAATCAACTGGGACAACACTGGGGGAAAATAATGTCTCCTCTTCTGCCCAAATGGTTGTTTAGAATTCAGGATGCTGCTGATATGAATAAGTCAACTTAACTCATTCATAACAGCAGCACCCCAAATTCTAAACAACCATTATATCTGTGCAAGAAAGGGCCATGTGTCTGATAGGAATGGATAGCTGCTGCAATTTCTGGAAAGAAAAAAACGGAAGAGGATGCATGACCTTATTCATTATTTTAGTAACTGCTTGTTTGTTTTCTCGGGGTTTCCTAGAACATTAGGACTGGACTTCTTCTTGCCCTGTTAGACTATGGGATTGGTTTAAAATGCATTTTACTTTTGTAAACTGCTTGGTGACATTCCTTTGAATGCACGCAGTACAGAAGTACGATCAAATAAATGAATTAAAAAAATTATCTGGCCTAGAACCGATGACTTCCCTCCTCCTCTTTCGTTTGTTATTTACAGTGTGCTGAATGGTTATTTAACCAGCCCTCCTTATATACCTATGGGATGTGGGTGGCGCTGTGGGTTAAACCACTGAGCCTTGGGCTTGCCGATCAGAAGGTCGGCGGTTTGAATCCCCGCGACGGGGTGAGCTCCCATTGCTCGGTCCCTGCTCCTGCCCACCTAGCAGTTCGAAAGCGCACCAGTGCAAGTAGATGAATAGGTACCGCTCCAGCGGGAAGGTAAACGGTGTTTCCATGCGCTGCTCTGGTTCGCCAGAAGCGGCTTAGTCATGCTGGCCACATGACCCGGAAGCTGTACGCCAGCTCCATCAGCCAGTAAAGCAAGATGAGCGACGCAACCCCAGAGTCGGCCACGACTGGACCTAATGGTCAGGGGTCCCTTTACCTTTACCTTATATACCTTTTTTATATTTACAATTTTTAAAAGGGAAAGAAGAACAGCAAAGCTCCGTACCGGACTGCTTGAACTCGTTTGGAACGATACAGCGGACGAAATGAGGGGCTGTGCTGTGTAAAGTGGTCATCAGCTTGTTCAGCTGCTCCTGAAACAGGAAGAGGAAATGGAACAGGGGGTTATTCAGGTGGGGGGAGAATATTGCATTCATTTCATAAAATTTATATACTGCTTGATTGCAAAGAAGAAGAAGACACCTCAAGGTGGTTTACACAAAAATGTAAACTCATTGGTGAAAACTGTTAAAAACAACTATATAAAACATTCAGAAAAACTAAAATCAGATTAAGGCATGCATCAGCATTCTACATATCCAGGCAGACTTGTCTAAGAAAAAATGTGTTTAGCAGGTGCAGAAAAGTGTACAGTGAAGACATCTGCCTGGGATCAATAGGCAGGGAGTTTCGAAGGGCGGATGCTGCCACACGAAACAATCAATTTCTTACAAATGCTAAACAGGTATCCTGTGACATTTGTCACAGTGCCGGCTTTGTGCCAGACAGAAGCAGCCGAGTGGGCATGGTGCCAGGTGATCTTGCAGGTAAACCGGTCCCAAGTTGTTAAGGGCTTGGTTGTTGTGGGCACCCGTCTTTCTCGAGAGACAATGGAGTGCGCCTCCGGGGGTGAAGTCAAACTGCTGTGTTAGCAGCACCAAAGTAACCTCTCCGGGGTGCAAACCTGGGCAGTGTGCATGGAGGTCCTGGGTTGACCAGATGACAAGACCCCCTCTCTTGGACTTGCTGATGTGGTCCAAAGGAAAACAGAGCAAGACATTTGGCACCAGCTCAGCTGCAGGAGTTGATGGAAGGAGGCGTATAAGGAGCCATCCAACCATCTTAGGGTCTTCACTCTGGATTTGTGTAGGGTTGATTCCTTAGCCTTTTCTTCTCTTGAAGATATCTCACAAAGCAGTGGAGGGCTGCCATTGATACACTAATGGTAATACCTTGAACTTGGCCTGGTAGGGATGCTTTCGTTTTTCCTGCCAGCAATCCTGAAGGCCCTCCAGAGCCAAACATCCCTGCTCCACGACTGTAGGTCACCACACCAGTTGCTGGGTTTCTGGCTGGTTCTCAACACACACACACACACACACACACACAGACACAAGCAAAAGAAGTGCCACATGGCTATCCACTGATGCCAATGACAGAGGTGGAGTTCCCTTACCAGGTAAGAATTTAGTTAATGAATTTTGGAAACAGATTGGTATAGAAATATCGGAAATTGTGGGTAGGAAGGTGGGAATATCTAAATTAATGGTTCTTATTAGTCTGCTTAGCACTGAGTTAAAAACAAAAGGGGAATGGAAATGGGTAAAATTGATGATAACTGCAGCCAGACAGGTTATAGCGAGTAATTGGAAAAATGCAGAAGAGTTGGGGGTGAACCAATGGAGGACAAAACTGAATAATATTATAATTTTAGAATATCTGACTGTGAAGATACACAGAATGAAAGGGTTTAAGGTCAGTGAGAAAGAGGAGAATTGGTTTGAGAAGAAATTGAATTTTTTGTGTAGGTTTGAACAATTTAGGGCAATTAAAATGTTAAAAGTTAAATAAACCTTGTGGATGGAGGAGTGTTAACATATATAAAATTGTACATATGGTTGATTTGAATAAGCTATTAATGATTATGTATACCCAATGTACCAGCCGCCTGGGAGGTTTCACTGTTTATGTTTTGGTGGTTGGTAAAAAATAAAATTTTAAACATTCTCTTACCAGGTGAGACTTACCCTATAGAAGTTGGAGACAGTCATAAAGGAGGACCCCCTTTTCTGCTTCTTGGTTGTTCCAGCTGAGGAAAACATGGAACTGAAGATGATTCAAGTGTATATGGAAATAAATTCATGTATACACAAAACCTAGGATGCTTCCCTATTTTCACCTCAGAGGCTGAGGGGTTACTAAGGCAGCCATTTCAGTACAGCCGCACCTTGGAAGTTGAACGGAATCCATTCCAGATCTGTTCGAAAACCAAATTGTGGCTTCTGATTGGCTGCAGGAAGCTCCTGCAGCCAACCAGAAGCAGCGGAAGCCCCATCAAATGTTCAGGTTCCAAAAGAACGTTCACAAACCGGAACAATCACTTCCAGGTTTCGATTGTTCGGGAGCCAAAACGTTCGAGTTCCAGGGCGTTTGGGATCCAAGGTACAACGGTACTCGCAGAAACAATGTTTCTGGTGGGGTTTTGGTAATGTGACTTTACAACAACAACATTTGTAGGCAGACAGATTTCCAAGTTGACAGAATCGTAGAATTGTAGAGTTGGAAGGGACTACGTGGGTCATTTAGGCCCACCCCCGGCCGTGCAAGAATCTTTTGCCCAGTGTGGTCTTGAACACACAACCCTAAAATTAAGAGTCTTGTGCTCTACTGACTGAACTGTCCGTCAAGGAAGGACAGGGGCCACATAGCTCAGCAGCACAACAACCCTGTGAGGGAGGTTAGCCTTAGAGACAGTCAGGCATTAAGCTTCATGGCAGAGTGGGGACTAGAACTCCTTTCTCTCAGGTCTGAATCCAGTACTCTAACCACTTCGCCACACTGCCTGATGGACGTGGCAGTCCACAATATCTGAAGTACACCAGGTATAGTGGACGGAACACCGTACCGGAGAGACTTTGGGCAAGTCACGCTCTCTCAGCTTAACCTTACCTGGTGGGGTTGTTGTGAGCAGGAAATAAGACAACCTAACCGGAGTTGTTCGCTGGGTTTGGGATAGGAAATGCAAGCAAAGAGATCCACGCACCTGCGGCCTCCTCTTCTTTGAAGAGAGTGCAGAGCAGGGCCATCCCGGACTTCTGGAACAAGCCCACCACCGTTTCATTCAGGGGGTCCTTGTTCTTCTCCAGCCACCCGGTGATATTGTAACCCACCTGGAGCAAGAAAGTGTTAGAATTCCTGCTCTGTGATTGCAGTCATGGGATTGTTGTCTTTCACATGACGGTGTATGTTTTGACTAAACAGAGTGGGAAGTGATGGAGACAGGATGTTTGTGTTACTGTGTTCTGTGAAGTGAGACTATTGTCCTTTGTTCTTTCTCTTTGCTGTCTGATGCTAGAGAGAGAGGGAGCCATGTTGCAGTGCTCCGTGTGTGTTTATATGTAAATAAAGTAGATTAGCCAAAATGCTGAGTTGCTGAGGTCTGTCATGCGCATGATGCGCAAACTCTGCGGATCCCTAAGTGTGCCGGTGTCGGTTGGCATCGGTCGCTGTGATGTTTGGGCTGAAGAAAGCTTTTGAAGCTCCCAAACGATCGACAAGGAGGGAGAGAACATGCCAGTCGGGCTTGTGTCTCTGCCAGGGTCCTACTCGAGTGTAGGCTGAACTCCTGACAACAAGGAGAGGGAAAAGTGGGCATGGTGGCACTCAGGAATTACATGACCGCAACACCTAGCTCTGTCTTCCGAAACCTGGTGCCCTCAGGATGTTGCTGGGATACAAGCCTCATTCCAGACATGTGGTTTATATACTTATGTGTTTGCCTTGTACATTAATGAACATTTATTCTAGATTTGAGACCTTAGAATTCTTATAACAGTATACAAATTTAATTAAATAATAATAATAATAATAAAAATAAAAATAAAAATAAAAATAATAACAACAACAATAATAATAATAATAATAATAATAATAATAATAATAATACTCACGGTGCCAGCATAATGCACCAGCTCAAAGTGGGCTTCGGCCCCTTTGCCTTTGCCTCCTTTGGGCTTCAGGAAGTTGGGGGACTTCCCTAGATGATTATCATAGAGAGCAGCTTTGAAAGTAGCGTCGGTTGCCTTGGGGAACACACACTGCTCTTCAAGGATGGAGAAGATGCCCATGGGCTGGAGAGAAGGAGGGCCCAGTAAGAAAACACACACACACACACACACACACACACACACACACTAGCCCTGGATTTAAATACCGTATTTTTTGCTCTATAAGGCTCACTTTTTCCCTCCTAAAAAGTAAGGGGAAATGTGTGTGCGTCTTATGGAGTGAATGCAGGCTGCGCAGCTATCCCAGAAGCCAGAACAGCAAGAGGGATCACTGCTTTCACTGCGCAGCGATCCCTCTTGCTGTTCTGGCTTCTGGGATTCAGAATATTTTTTTTCTTGTTTTCCTTCTCCAAAAACTAGGTGCGTCTTATGGTCTGGTGCGTCTTATTGAGCGAAAAATACGGTAAGTCCTCCTTGGTGTCTGCAAAGTGTTTGCAAAGTCAGCAGTGAAAATAAATAAATTTAATAATAATAACAATAACAATAATAATAATAATTTATTTATACCTTGCCCATCCGGCTGGGTTTCCCCAGCCACTCTGGGTGGCTCCCAACAGATTAAAAACAGATTAAAACATCAAACATTAAAAACTTCCCTAAACAGGGTTGCCTTCAGATGTCTTCAGATATTTCTTTATTTCCTTGACATCTGATGGGAGGGTGTTCCACAGGGCGGGCGCCACCACCGAGAAGGCCCTCTACCTGGTTCCCTGTAACCTCACATCTCGCAGTGAGGGAACTGCCAGAAGGCCCTCAGAGCTGGACCTCAGTGTCAGGGCAGAGTAGGGATTTATCATGAATGCGCAAAAAATAAGGACATGTGGAGGGAGTGATGAATATTAAGAATCTGTGCAGATAGTACTATCTCAGCAGGCTAAGGCGCGGGGTTGTGGCAAAACAGAAATAACTGCTTTGCCTTGCTGCCATGTGCCTTGCCCCACCTGAATCTGGCGAAGGAGCATCGCCATTGGTGCCCATTTGGGGCAAGATCGTGCCAATCTGGGGTGAAATCTCATCCAAAATGGCCGCCGTCTTGCCTCAAATTGGCGCTGATGGCGGCGGCACTTCTCAGTCACTGGTGGAGGCAGCGGGGAAGGTGTGTGCTGCCTGAGGGGACGAGTTCTGCTGCCTGAACCAGCGGCCTCACTTGCCTCATGTCTGGGCCGGCTCTGCCAAGCCACCAGAGGCCGGCCATGCTTCAGGCTGGTGAGAGAGGCTCACCTTTTCCAGGAGCTCAATGCAAGCCTGCAGATCCAGACCAAAGTCGATGAAGACCCAGTCGATCCCTTCTCGCTTGTACTCCTCCTGCTCCAGCACAAACATGTGGTGGTTGAAGAACTGCTGCAGCTTCTCGTTGGTGAAGTTGATGCAGAGCTGTTCAAAGCTGTTGAACTGCAAAGGGAATAGAAACGAAGGGCTGCGTCAGGGGCCGCTGGCGAGTGTGTGCCATGGGAAAGGGGGATGGAGTCTGACATGGCAGAGGGGGGCAGTGAATTGCAGGGAACTTCACCAGCCAGGAGGGACGCGGGTGGCGCTGTGGGTTAAACTACAGAGCCTAGGACTTGCCGATCAGAAGGTCGGCGGTTCGAATCCCCACGACGGGGTGAGCCTTCGTTGCTCGGTCCCTGCTCCTGTCAACCTAGCAGTTCGAAAGCATGCCAGTGCAAGTAGATAAATAGGTACCACTTTGGTGGGAAGGTAAACGGCGTTTTGGTGCGCTGCTCTGGTTCGCCAGAAAGTGGCTTAGTCATGCTGGCCACATGACCCGGAAGCTGTACACCGGCTCCCTCGGCCAATAAAGCGAGATGAGCGTTGCAACCCTAGAGTCGGTCACAACTGGACCTAATGGTCAGGGGTCCCTTTACCTTTACCTCACCAGCCAGGATTCAATAGCAGGGGGAGTTTCAGAGCTGGAGGGGGGAGCACAGGATGGGTTGGAAGAAGAGGAGGGAGAGGCAGGTCAAGCAAATGAACGGCAGGGTGCTTCTCCACCCTCTCCTGCATCGCTCTCTCCCAGGACCAGGAGGGGACTGAAGAGGGAAGAGCAGAGGCTGCTTCCCTGAAGGCATAGTCTCTGGATGCGTGTGCACAGCCCAGCAGGGGAAGAAGGTATATAAACTGGTTGCTCCGACTGCTCCATAGAGCACAGACCTGGGACAGACCCCACTGCAAACCTCCCGCTAGAGCTGTTCCTAGTTTCCCTGTACCTCAAAGATTTCAAAGCCAGCAATATCCAGCACTCCAATAAAGAACTGCCTTTGCATCTTGGTGTCCAGGGTCTTGTTGATCCTGACGACTAGCCACTTGAACATCTTGTCATAGACGGCTTTGCCCAGGGCACCAACGGAGTTGTGGCACTGGTCCATGTTCTGCCCCTTCTGCACAAACTCGTTGCCCACTTTCACCCGGGGCCGGGTGATGCCCTTCTGGAGTTCCCCAGAGTTGAGAGCCATGAGGTGGGCGACTTTGTCGGCCACTGCCAAAAGACCAAAGGCACAGATTAATCGGAAGGGGAGCAAACTGCTGGCCATGACAAAGGCCCCCGTTTCCTCAGACAAGGAAACCACAACCATTTCTGCAAGTTCTGCTAGGCCGCTGTTGCAGAAAGGACAACACAAGCACAGTCAGTGCCTGCCTGCGCAGAAGTAAGTCCAATGGGGCTAAGGGCTTGTTCATACTTCCGCTTCCCCCACCCCTAGATAGCACGGGTCCAAGCGGCTTTGTCTTTGCCCCATTGCTTTCCCCCAGAAAATTCACTCTCTAGTGCTAAATCGGAGCAAACAACAATCCACAGAAAACCCAAGTGCTGTTTGTTCGGATTCAGCACTAAACTGTGGGCTTTCCTGGGGGGAGAGGAAGAGCAAACGGAAATGTGAATAAGCCATCAACCACATGTTTAATTAGCACTTTAAACTACATTTTAAAAAATTATATTTTATTAAGTTTCAACATTTTTAACATCTACAATCCAACAAACAATCCCTCCCCTCATATTTTATCAACTTCCCACCCCATTTTCCACTTCTTCTTGTTTCTCCACTTCTGCTTCTCCCTATCTTCTGCCTGTTGAAATCATAACCACAATACTATAATCTACAGTGGTACCTAGGTTTTTGAACATCTCCGTTGACGAACATTTCAGTTTCCGAACCCCGTAAACCCAGAAGTAAACGCTTTGGTTTTTGAACACGCCTCAGAAGTCGAACATGCCACGTGACTTCCGCTGAGTGCAAGATCCTGAGGCCTAGATGTCAGCTATTGAATTTTCGGTTTTTGAAAGTTTCAAAACTCGAATGGTCTTCCGGAATGGATTACGTTCAAAACAGAGGTACCACTGTAATTACTTATGTGGCTCATAGCTCAAATCCAAAGTAGTCCAAAAAAGGCTTCCATTCTTCCACAAAGCACTCATCAGATTCTCTTAATTTTGCCAGTTCTGCATAGTCCATTATTTTACATAATGTCAACACTTTGAGTTGCAAAACAGTGAATTCCTTTGAATTTGAGAGGCATCCCTTATTTAGTTGGGGAGGGTGTGGCACTTGAGATGTTGTTGAACTCAAATTCCCATCAGCCCCAGGCACTACGGCCAACGGCCAGGGACGATGGGAATTGTAGTCCCACAACAACTGGTTCCTGCTGCTCCTCCCCGCTCTGTTACCTTCAGCGGTGTCAACTTCTGCCTGCTCCTCTCTTGGCTTCTGCTTGAATTTCATGTTGCCGAAGTGCATTATGCCTCCAGTCAGCTTATAAACGCTTATCTTCTCTTCTTGAGTGAAGCCTAGGACATCAAAGGCCACCTGGAAGAGAGGAATCATTATCATTTCCAAACCTTGTGTACCGTTTCTCAATAGGTGTCAAAGCACTCCACACACACACACACACACTCCAATTTAGATATTACAGCCAGCAGTTCAATCACCACTGCCATCGAAACTAGAATAATTAAGTTTAAAACCCCTCAACTCCTGGAGGCATGTTGAAAAGAAACATTCTCGTTTGCTTCTGGAAAAATAAATAGGTAGAGAACAGTACAAGAGCTGTAGCTTCATTCTAGAGCAGCGGTTCTCAACCTGTGGGTCCCCAGATGTTGTTGGACTACAACTCCCATCATCCCTGAGCTCTGGCTTTGCTAGCTAGGGATGATTGGAGTTGTAGTCCAACAACATCTGGGGACCCACAGGTTGAGAACCACTGTTCTAGAGCATCTGCCAAGGAGTGTGGTGGAGTCTCCTTCTTTGGAGGTCTTTAAGCAGAGGCTTGACAACCATATGTCAGGAGTGCTCTGATGTTGTTTCCTGCTTGGCAGGGGGTTGGACTCGATGGCCCTTGTGGTCTATTCCAACTCTATGATTCTATCTCCTCTATATGCAGAAGATCCCAGGTTTCATCCTTGGCATTACCAGGTCGGCCTGGCAAAGACTCCTGCCTGAGAACCTGGATCAGTGTAGACCACTGGTCTTTGACTGGTGGCTCAGTCAAGACCCTCAAATGGTGGCATCCTGATCTAAGGTGGTCTGTAGCAGCAGCAATAGGAGACGAAGGGAGGAGGAGGGGGAATAATAATAAGGCCCCCAGTGCATGCTTGGGTTAAAGGTGGGTTGTGAGTCTAAAAAGGTTGGATACTGTGGTTATAGGCAATGCTCAGGTATGTGGACCAGTGATTGTTAAGTACTGTATAATTGCTTAATTGACACTGAAATGGAGAATGCCTATGTGTATTGCTGAAAGGGTTTAACTGGAAGATTCCATTGAAGCTAAGGAACAGCAAAAAGGGCTCTCTGAGCTCCTTTGTGGGCTGATAATTACCGGTAACTGTTGCTGTTCTCTACTTGCTAACACGTGAGTGTTTAACCTTAGATCAGGTGATTAAGGTATTGAATTGCAAATCTCCACTTTGAAAGATAGTTGCCATTAGTGTTTGTTCCCAGGCTCTGCTGGAGTAAGATGCCTTTCCAGGAGCTCAATAGCCTTGGGGCTGGAATGCAGGCTAACGGAGCCAGTGTGTGTGTGTGTGTGTGTGTGTGTGTGAGAGAGAGAGAGAGAGAGAGAGAGAGAGAGAGAGAGCGCTATGTTTGTCAACTCTGATTATATGTTATTTTATTCCTAAGAAGATGCTGAGCCATGGAATGATTTGGGTGTAGCTTTGATGCTTTTGTTCTGTTTTGAAGAAAGTTCCGCAAGGAAAGTTTTTGAATAATATCTAATGGGTCTGGAAAGTGCTTCATTCCAAAAAAAGAGAGCCACTTTTTATCCATCTGGTTGCTACAAGATGCACAATATTAACATCTGCAATAGTAATCTGATTTGGTACGAGGCAGCTCCCTATGTGGACTTGATTACACTCCCCTCCCTGCCCTCTCATTTCCTTAAAGTATCTGAGCGAGGCTAAAGACTGCCAAGCTGTGCTTATAGCCCTTAGGCTGCCATATTTTGCTACCGTTTCCCTCCTACACCCAAAATACAACAGGTGCTCATTTGGGAAATGATTTACAACGAGCGTAAGAAAATGTTCAAATGCTCCTTCCCTTAAAAAACACTGAAGTCTTCCTGCTAGGAATTATGGGAAATGAACCCCCCCCCCCCAAAAAAAAAAAATACAGGAGAGTCCTTATGTATGTTACAGTCCCTGCCAGAATTCTAATCGCAAAAGGTTGGAAGGGAGAGGATACCCCATCTAAAGCAGACTGGCAAAATAAAATAAGAGAGTATGCCGAACTGGTGAGATTATCAGCAAGGCTAAGAGATGTTACAGCCATATTTTTTTTTTTCAGAGAGTGGGTTATATACAGAGTTTATATAAAAGAATATTGTCAAAAGATCAATTCATTGGCAGGTTTTGATTGAGCTTCGGTGTGTCAATAGGGTAACTGTATAAAATAAAATTTATAGTAAGTCAAATAATATGGAGAAAGTAAAGTTTAAGCTCATATTTAAGGAATTTAATTCGGGAATGCAAGGGGAAGATCGGAGGTCTTGAAAAATGTAATCACAAATGGACGTACAAAGTGTGCATTAGTTAAAGAATGAAGAACCATTTATTTTGTATTTCTCATTTTGTCTATAATATAGTAATAGTAAT
Organism: Podarcis muralis; assembly: GCF_964188315.1. Lineage (NCBI taxonomy): Eukaryota > Metazoa > Chordata > Lepidosauria > Squamata > Lacertidae > Podarcis > Podarcis muralis. Next base: position 46,173,157 of record NC_135668.1, read on the forward strand.
TTATTATTTGTACCCCACCCATCTGGCTGGGTTTCCCCAGCCACTCTGGGTGGCTTCCAACAAAGATTAAAAATACATTAAAATGTCACACATTAAAAACTTCCCTGAACAGGGCTGCCTTCAGATATCTTCTAAATGTCAGGTAGTTGTTTATCTCTTTGAAATCTGATGGGAGGACATTCCACAGGGCAGGCGCCACTACCGAGAAGGCCTTCTGCCTGGTTCCCTGTAGCTTTGCTTCTCACAGTGAGGGAACCGCCAGAAGGCCCTTGGCACTGGACCTCAGTGTCCGGGCAGAACGATGGGGGTGGAGACGCTCCTTCAGGTATACTGGGCTAAGGCCGTTTAGGGCTTTAAAGGTCAACACCAACACATTGAATTGTGCTCAGAAACGTACTGGGAGCCAATGTTTCAGGACCAGTGTTATATGGTCTCGGCAGCCGCCCCCAGTCACCAGTCTAGCTGCCGCAATAATATCTATTGTACACTTCTGTTATAAAGTTTTCAATCAATAAAGCACTCAAAAGTGGGGGCGGGGGTGGACAACATGCAACAGGTGCTGCCTTTGCAAACTTACATCTGTGAGAAGCAGTTCCTCTCCGTCGTCCATGTTGTCAACAACTGTGACTCCTTGGCTTGTCCAGTGGTACTCCTTGGGGTCCGGCACACAAAGCAAGGATGCTGTCACATAAAAGGAATGTCAGGATGCAAAAACTGTGGTCCTTTTTTAAGAACTCTGCTGAATCAGCCCCGATAGTTAGCTCAGCATTCTCTTCTTGCTAGGGATAGAAGGACCTGTCCATCTCACTTGCCTCGGCTTCTCATTTTCCCCCTTCTCAAATTCGTGCTTTGCTTCATGCCAAAATCCAGTTCTTACAAAGCATCTTCCCATGAAGATTTCATCCAGCCCATCTAGTCTAAAAGCATCCTAACGGTGTAATCCAGTGCTTTCCCCCCCAAAAAAATGTTTAGGGGTACTCTCATTTTGACTCAAGAAAATCACCATTTTAGAGTTCAAATCGGGGAAAATAAATACAGCAAATGTACAAAAGTACAAAATGTTTAGGGGTGTGCGTCCCCCTGCGTCCCGCCAGAAAAAAGCACTGGTGTAATCCATACCCATGCCTTCTCAGGAGCAAGTCCCACCATTTAAAAAGGGGCTTGCTCCTAGGTAAGGAAGGAGGGATTTCGCTTCTCTCCATTTCTCATTTTTTCCCACCTTAAATTCAGTTCTCCACATTTCTGCAGCTATAGGCCATTTTATTTTCTTTAAAAATCCTGATTTCTCTTACTAACACGTTGATTTTTTATGTATGCTTTCTGCTAACCAATGCATTTTTATAAACATTGTTTCGCTGGAGAACTGGATTACAAAATTCAAAAAAAGGAGAATCTGGAAGGATGGCTGTGTTTCAGTTCACAAATTGTTTTAGCATGTGCGAATGATAGATTTGGCATTAAATGGAAACTGAATTTGTCCCTCGGCCCCAGTTCTTGCACACACACACCCGCCAATACACAGGGGAAAGTTTCATACAAACAAGATCTGGCTTCTTATTGGAGAGGAGCTGGTAGAAGATGTGATAGCCCCTTTCAGCGGGTTGCTGAGAGATCACCCGAGATTTCTCTAGGAGATCTGAAAAACAAAGTATACCCAGGTTTAAGCTGATACTGTAGACCAGGCATGTCCAAAGTCCAGTTCGGGGGCCTAATCTGGCCCCCTGGTCGGTTTAAACCGGCCCCTGTGGCAGTTTATTTCCTGGGGCAAAATCCGAAAAAACCCTCAACAACTTCAATCCCAAAAAAAGCTCAACAATGTCAATCCTAGAAAAAAGTTGGTTGGCCCTTTTTGGTTGGCCCCCTCACGGCCCTTCACTTCATCAAATCTGGCCCTCTTTGAAAAAAGTTTGGACACCACTGTAGTAGATTGTATCCAAACACTTCAGAAGTCAGCTCTGTTGCTCTGATATGACTTAACTGAACTACAATGCCACGCACAAGCAACATTAAATTCTGACTCCAGGGAATCAAAATCTTGGACCAAGAAAAACTAAATGAATGAACTTTGAACTGAGGCAATCTGCATAATTCTGTGTCATTCATTCTGTCACTTCCTATTAGCACCATCACCAAGTTTATTAGAAAAATCTGGTCAATTATTCAATTTATTTTCCATTAATACATTGACTAATCAATTGATTAAATCTGTGTATATTTGCATATGTCCAATCAACTTTTTGTTTTAGACATACAAACATATACACTTCCTAAGATTACTGCCAAATTCCACTTAAAATGGATTTCGGGGTTGAGATTAGCCGAACTTGGAAACTTACAACTCTCAATGTCAGCTCCAGCCAGTTTTCCTGTGCTGCCAAAGTGGATTCGGATGAATTTACCCTGGGATGAAGAATAAGAGGCAAATCAGTTAATGGAGATGGCAATATCTAGATTAAACAGTACAAGTGCATGGTCTTTATAGTGGTGGTGCCCTCCTTGTGGAGTGCCTTTCTAGTGGAAACCTGCCAAGCCCCAACAGTATGTCAGCTTCCTGAACCTGGTGCCCTCTGGACATTTTGGGCTGCAACTGCCATCAGTCCCACCCAGCAAACGTGAAATAATTGTTATCACCTCATAAAGTGATACAATCACCTTCAGTGTAGACAACTGAGAGTCAACAAGCGCTAGGTCATTAGTTGAAGACCAAGCAAGTGATGTGTATGCATGTGTGAATCAGTGCATCCCTCTTCTTCTTCTTTGGCAATCCCTTGTAGCTGAGTCTTTCCATAAACATGGTTTTAACAGTGAGTTTGTATGTGACTGTGGAGGCCAGTTCTGGATCCACACATCCTTCCACAGTGGGGACAGAGGTTTCCGGGTGAGAGTTGATCACGGTGTGGATTTGCCAAGCATGCCTTCTTCTTAGCACATTTCTCCCTTGTATCCTGAGTTTGATCGTCTTCAAAGCCCATGACACATTTGGTAAAGGCTGTTCTCCAATTGGAGCACTTGCAGGCAAGTGTTTCCCAATTGTTGGTATTTATACTACATTTTTTTTTAGATTTGCCTTGAAACAGTCTTTAAACCTCTTTAGTTGACCACCAGCATTACGCTTTCCATTTTTAAGTTCGGAATAGAGTAGTTGCTTTGGAAGACGATCATCAGGCATCCGCACAACATGACCAGTCCAATGAAGTCGACGTTGAAGAATCATTGCTTTGAGACTGGTGTTCTTGAATCAGTGCATAATAAGGAGGGGACAAGGGTTCAAAATATTTTCAGATTCTTGTACTTACAAAGCGGGAAGAATTGTTGTTCCTCGTTGTTTTGGCATTTCCAAAGGCTTCCAGTACAGGGTTAGCCTGGATGATTTGATCTTCCAGGGACCCCTGACCGAGACAAACAAAAATGTGTAAATCACCTTGAGATGGTGGTTTAAAAGGACGAATCAATTGTAGTAACAACAGCAACACAGTTTTATCATGGGGGATTTCTCAACAGCTAACGATTAACATATTATTCCAGACAATGCCTGCATTTCAGCTGGAACAAGACAACCATTACTCTCCAGAATGTAATTTTTGTTTACAACAACATAAAGTTTACGGCTTGCTATATGCTAAAAGAAAACTACATGCAGATGTTCTATTGATGGTACATTACGCCAAGCAAGCTGGCGAAAATGTATAAAACCAGCTCAAAGTTTTGCTGGAGATGTAAAAAATCGGAGGGAACAATGTACCACATGTGGTAGAAATGTAAAAAGTCAAAAAGCTTTGGGGAAACTATCTATAATGAGCTTTAAAAAAATGTTCAAATTAACTTACATCAAAAAGCCGGAAGCCTTTTCGTTAGGTATTATTGCTGCAGATATACCAAAAGAATTAAGAAAGATATTTATGTATGCAACTACTGTAGCGAGAATGTTAATAGCTAGATGGTGGAAGGGAGATAAAATACCAAGTAAATTGGAATGGCAGGTGAAGTTTTTTGAATATGTAGAATTGGCAAAGATGACAGGGAAAATCACGAATCAAACAAACCAAGAGTTTAACAAAGAATAGGATTTATTTAAATCATATTTAAAAGAACATTGTTCTCAGATAAAATCTTTGACATGTTTTGAATAACTTCTGCAATGAAATACTCTGCCAAGAATATGGACAATTAACTATAAGTTTAAAAGTATGCAAATATGCAGTCAACAAGGTAATGATGGACCCATTTTGAGGATGACGGAAGTCACAATTATATGGAAGAATCTTATCTTCTATGTAAAAAAATTCTTTGTATGTGAGGTGATTTGTTTTCTTTTTTGTTGTTTCGCGGTGGAGGGATTTAATATCTAAAATCAATAAAGATTAAAATTTGAAAAAGAAAGAGGGGAAAAAAGACAACAGTCCCCAGTTCATTCTACTAAAAGAGAAACCTCTTACCTTCGAATCGGTAGAGGCCTTGCCAGTACCACCGATGTTGGCAAAGTACTGAATAACTTTCTTTGTATTTTCAGTCTTGCCAGCTCCGGATTCTCCACTATGTGTGAAAGAGGAGATAAAGGAGGAGAAATCAGGACCACAAAGTTGAAAAGTATCCATCAATATATTTTTTTTAACTCCAACCCCCTGCTGCAAGAGAAGGTCATTCACACATGAGGTAGACCTGGTTTCTGGGTGGGAAAGGGCAGAGGTACATGCAGATACTTAATTTTCACTCCATCTCTCCAGTATAAGTCTCTGAATGTGGCCCTCGGACCAACTGCTAAGAACCTCTGTGACAGCCCCGCTTTGTGTGTCCCCAGTGTCTGAGGTCTAGTGAAAGGGGCAGGATCTTTTTGGTGCTGGCACCAAAGCTGTGGGACTCCCTCCCTAGGGAAGTCTTCCTTGCTCCTTCCTTGCTGTCTTTCAGATGCCAACCTCAGAAGACTCCCATCCAATAGGTGTCTAAGAAGATGAATTACTCCTGGTTGGAATTCTTTTTTTATTTTATTTATTTCACATAATTGTTACAAAATATAAGCAAAATATTGCAAATACATACATACATATATTTTTCAAATAAGCACATATATATGAAAAAAGGAACAAAAGAGAAAAAAGAAAAAGAAGAAAAAAATAAAGAGGAAAAAAGAAGAAGAAAAGTTGGAAGAATTTCTTCCAAGTTTATTCTACAAATATCTCAAGATGAAAATAATAATAAAATTTCATTGATTGACTTCCATCGCTTACACTGCACTTCCTATATTTAAGCAAGATTGTATCTGTTATTCCATATTGTTCCCATACAATCTCACACAAATATTCTAATCAATAAGTTTTCTAAATCTTTCATAAATCTATTCTAAACACAACCAATACTTTACATTTAATCCTTGTCTGGTTGAAATTCTAGCTGCATCCTTTTTATTAATTCAGGGTTATTTTAAGATCCTGGCTGGAACTAGACACATCAAAGAAGCGCTTAAGTTTAAAGCGCTGTAAATTTAAAACAGGGAAAACAGGCCGAGAAAAACGGGACTCCACATCGCCTTCTGGTGGCACAATGTTATATCGCATATACAGTACGTATAAATCGCTTTTTCTTTACCAGGCTAGCTGAGTCCAGTGCATTAATGTCGCTTCCTTTTTCATACTCTGTGTAAGCAGCCTTGCAGATTTTAAACCCAAGGTGACTTATAAATATTTTAAGCAGCAATAAAAAAATAATAAATGTATACACTTACGTGATCAGCATAGACTGGTTTTCACGCTCTGTGGGAGGAAGAAGAACAACACATCACGCCAAGCGGGTCTTAAAAGTCCTAGGGGGCTGATTTACAGCTCTACAGTCACTCCAGGTTGATTGATTCCTGTCTTCCCACAAATTTTAACATTTGGATTTTTCGAAGGTGACAAGAAGGGCAGGAGGACCCAATCCCGCTGAAGCAAGATTCAGCTGGTGGTCCCATGGAAAGAGGGCGAGTACCATCTTTCCCTCAGAAAGCAAAATGCATTGGGTCAACCTCTGCAGCAGACTTTCCCCCAAACTGGTGCCCTCTGGATGTTAGGTAAAAGTAAAGGGACCCCTGACCATTAGGTCCAGTCGCGGACAACTCTGGGGCTGTGGTGCTCATCTCTCTTTATTGGCCGAGGGAGCCGGCCTACAACCTCCAGGTCATGTGGCCAGCATGACTAAGCTGCTTCTGGCAAACCAGAGCAGTGCACGGAAATGCCGTTTACCTTCCTGCTGGAGTGGTACCTATTTATCTACTTGCACTTTGACATGCTTTTGAACTGCTAGGTTGGCAGGAGCAGGGACTGAGCAACAGGAGCTCACCCCGTTGCGGGGATTCGAACCACCAACCTTCTGATTGGCAAGTCCTAGGCTCCGTGGTTTAACCCACAACACCACCCATCTGGATGTTGCTGGACTACAATTCCCATCATCCCCAACCATTGACCATGCCAACTATGGCTGATGGAAGTTGAAGTTCAACACATCTGGGCACCCCCCAGGTTGTGGAAGGTTAACCTACAGTCTCCTTAGTCTACAGGAACACCAGAAGCTGCCCTAGGTTGAGTCAAACCAATGTTCCATTGAGCTCAGTATTGTCTAGAGTGTCAAGATTTCTTGAATTTAGGTCTCCAGCTGTTTGTGGGTTTTTTGGACTACAGTTCCCATCATCCCCAACCATTGGTCCTGCTAGCTAGGGATGATGGGAGTTGTAGTCCAACAACAACTGGAGACCCAAGTTTGGGAAAGTCTACAATGACCATCTTGGCAGTGGCTCTCCAATATTTCAGGCATGAAGCCTTTCCCAGTCCTACCTGGAGATGCCAGGATTTGACACTGGGACTTCCTGCATGCCAGACACATCCTCTACCACTGAGCTTTGTCTACTTGAGGTCACTGTTTATGCAACTCTGCAGGCATGTGCCATGTGACCACAGTTCCCCAAAGCAATGAAGGGGTGCAAGGCGGTCCTAGTGGTTTCATGGCTGGTCAGCTCAGCTAGGACAATATCTTGGACCAGTGCTGGAACATAGGAAGCTGCCTTATGCTGAGTGAGACCATCAACCTATCTAGTTCAGTGTTGTCTACACTGACTAGCCGCTGCTCTCTAAAGGTCCTTCCCAGCTCTAACGGAAGGAAGAATCCGGGACATTTTGCCTGCAGTGGATGTGATCTGCCTCTGAGCTTGTGAGCAGAGGTACCAGGGAGGCTGGAGGTCCTTCTCTGTACTCACCCATGAGCATGTCATGGTAGGCGTTGTCAGAGATGGAGAAGAGGTGAGGTGGCATCTCTGTGCGCTTCCTGCCCTTATACATCTGGGCCACTCGGGATCCGTAGATGGGCAGCCACTTATAAGGGTTGATGGTGACACAGAAGAGTCCAGAGTAGGTCTGGAAAGAACACAAAACAGCGATTGTATTTTAATATTTTGTTGGAAGCCACCCAGAGTAGCTGGGGAAACCCAGCCAGATGGGCGGGGTATAAATAAATTATTATTATAATTATAATTATTATTATTATTACTGTTTCAATATAAATCAATGACTTCCCTTCTCTTTCCATGGTTTGTTTTGCATACCACATATCCCTGCATATTTTACATGAACTAAACCATTCAGTAATCCATTGTTACATCCATCAAAACTTATTTACACTGTTGAATTTTTAAACGAACACAGTTTTCATCCATATATTCAGTAAACATTTTCCAGTCTTCTTTAAACGTACGTTCTTCTTGATCTCTTCTTCTATATGTTAAATCTGCAAGGTGCGCCTATTCCATCAATTTCAATTTATATCCTGCCCTTTATCAAAAGATCTCAGGGCGGTGCACAATATTAAGAACATAACTTAAAGGTAAAGGTAAAGGGACCCATGACCATTAGGTCCAATCGTGGCTGACTCTGGGGTTGCGGCGCTCGTCTCGCTTTATTGACCGAGGGAGCCGGCGTACAGCTTCCGGGTCATGTGGCCAGCATAACTAAGCCGCTTCTGGTGAACCAGAGCAGCGCATGGAAACGCCGTTCACCTTCCCGCCGGAGCGGTACCTATTTATCTCCTTGCACTTTGACGTGCTTTCGAACTGCTAGGTTGGAAGGAGCAGGAACTGAGCAACGGGAGCTCACCCCGTCGTGGGCATTCGAACCGCCGACCTTCTGATTGGCAAGTCCTAGGCTCTGTGGTTTAACCCACAGTGCCACCCACGTCCCGGTAAGAACATAACTTACGCAGCATAATAATAATAAACATAATACGCAGCATAATAAGAAAATAAACATAATAACAGTCCCCACACATCTAACAGGTCATGGATTATGTAATGGCTAAAGACCTCGGTGAAGAGGAATGTTTTTGCCTTGCGCCTAAAGACATGTAGTGATGGCACCAGGCGAGCCTCTCTGGGGAGAGCATTCCACAGTCAAGGAGCCACCACAGAAAAGGCCCATTCTTGTGTTGTCGCTCTCTGTCTTCAATCTTCTGTTTGTTTTATCCAAGATGAGGGCCAACACATCCTTCCTACCTCATGCAGCTTGACTTCCAAATCTGGCCCTAGGAGCTATCTGTCTCTCTAGTCTACTGCTTGTCTCAGATGCCCTCACCCATCTTCTCACTTACATAGATCCTCATCAGGACATAACGCTGGCGCAGGTTGTCTAAGACACTGGCTTCGTTCAGGAAGGTCATGTTGGCCATGTCATTGACCTGGTAGAATTTGGGTGGGTTCATCTGCTGGACATCATCCTTCTTAACGGTGACCGTCTGTGGATGGAGAAGTCACGGTTTAGCGAAAATCATGAGGCATAGCACCCAAAATTGCCAAAACATGGTGATGTATATGTTCCTTTACTTAATGGTATTTACACACCCTTTTTGCAGGGGCTTAAATCAATGGTGGAAATGTGAAAGTACAGTGGTACCTCTGGTTACAAACTTAATTTGTTCCGGAGGTCCGTTCTTAAGCTGAAACCATTCTTATCCTGAGGCGCACTTTCGCTAATGGGGTCTCCCGCTGCGCCTGTGCCTCCAGCGCACGATTTCTGATCACACCCTGGGGCAAAGATCACAACCAGGAGCAGCTACTTCGGGATTAGTGGCGCTCATAACCAGAAGCGTTCGTAACCAGAGGTACCACTGTACAGTGATAGTTACGCCATCGAACGAACGCAGCAGTAAAATCCACCATCAGATAATAAAATCAATCAATCAATCGTCAGTTAGAAAAACTCTCTCAAGTAAGACCCAAAATATTGCAAACTGGTTTTGAAGGCATCCTAAGAAAACTGGCCCCATAGAAATCAGGAGCTCATAATCTAATCCTTTGCTTTTGACACTCCTGACTGAGTTGCAATGCCATCCACACTGTTGTTTAGCGTGGACAATCGGCTTCATGTACCTCCATTCATTTTCTGTTGTCCATACGACATTCTCCTCCAAACCAATGCCTCTCTTTCCACTTCCAGATTTTCACGGGCCAGGGATATAGTACAGTGGTACCTCAGGTTAAGTACTTAATTCGTTCCGGAGGTCCTTACTTAACCTGAAACTGTTCTTAACCTGAAGCACCACTTTAGCTAATGGGGCCTCCTGCTGCTGCCGCACCGCTGGAGCAGAATTTCTGTTCTCATCCTGAAGCAAAGTTCTTAACCCGAGGTAATATTTCTGGGTTAGCAGAGTCTGTAACCTGAAGCATCTGTAACCTGAAGCGTATGTAAACCGAGGTACCACTGTACTTCGAAATGTCCAGGGGTCACTTACTTTTACTTCAAAAAGGTGAGGGCATGAGAAAATCCGGACTGAAGGAGAAGGGCAGGCAGCGATTTGGAGGTGAATTAGTGCAGGGACATGAAGCTTACATTCCACCTTAAACAACGGTATGGATCAGGTACCAGGCTGCGGTCACACCATACACTTGGCTTCCCAAAAGAATCCTGGGACTCAGCTACATTTGTGAAGAGAAAGCGTTTTATACACTGTGGCACCAGATGGCGCTGTGGAGTCCCATTTTTCACCAACAGGATTTCCCTGTATGACGTTTACAACACATTTAACTTAATCGCTTCTTTGATGCGTCTAGATCCAACCCTGGAAACTGTAGTTTGTCCCTTATAGGGCTCAATTCCTAGCAGCTTTCACAAACTACAGTTCCCAGGATTCTGGGGGAAGCCATACGCTTTTAATGGATGGCATTCAGAATTCCAAAGTCTTGGTTGTTGTGGTTGTTGTGTGGTTTTTTTTACATAAATAACCAACTTCTTCATGCAAAAAGGGGTTGCATCTCCTTATCTGCCCAGCCACCCCATCACTTCCCTACAGCTGATGTTCCTTCTCCAGTTCCAAAAGCATTGCCAGGTGTTCCTCCCAACTAAGGAGCAGATCAAAGACTTTGCAAGACCCAAAAATCATCCCTCCTGTCCCACCAAGTCACCTGATTGGTCACTGTCTTCACAGTGACTTGGGTATCCGTTTCGGACTGGATCTCTCCAGCGACAAATCCCTCCTTTTCATCCTTGACCCAGACAGACTTCTTGATATCGTACGGTTTGCTTATGGCCTCGATCCTCTCTTTCTCGCTAGGAGCCAGAAATGGCATAGGATCCACATCATCCCCGCATTCTCCTTTGTATCCGCCAGGCATCTTGGCTCGGGGTTAGGCACAAGGCAGAATCAGGAAGGAAGAAGAAGAGGCTAGGAAGAGTGTTGTGGACTCCTGGGTAGGGAAAAATAAAAATCAGAACACTGTCTCAAAGTTAAAATAAATAAATAGGGGACCTGTTAAATTTCTTCCTGTAGCTGTCTATGTTTTCTTTCCAACCAGCAGAGGGTTGGTCCATTGGTCCATTTGTTGGCTCTACCTCTCACTCTCTCTGGCGCCACCTGCTGTTGGTATCCCAGCCTTCCACCCTACCAGTCCCAAAGGGAACCAACTGCCACTGGCTCTCAATGCTTAAGTGACGGCGTGGTTTATTTATATACCGTTTTGGGGCGCAAAGGTCCCTGAAGCGGTAAACAGCATATTGCCAAACAAGAAATAAAACAGTCGAAGAAGACAAACGCAATCGCTTAATCAAAACAAGAGCCAAAAAATAAAATAGCAAAACCACCAAACACCTACCCCAGCGTTACTGGATAATAATAATAATAATTTATTATTTATACCCCGCCCATCTGGCTGGGTTTCTCCAGCCACTCTGGGCGGCTTTCAACAGAATATTAAAATCCAATAGTCTATTAAATAATACTAGTTAATACCAGCATTAAGAATACTAGTTAACCCTATGGAGAGAGAATTAGAATAAGGCTTCATGCTTTAGTTTCTTGCGTGTACCGCAATCCAGACTGTACCACAATTCCCTCCCGCCCCCTGCCAGGAATGGCCCAGGAGTACCTACCAGAGAACAGGACACAGAGACACCCCTGGTTAGCAAGAGACTGGCTGGTCTCTTTTATACCCAAACAACGAGAGTCTTGAAGATATCACTTTCTCCCTATGAGTACCAGCGACTTTGCTTAAGGGAAGCTGATTGGCCCAGGATCGGATCCCTCAGGAGAGATCAAGTGTTGCCTCAGTTTCTTGGGGATTTCTTCTTCCTTCTCTTCTTCCTTATAGGGTGTCTTATAAACAGGGCCTTGTGGCTCGAGGGACCAGAGGAGAGGCCGAAATAGAAGCCCTGCCTTGCAGATTTCTCTCATTAAAGGCACCGTCTGAGCTGAGGCTCCGTTGCGCCAGGTGAAGGGAGAGACTTGGGTCTGCTAGCGGTGAGAAGGAAGCCAGAGTGAAAGCAGATTCAGACAATGGGTGGCTCATGTCAAGTGCAGTGAGGAGAGACCGAAAAGAGAGATCAATGCATAATATGCATACAGTGGTACCTCGGGTTATAGACGCTTCAGGTTACAGACTCCACTAACCCAGAAATATTACCTCGGGTTAAGAACTTTGCTTCAGGATGAGAACAGAAATCGTGCTCCAGCGGTGCAGCAGCAGCAGGAGGCCCCACTAGCTAAAGTGCTTCAGGTTAAGAACAGTTTCAGGTTAAGTATGGACCTCCGGAACAAATTAAGTACTTAACCTGAGGTACCACTGTATATAGTCCAGTGCTGGGACTGAAATCATTTGGTTTATCCTTTTATTTCCTAAAATTTATACACTGCTTGATTGGTTTTCTTATAATTATTTTCAAAACAACGGTTAAAATAAACAACACGGAATAAAGTTAAAAAATTGAAAATGTAAACAAAGAAATATATATACATATATATTTATTTGTAACCTAATATATTTTGTATAAATAAATTTGGAGCCCATTTATACAAAATATAGTAGGTTAAATCAGTTTTTGTGTGTATGTGTGTGTGTTGAGATAATAATATATTACATCTCTTGATTGTAAAAAAAAACCCAACACCCTCAAAGCGGTTTACAAAAATATAAAATGATAAAATCAAGAAAAATGTAAACAATAATTTAAAACATACAAAAGCTGAAACACTAGAATAGGTTAAGATTCACATCAACTTTCTAAGCATCTGGATAGGCTTGTCTAAACAGGAATCATTTTAGCAGGTGCCAAAAGGGGATGATTTTAGTGGTTCCGATATAGCCTGCTATGTTTAAAGTTATTCCATTTGCATGAAAAGATTCATACTGCAATATTTAATATTGAACATTTAAAAGTTGAAGCCCAGGGGAGAGGTGGAGAACCTGTGGCCCTGTGGACGTTCCTGAACTACAACTCCCAGCATCTCATCAGCACCAGATTTAGGGTGCTGCAGGCAGTTCCCCTGAACTGGGCGCCGAGCTGAGGGGGCCACAAAACCGAACAGCTCCATAATTGAGAAGATGCATTTGGGGGCACCAAATTTTGGCCTCGGCCAAGGCGCCAAATTACGAAAAACTACTGAAGTCTTGTCATTGGTCTCATCATTGGCTAAGTGAGCTGGGGCTGATGAGAATTGGAGACCAAGAACATCTGGAGGACCACAGCTTCCCCATCCTTGGCCTGGAGGGCTTGTCAGTTATCCACTGTCTTTGCGTCCATTGCTTAGAAAACACTGGGTAACCCTTACTCCTCCAGCCGTGTTTTGAACGGCTAAATGCGCTCTACTGTGTTAGGCTGCAGGCGCAGGGTCGTCGAGAAGCTACAATGGTGCTGTTGTACCTGGCTCCTTGCCCTCGCTTCCCTGATGTTACTCTGCCAAGTGCCCTGCACCTTGTTGCCGCTATATAAATAATCATCAGGGCTGTCGACAGGCTGAAAGCATCGTCTTCAATCAATTGTGTGAGTGTTAGTTACATGTGCATAAATGTGCAAATGAGCAAAAACAACGATTCTGCACATCCACAAAGCAATGGACTGTGACCAGGATGAGGGGGAAAGGCTCCCTTCTGGGCTTATCAACAGCTCCATTTCCCCCAGGAAAAGCTGAAGTTCATCACTGAAACAGAACAAATGGCAATTGGGATTTCCATGGATTGTCGTTTGTTCCGATTGAGCACTAAAGAGTGGGTTCTTCAGGGCAAAGGCAGAACCACTTAGATCATGGGTAGGCAAACTAAGGCCCCGTGGGCCGAATCCGGCCCAATCACCTTCTAAATTCGGCCCGTGGACGGTCTGGGAATCAGCGTGTTTTTACATGAGTAGAATGTGTCCTTTTATTTAAAATAAATCTCTGGATTATTTGTGGGGCCTGCCTGGTTTTTTTACATGAGTTAGAATGTGTTCTTTTATTTAAAATGCATCTCTGGGTTATTTGTGGGGCATAGGAATTTGTTCATTCTCCCCCCCCCCAAAAAAAAAATTGTCTGGCCCCCCACAAGGTCTGAGGGACAGGGGACCGGCCCCCTGCTAAAAATGTTTGCTGACCCCTGACTTAGATCCATGCCTAAAAAGCATGGGGCAAACAGAAAACTGCTTGGGTTGGGACAAGCAGAAGGGTGGATTAACGTTCCTTTCATGGAGGAAGCAACTACAGTGGTACTTCGGGTTACAGACGCTTCAGGTTACAGATGCTTCAGGTTACAGACTCCGCTAAGCCAGAAATATTACCTTGGGTTAAGAACTTTGCTTCAGGATGAGAACAGAAATGTGGCGTGGTGGCAGCAGGAGGCCCCATTAGCTAAAGTGGTGCTTCAGGTTAAGAACAGTTTCAGGTTAAGAACGGACCTCCAGAACGAATTAAGTTCTTAACCCGAGGTACCACTGTAATTAGTAGCCCAAATTGACAGGCGAAGATGCTTCTCCCTTTACCAAAAGACCAGGAGGGAAAGTCTGGAAGCGGGTCTCGTGCAGTTCTTTTGAGAGGGGTGTGTGTGCCTGTTTAGACTCTGAGATTTTATTAGTCACAACACAAAATGCAGGAGTGCTGACTCACCCCTTTGGCAGGACATCTTAATCCCCAGCTGTTGCACGGAACTGGAATACTCCCTTTGGTATCCTCACCGTGGCAGAGGCTGGATATTGGTCCAAACAAGGGCAATAAACTTTCTCTTGGGCTTCTATTTACAGAAGCAGCCCAGGGTTTCTCCATCAGGGAAAAGGCCTGCAATCTTCCCTCCCTCTTCAAAGAATCATAGGGAGTTGGTAGACCCCCTGCAATGCTGAAATTCTGCCCACATTCGTCCCTGGGTGGGCTCGAACCAGCAACCTTCTGGTTGACAGCCAGACACACTGACCCATTGCGCCACAGGATGCAGAATTTCCTGGGGGTCACCCCTCAAAAGCCCACCCGTTGGCTTAAGACCAAGTCATCGAGCTTCCCCCTTACTGCAGATCCAAAATACTGCCTGCATGCTTGCAGCTTGAGTGTAACCTGGTAGTTAGGGATCGGGGGATAAATTAGGCTCCATTCAGATTTAAAGGCCACCCTACCTAGGTCACTCTATCCAAACCAATTTGAGGACTAAAACGCAACTATCCTTAAGAATTCTCCGAATTTTCCAGCGTAGTTGCCATGTGCCCCAGAATGTATATCGCGGAGCAAAGTGTGCATAAAGGTAAAGGGACCCCTGACCATTAGGTCCAGTTGTGGCCGACTCTGGGGTTGCGGTGCTCATCTCGCTTTACTGGCCGAGGGAGCCGGTGTACAGCTTCCGGGTCATGTGGCCAGTGTGACTAAGCGGTTTCTGGCGAACCAGAGCAGCGCACGGAAACGCCGTTTACCTTCCCGCTGGAGCGGTACCTATTTATCTACTTGCACTTTGACGTGCTTTCGAACTGCTAGGTTGACAGGAGCAGGGACCGAGCAACGGGAGCTCACCCCGTTGCGGGGATTCGAACCGCCGACCTTCTGATCAGCAAGTCCTAGGCTCTGTGGTTTAACCCACAGCACCACCCGTGTCCAAAGTGTGCAAAGAAGCACATGAATTGGTGAAAACAGCGCACAAGGTTGCATTATATTATGGGAAGCCGCTTTTGTAAAAATGGGCATGTTCGCTAGAGAAATTCACACTACAATGTGAATGAATTTTCACGAGGATTTTTTCTTTTTCTTTTCATGCAAGCTGATGTGGAAATGTGGAAAACTAAACTTAAGGTTGGAAAGCTCAGAAACTGAAATTGTCCGATTTTCCCATACTTTTCCCTTTTTCCCACTGCCTGTAGTCACCCCTTCTCCTCAAATCCAGCTCCTGACCCAACCCCTGACTCCATGAAAAATAAATAAATCTAGGGTTGCCAAAGGGCTCCTGCACCTTTAATAGCTGGGTTGAAATGGGGATCTCAGGAGGTCTAGCAAAAAAGAACAGGGCTGCTGCACCTTTAATAGTAGGGCAGAAGAGGGGATCTCAGCTGGTATAGCCAGCCCACTGAACTGCAGTTGCAGAAGACATGCTTGTTGTTGTTTAGTCGTTTAGTCGTGTCCGACTCTTCGTGACCCCCTGGACCAGAGCACGCCAGGCACTCCTGTCTTCCACTGCCTCCCACAGTTGGGTCAAACTCATGCTGGTAGCTTCGAGAACACTATCCAACCATCTCGTCCTCTGTCGTCCCCTTCTTCTTGTGCCCTCCATCTTTCCCAACATCAGGGTCTTTTCCAGGGAGTCTTCTCTTCTCATGAGGTGGCCAAAGTATTGGAGCCTCAGCTTCAGATCTGTCCTTCCAATGAGCACTCAGGGCTGATTTCCTTAAGAATGGAGAGGTTTGATCTTCTTGCAGTCCATGGGACTCTCAAGAGTCTCCTCCAGCACCATAATTCAAAAGCATCAATTCTCCGGCGATCAGTCTTCTTTATGGTCCAGCTCTCACTTCCATACATCACCACTGGGAAAACCATAGCTTTAACATGCTACATCTTGCCAAACCAGCTTTCCTGACCTTCCCTCTGCTACACAGCTTTATTAAAGGGGCAAAAGCCCCACCTGGGTCAGTGGCAGAGCTGCATGCTTTGGCACCCGGGAGCAGAGAGCAGATGGGGTTGTGGTGTGCCGCCTGTGGGGCATGGCGCCGGTGCGGTGGGGAGTGGCCGCAATGGTACCCCCCTCCCCGATGGTGCCAGGGGCGGCACGCTCCCCTTGCCCCCCCTTTCCTCTGCCTTGACCTGGGTTTCCCCCCACCTGGCCACTCAAACAGGGCTGTTTCAAACACTTTTAAAAACCAATTGTGGAACAAATGTGGGCTGGATGGATGGACCAATGGCCTCTAGTGGTCTCCCTGGTGCACCCTTGACTTTGGCCTGGCCTTCTCTCCTCTCAGGTGCCAGCAGCTCCAACACTGATGGCTATTTGATATTTGCAAGTTTTTCCAATTAAGTTATCTTAACCTATTTAACTAAGTAGTCTTTGAATTTCCTCCAGTCCTCCTTCTTCTGGTCGCGGACTCAGGACGAAAGGGGGAAAGGTGCTAAGAGGAAGGCACGTTTGGCAAACCCTCACCGTGACCAACTCCTACCCAGAAACCATCCAGGTTTAGGATTTAAATATGAAATGTTAGAGAATGACATGTTTAAAGTTAAAAGGAAAAGAAAGAAAGATGTTAAGTGGTTAAGTTAATTCTATAAGAAAATTGGTTTTGGAAAACTGTTACACTGAAATCCAGCCAGGGGGATTTGAGGAAGTCACTTAACAATGTTACTAGGATCAGATTAAGTACAATTAAGATGTTTGTTTGTTTGTTTGTTTGTTTGTTTGTTTACAATTTTGGAAAATCAATAAAAATAATTGAAGGGGGGGGAAACCACTGATGGCTATTTGAAACCAGGTGGACCATTAAAGACAGAAGCACCTACCGTAACAGACTCCATGGAAACATAGAACGGATGTCTGCTGTGTAAGAATTGGAAGCTGCAATCTTCCTAGGAATTGTGCCATCCTTCTCGCCGTTGTGGTTATTACACTGTATTCATATATATAGGGGGAGAGATTGGTGATTGCTGTCACTGTAAGTCTTCACAGAATGGATGGAAATGTCTGAGAAATGGGAGTAGGAACCTGATTAACATGTTAAGGTCAGGTGTGCAATGAATAAGGTTTGGTAATATATAGGAGGTCCTTCTGCATGAGTTCATAGGACAAATTCCTGACTAGTAGGCCTCAGAAGTTTACATTAGTAAGTTTTTCTGTATGTGCACAGAGGGATGGTTTTCTGTTATATATATTGTTTTTAACAGATGATAGCCAATTTTTGTAAGCTTGAACCAAGTGGAGATAAAGGCTTTTGACATTGGCACAGGCAATGATTTGAGGGGCAGAAGACTGTTTTTAGTTTATGCAACTGGAGAAAATTGGGTGACTTGGTTTTTTTATTTCACTTTTAAAGCAAAATTATTTGTAGTTTTAGGCTGAACTCATGCAGAAAGGATGTTGCATAACTAAACAGGCCACCAGAGAAGACTCCTAAGTCAAAATGCATTTGGAATTTCAATTATCCAAATAATGTTTTGAACACCTTATGCTGACATTTCAGCATCTAAAACATATGACTATAGGGACATTTTGCATGTTGAACAGAAGTTTTCTTTTATTCAGATGATTGTGTGTTGTGGAGACATTGTCAGGACAGGTGATGACGAGTTTCTGGATTTAACTATTTCAGTTGTTGCATCGCAGAGACTTCATATTTGGCATTTAGTTTTCTGGATTTCTGGATTCTTCTCTTTTCCTGTCATTTTTTTGTTTTGTTATAAGGTTCCTTTTTCCACTCTTAAGTTCTATTTTTTAAAAAGAGTCCTGAAAATTCACCAGCGTTTTATTTATTATTTATTTCATAAAATGTATTCGCCGCTTGATTGGAAAAACAAAAACAAAGCGGTTTACAAAATCTAAAACAGTAAATTCAAGAAAAACTTACAAAACTTCTTTAAAACATAGGAAAGATAAAATGCTAAAACATATTAAAATTACCTTGACATTCTAAGCATCTGGATAGGTTTGTCTAAACAGGAATTACCATATTTTTCTGTGTATAAGACTAGGTTTTTTCCCTAAAAAATAATGTCAAAAATTTGGAGGCATCTTATACACAGATACATCTCCCCCCATTTTCTTAAATCGGAGTCCCCCAAAATAGGGGGCATCTTATACATGGGGGCGTCTTATAGACGGAAAAATACGCCAAAAAGTTTAGGTGCTGCTACACTAAATGATCTGGTTCTTACAAATGCTGTACAGGTATTACCGGTATGTAGTACCTGTAGTTGTGACCAGTCTGACAATTTTAGTGCTATTTTCTCCCAGCGTACACACTTTTGCATGCAATTCTTTTTTCCACCTCTCTCTTCTTCCCCTATTATGTTTTTACTGTGATTTTATTGGTGTTAGCTGCCCTGAGCCTGGCTCTGGCCAGGGAGGGCGGGGTATAAATAAAATTTATTATTATTATTAATGCAATGGCCAGAGGTCAGGGATGGTGGGATCTGCCCTCCAGCTACTTTTGCAGGACCTGAGTTGAGCCACTAAGGCTGTTTGGAAACAAAAGACTTTTTTTGGCAAGTATTTCCAGAGAAATCTAATATTATATTTTTCGAGTTGTCGTAAGGCATGGAGGGTAGGTAAGGAATATAACGGTTGGTAGTAATACCAGCACAAAATCTTTTTTGTAAGATTTTATGGAAGCTTTTTTCATGACACAGTAAGTTAAAAGAAACTAATCTAAATTAAAAGCAAAAGAGAGAGAGAAAGTAGGGTTGCAATATTTCAAAAAATGAAAACCAGGACACCCTGAAAGTTGTTGTTTTGTCGAGCTTTTTGTACACAAACCCCAAAATTCTTGAGCTTTTCTTTTACAAAAACCCAAACAACTCCAAACCCGCGATTGTTTGATTGACTTGCCTAAGATCCAGGACAAAGTGCCACCTTCTGGAAATTCTTCCCGGACGCCAATTCCGCCTTTGAAATCCCGGTGATGTCTGGGAAAATCCAGACATATGACAGCCTGAAAGAAAGAAAGAAAATACATAGTCCTCTCTCAAGGGTAATTCCCTTATCATGCACAGAAAGTGGTGGACCCTTTCAGCTCTTACCTGAGAGCTTCCATTTCTTCTCCCAATCTCTCCCCCTGGGATGAAGATGATGATGATGATATTTATACCCCGCCCATCTGGCTAAGTTTCCCCAGTCACTCTGGGCAGCTCCAACTGAATATTAAAAGCACAATAAAACATCAAACATTATAAACTTCCCTAAACAGAGCTGCCTTCAGACGTCTTCTAAAAGTCAGATAGTTGTTTATTTCCTTGACATCTGATGGGAGGGCACCACCACCGAGAAGGTCCTCTGCCTGGTTCTCTGTAACTTGGCTTCTCGCAGGGAGGGAACCGCCAGAAGGCCCTCTGGGCTGGACCTCAGTGTCCTTCGATGGGGGTGGAGAAGCTCCTTCAGGTATACTGGGCCGAGGCCATTTAAGGCTTTCAAGGTCAGCACCAACACTTTGAATTGTGCTCGGAAACATACTGGGAACCAATGTAGGTCTTTCAGGACCAGTGTTATATGATCTTGGTGGCCACTCCCAGTCCAGCTGCTGAATTCTGGATAAGTTGTAGTTTCCGGGTCACCTTGAAAGGTAGCCCCACACAGAGCGCACTGCAGTAGGTCATCCGTTCCCTGCCTCTCGCCCTGCCTTCCACCAAACATCCACCACCTTCCTGTGTGATGTGCTAGCACAAAATCAGATTTAATTCTGCCAGCAACGGTCTGGAAGCACCCAGAACGAAATCTGACTCTGGTCCCTTAGGTGCCAGGCAGCCCCGTCGGCCATTTTGTGTCTCCTGAAGACAGCTGTGAAGATGCCAGTCACCAGTGAGCAAGAGAAGCGGATGCAGAAATTCAAAAACAGAGGCAAAAACCTTCTAGTAAGTATGGGGAATCCTACCAGGACTGAGAAACGAGTCTCTAGCTAGGCCGGCTGATGGATTAGGAAGCAGCAGGGCATGTGCAGTAAGGGGAGCAGAGCAGAAATGCAAACTTGTGCTTTGCACATGGAATTTGCAGACCGGGAATCTCCATATAATTGAGACAGTAGGAACTGCAACAGAATGTTGCAGCATAGGGCTCAAGTTGGTGCCAGAATTACTGGTAGGGACTTGAATCCACCCCCCTCTTCAAAACAGTTGGAGGCCCCTCCCTAGATTAGACTGCTGAGATGAAGGCCCTACAATGCGTACACCTGAGACTTGGCCCTGTCATCATGGCCACCCCAAGACAGTAACACTTACTTTTGTTTTTTTTTAAGCAATACTTGACTGTCTCCCTTTCTAGGAAATGCGAAGGCAAAGAGTGGAAACGGAAGTTGAACTTCGCAAGGCGAGGAAGGACCTGCAGATCTTGAAGCGGAGGAACATCAGTGTCAGCACAGAAGATGACCTCACACCAGAGAAGAATCAGGTATGCACACAGAATCATGGAATTGTAGAGTTGGAAGGGACCCTGAGGGTCATCTAGTCCAACCCCCTGCAATGCAGGAATCTCAGCTAAAGCATCCATGACAGATGGCCATCCAGCCTCTGCTTAAAAACTTCCAAGGAAGGAGAGGCCACCACCTCCCAATAGAGTCCATTCCACTCTCAAACAGCTCTTACTGTCAGAAAGTTTTTCTGTATGTTTCATTGGAATCTTGTTTCTTGTCACTTGAAGCCATGGGTTCGAGTCCTACCCTCCAGAGCAGGAGAAAACAAGCTTGCTCCATCTTCCATGTGACAGCCCTTGAGATATCTGAAGATGGCTATCATATCTCCTCTCAACTGAGAGGAAGTATATTCTGAGAGGAGTGGCTAACTTGTGGCACAGCAGATATAGTTGGACTCAAACTCCCATCAGCCTCAGCCAGCATGGCCAAGGATGATGGGAGTCGTAGTCCAACACATCTGGACTGGAAGGCCACTGGTTAGTCTACCTGCTCTTTAGTAGCAGCCTTCAGAATTTCCAGATGTGACCCCCGACTTTGGTCTAAATAGGTAATAGGAGACCCACTACCGTATATTTGTATGATGATGGGGCTGCTGCTGCAACCCACTTTAATAATAATAATAATAATAATAAGAATAAGAATAATAATTATTTTATTATTTACACCCTGCCCATCTGGCTGGGTTTACCCAGCCACTTTAGATCAGGATGCAACCCAGTTGTTGTCGTTCCTGGCCAGAGCAACCAAAATGATCAAGGGGGTGGAGCCAATTTCCTTACCAGAAAAGCTTGTAGCAGTTGTGACTGATCCTGAGAAAAGGCAAGTCAGAAGCAAGTCAGAGACTTCTCTGAAGTCTCTCAGCCCCACTCACCTCACAGAGTGTTTGTTGTGGGGGAGGAAGGGAAAGGAGAATGTTAGCCGCTTTGAGGCTCCTTTGGGTAGTGATAAAGTGGGATATCAAATCCAAACTCCTCTTCTTCTTCTTCTTCTTCTTCTTCTTCTTCTTCTTCTTCTTCTTCTATGCCCCAAGTGACCATGTCTTTCTTGCTGGCTTTCTATTGAGGCATCTGGTTGGCTACTTTGAGAACAAGATTCTGGGTCAAATGGGTTTTCAGTAGGTTGGTCTTGTGGTCTCTGTCATGCCTGATTCATAATTCCCTTCTTCCCTAACCCAGGTTGCTCCAATTCCTTTGGAGGAAATAGTTGAGGCACTGAAATCAGACGATCAACATCTTATTCTCAAGGCAACCATGTCCATCAGGTATGTGAAGGCAAAGCTGATTCTTCTAACACCGCTTTCCCAATTCCAGTGCCCTTTGGAATTTTGTTGGGACTACACCTCCCAGCCAGCAAGGCATGATGGGAGTTGTGGTCCAGCAACATCTGGAGGACCACAGGTGAGCTGCCACTGTTTTAAGCTCTTTCTTGGTGCCTCTGCCGGGATTGGTAAGCCTTCTGAAATATCTTGGATGGCAAGGCCGGGCAAAGGTTTCCTTGCCACAGCTGCAGAGTCCCAGTCTGGTCTGCTACCCAGCAGAACCGAAGGAAGCTTACAGGTGAGCTGAGATGTAATAAGGGAGAGATGGAAGGAAGGAGAAATCGCAAAGGAAGGCTTAAAGATTATCTTAGAAGATTGGAGAACTGAGCCCCAACTAACAAAATGAATTTTGATAGAGACAAATGTCAGGTTCTGCACTTAGGTAGGAATGCACAAATGTAAGATGGGGGACACCTGACTTGCCAGTAGTACATGTGAAAAGGGTCTGGGGGTCTTAGTAGACGCCAGGCTTAACATGAGTCAACAGTGTGATGCAGCAGCAAAAAAAGTTAATACTATTCTAGGCTGCATCACCAGAAGTATAGAGTCCAACTCAAAAGAAGTCATAGTACTGCTCTATTCTGCCTTGGTCAAACCACACCTGGAGTCCTGTGTCCAGTTCTGGGAGCCACAATTTGGGAAGGATGTTAACAAGCTGCAGATGTGGGTGATCAAGATGATCAAGGGTCTGGAAATAAGCCTTAGGAGGAGCAGTTGAGATAGTTGGGCATGTTTAGCTTGGATAGGAGGAGACTATATTTAGACGGTTGTCACACGGAAGATGGAGCAAGTTTGTTTTATCCTGTTCTGGCAGGTAGGACCTGGACCAACAGAATCAAGGGAAATTGCCTCACTGCATTTGAAGCCGCCAATGTATATTTTTTCTGCAACAGTGTGCAGCCACAGCTTGAACTCCTATATATGTAGACTTTGTATTCACTGGCCTTTGAATCTGTTGTGGTTCTACTGGCATTGCAAAATCTGGAGCAGTAGAAGTTAACTGGGAGTTCCCTGGTAACTCTCTGGGTGAGCAACGAAGGTTTCTGACTCTGAGAAAACCAGAAGTGGAATTTAGTGTGGAAGGATTGATGGACTTCTTTTTGGTGCTGATTACAAATTACTGGGCTGAGCTTGTGTTGGCCTTACGGAGGCACTCTGTTCAGCCAGCTACTATTTTGCTCATGGTTCTGATTGCCGGATATTGGGACTTGAGGTTTGTTTGTTTTTAAAAAGTGTGTCCTGCAAGCCTGAAGTCAGCCGATCTGTGCTAAATAGTGGATTAAGGCTCTCATCCATCTCCCCATCCACAGGAAACTACTCTCTCAACATAAGAACCCTCCCATTGACCAAGTCGTTGAAACTGGAGTCATTCCTAAACTCGTGGACTTTTTGTATCACCACGACGCTCCAAGCTTGCAGCTGGAGGCTGCTTGGGCGCTCACTAACATTGCTTCTGGGACACCTGAGCAGACCAGAGCGGTAGTGGAGGCCAATGCCGTGCAAGGCTTGATAGTCATCTTGTCTTCTCCAAAGATGCCTATCTGTGAGCAGGCTGTGTGGGCCTTGGGGAACATAGCAGGTAAGTGGCGGTGCTTTTGGATTTCCAAGATGGCAGCCAATGAACTGCTGGGTCTTGGTCAGTGAGAGCCAAACCGTCAACATTTGGGGGAGCCAACAAGTAGTAGACCATCAACATCCCAGGCTAGTTCAGTCATAAAGGCAGGCAATCCCAGTTCAAGGGGCGCTTGCCCATGCTGGAACCCAGTTCTCTTGTGACTGGTTCCCAACACAGGGTGCCCAGAACGTTCTAGGGTCCACACGTAACTTCATTTGGAGACTTCTTGGTCCACCCTGCCTGGGCAGCAGAAAACCGTATGGCTTTCCCAGGTGCACAATGAAGTGAGCTAGGGGAGGGTTGCAATTCTTGTTATTTATTTGATTTGTATACCGCAGGTTGCCGGGTGGTGGTTCACAACATAAAAATACAAAATGAGAACACAAAATAAATAACACAATAAAAACAAACTAATAAGGCCCCTTCCACAAACACATTTAAAAGGCCATAGAATGTCCCATGGGGGGGGGAATTGTGTTCATTTAAAAATACTGGTAGCATTATGATAAATTCAACAGTGTAAATAAGTTTTGATTGATGTAATAAGGTGAAAAAGGTAAAGGACCCCCGGATGGTTAAGCCCAGTCAAAGGCGACTATGGGATTGTGGCGCTCATCTCGCTTTCAGGCCGAGGGAGCCGGTGTTTGTCCACAGGGACTGAGCAATGGGAGCTCACTCTGTCGCGGGGATTTGAACCGCCGACCTTCTGATCGGCAAGCCCAGGAGGCTCAGTGGTGGATTGTTGAATGGTATAAAGGTAAAGGGTAAAGCGACCCCTGCCCATTAGGTCCAGTTGTGGCTGACTCTGGGGTTGCGGCGCTCATCTTGCTTTACTGGCCGGGGGAGCTGGCATATAGCTTCCGGGTCATGTGGCCAGCATGACTAAGCCGCTTCTGGCGAACCAGAGCAGCGCACAGAAACGCCGTTTACCTTCCCGCTGGAGCGGTACCTATTTATCTACCTGCACTTTGACGTGCTTTCGAACTGCTAGGTTGGCAGGAGCAGGGACCAAACAACGGGAGCTCACCCCATTGCGGGGATTTGAACCACCGACCTTCTGATCGGCAAGCCCAAGAGGCTCAGTGGTTTAAGCCGCAGCGCCACCCGCGCCTGTTGAATGGTATAGTTCATGTAAAATATGCAGGGATGTATGGTATACAAAATGAACCACCGAAAGAGAAGAAGGGAAGTTATTGGTTTAAAATTGTTTAAATGAATATTTTGAAATGTCATTTAGAGAATATATATATATATGGCCATAGAATATGTCAATCCACCAGAGGCCTGGTTATAGAGAAACGTTTCCACCCTAAAGGTTTGTAGTAAAGGTGCCAGGCAAGCCTCCCTGGGGAGAACATTCGACAAGCGGGGAGCCACCACGGAAAAGGTGCATTGACTCTGGCGCCACCTGCTGTTGGTCTTCCTCCTCTCTGTCCCATCAGTGCCAAAGGAAACCAGCCGCCATGGATGGTTCAGGGAGAGATGACCGTGTTTCGCTATTTTCACCCACCCGGAGAGTAACTACCATTTCCAATGCTTTATCCTATGTAGGTGACGGCCCACAGTATAGAGATGTGCTGATCAGCTTCAATGTAATCCCTCCCCTCCTGTCCTTGGTGACACCTTGCACTCCGGTATGTTTCTGCTTCCGCCTGGTTAGATAGATGATAGATAGATAGATAGATAGATAGATAGATAGATAGATAGACAGATAGATAATAGATATGGCTCTCTGGAGCAGGATCTGGAGGGTTACAGGCTTCCCATCCCTGGCCTACTGAGCAATAGTTATAGAAATTGCAATGTCTTGTGCCCAGCTTGTATTCCCATTAGCTACCAATGGCTGTATCCAGCCAGTTCTTGAATGACAGATTTAGCAGACGAGCCTCCTTTCTGCTGCATTTTCCCCTCTCGTTCCAGAGGGAAATCATGATTTGCCAAGTCAAGGGTGCAGTGGGTTGGTTTCAATCAGGTCTCTCCCACTAATTCAAGCCTATCCTCTTCTATTCATCAGTTGCATAGGTCAAGGGATTAACTGGTTACCTCAAGGGTTTAACCCAGAGGTCAGCAAACTTTTTCAGCAGGGGGCCGGTCCACTGTCCCTCAGACCTTGTGAGGGGCCGAACAATGATTTTTTTTGGGGGGGGGGAGAACAAATTCCTATGCCCCACAAATAAGCCGGAGATGCATTTTAAATAAAAGCACACATTCTACTCATGTAAAAACACACTAATTCCCAGACCGTCCGTGGGCCGGATTTAGAAGGCAATTGGGCCAAATTCGGCCCCCAGGCCTTAGTTTGGCTACCCATGGATTAACCGGTCTTCTCAGCTCCAGAGCATAGCTGTCAACATTTCCCTTTTTTTAAGGGAAATTCCCTTATTCCGAATAGGATTCCTCGCAAGACAAGGGAAAAGTTGACAGCTATGAGCTTATCCATGGCCCTAGAGTCTTTGGAAGTTCTGTTTCCCCACTCTGGTTTCAGCTAATGGTTTCCTTGGACATGATTCTGTTTTTCCAGGTTGGGTTCCTGCGCAACATCACATGGACACTGTCCAACCTCTGCAGAGGCAAAAACCCGTATCCTCCCATGGGAGCTGTGCAACAGATGCTCCCCATGCTCATGAACCTTCTGCAGTATGACGACGAGGGCATCCTTGCGGACGCCAGCTGGGCTTTCTCTTACCTGACGGATGGCTCCAATGACCGCATCCATGTGGTGGTGGAGGTTGGGGTACTGCCGCGGCTGGTGCAGCTCCTGGCCTACGCAGACCTGCCAGTCCTGGTAAGTAAAGGTAAAAAAAGGTAAGGTAAAGGACCCCTGGAGGGAAGCAGATGGTGCTGTGGGTTAAACCACAGAGCCTAGGACTTGCCAATCAGAAGATTGGCGGTTTGAATCCCCGCGACGGGGTGAGCTCCCGTTGCTCGGTCCCTGCTCCTGCCAACCTAGCAGTTCGAAAGCACGTCAAAGTGCAAGTAGATAAATAGGTACCGCTCAGGCAGGAAGGTAAACGGCGTTTCCGTGTGCTGCTCTGGTTCGCCAGAAGCGGCTTAGTCATGCTGGCCACATGACCCAGAAGCTGTACACCAGCTCCCTCAGCCAATAAAGCGAGATGAGCACCGTAACCCCAGAGTCGTTCACAACAGGACCTAATGGTTAGGGGTCCCTTTACCTTTTTAAAGGACCCCTGGACGGTTAAGTCCAGTCAAAGGCGACTATGGGGTTGCGGTGCTCATCTCGCTTTACAGGCCAAAGGAGCCAGCGTTTGTCCACAGACAGCTTTCCAGGTCATGTGACCAGCATGACTAAACCGCTTCTGGTGCAATGAGACACCGTGACAGAAACCAGAGTGCATGGAAATGCTGTTTACCTTCCCGCCGCAGTGGTGACTGTTTATCTACTTGCACTGGCGTTCTTTCGATCTGCTAGGTTGGCAGGAGCTGGGACCGAGCAACGGGAGCTCACTCCGTTGCAGGGATTTGAACCACCAACCTTCCAATCGGCAAGCACAAGATGCTCAGTGGTTTAGACCACAGTGCCACCTGCGTAAGAGGCGTTTAGGAAAAGCAGTGCCATATAGTCTTGCCGGCTACTGCTAAATATATTTCTCCCTTTCCCTCGATGGCTGAGGTCATCTGTTGGGATGGGCCAGAAATTCAGTTCAGTTCACATCCCAACAACACGGGAACAGAAACACAGCCTTGCTTCAAAACCTGCACTTCTCTGTATTTTACAATGCAGGTCTCCGGCCAAATAAGGAGTACAATAATGCAAATATTGGGGTATTAAGATGCAAATATGCCATAATGCATTGCAGTGTTTCTGAAGCTTGGGTCACCAGCTGTTGCTGGGCTACAACTCCCATCATCCCTAGCTAGCAGGACCCAGTGGTCAGGGATGATGGGAGTTGTAGTCCAACAACAGCTGGCGGCACGAGAAATGCTGCATTGTTTTGTATGCATAACACACAAAATGTATTGTATTGGGGGAAATGGCCTGCCAAAAGACTGTCAATCGAGAGAACTTAGCACTAAGATGTGGGTGAATTTTTAATTTTTATTTACATTTTTATTGGTTTTTTTACATATCATTTTCAACAATCCTTTGACATAACTTCTTATCTTATACAATATTTTAGACTTCCATCAACAACCTCTGATGGTTTTCCGTTCTTTATCACTTATTCTGCATTTCTTAATTTCTCTATTACTCTTAATTATCATTAACTAATAATTCTCTTCATAGTCCTTCTTGCAATATTTCAAATAGTCCTCCTTACGGAACTTCTTGCAGTCCTACTAGCGTAATCGGTTCATTACAATTGCTTTTCAAATAATTCATATATTTGTGGGTGAATTTTTTAAGGAAAAATAATTCACAAATGCATGTGGAGAACCAGACTTAAAAGATTGGAAAAAGGAGAGCTTGAGAAGAACTCGCATGCACAAATCCCTCCACCCATCCCCGTATTTGCGAGTTATGCTCAGAATACTGGTGGCGTCTCCAGCACCCCTGATTAATCTATACTTTTTCTGCATTTTGTTTTTTGTTTCAGACTCCAGCTCTCCGCACTCTGGGCAACATCGTCACTGGCACAGATGAGCAGACGCAGATGGCCATCGATGCCGGTGTGCTGTCTGTCTTGCCACACCTCCTGCACCACCCTAAGCCATCCATACAGAAGGAGGCCGCCTGGGCTTTGAGCAACATTGCAGCAGGGCCCAGCAGCCAGATACAGCAGCTCATCACTTGTGGCCTCCTGCCTCCCCTGGTGGAGCTGCTGGAGAAGGTAACGTTTCGCATTGTCCTGGGTTCCCTTGCTCAGGCTGGGGAACGCTGCTGGTAATTGCTAAATGCTGGTGGAAGGGTGTGTTATGACAAGAGGCAAGACACAGCGATAACAGCAAGAACCTTTACTTAACTGCATAACTGGGAAATAGGGGCAAAACAACTGCTTATACAGTGGTACCTCGGGTTACGAACACTTCAGGTTACAAACTCCGCTAACCCAGAAGTAGTACCCAGGGTTGCAAACTTTGCCCCAGGATGAGAACGGAAATCGCGCACTGGTGGCACAATGACAGCGGGAGACCCCATTAGCGAAAGCGTGCCTCAGGTTAAGAACAGTTTCGCATTAAGAACGGACCTCCGGAATGAATTACCATATTTTTCGCTCCATAAGATGCACCTGACCATAAGACGTGCCTAGTTTTTAGAGGAGGAAAGAGGGAAAGCCCCGTTTTTGGGGGGAATCAGCTCAAAGTTGGTGAGCTTACTTTGCAAAGGGGGAAATCCTGTTTTCATGGGGTTCAACTTACAGTTCTGCAGCTTCTTTAGGAAAGGAAAGGGAGCCGTTTCTACAGTTACCAGACAGATAATCTAATCAGCCAGTCACATGTCGCTGGGGAAACAAACAGCTTCCATCTGCTGAACATTCAGCAATGGAGGCCTGCGCAAGGGGCTGGGGCCGGAAAGGGAGCCAGCAATTGACCACATATTTGCTCCATAAGATGCACAGACCTTTCCCCTTACTTTTTAGGAGGAAAAAAGTGTGTCTTATGGAGCGAAAAATACGGTAAGTTGTAACCCGAGGTATCACTGTATACATTCCTGAAAGCCTGGGACACTCCCACTCAACCCGTGATTGGCTGTCTAAACTTCCAAGCTGCGAATCACAACTCAGAGTTCAAGGGCCAATGGCAGAGGCCCCAATCTTGAAATGTTCTGTGATTGGACATCATGTATCGAATCAGAACACAGGAGCTCAGAATCCTTAGTCCAGACTCAAGCTCAGGCAAGCACAGGCCACTGAATACATAACACTGAGTGCACACAGAAAAGGGTTGCCCTTCCTGAGAATCTGCATTCCCCTTCACCTTAATTGAAAGAGGAATGTTTCTAGTCCTTATGACATCATGCATAAAGGGAATGTGAAAATCTCTGGAACTGGAGGGTGCTTCTGCACAACTCTTGGCCCCTGCCCATGACATGACTGCCAAGCCCATGCAAGTTTTTAAATATTAGACATCTGTTGCACTGTTTTCAATGCCTGCTCTGCTAACAGCTTTTCTGATTAGGCAAGGCTATCCAGGCATGCTGTTTAATTATGTACGGATCTTGCTTTTAAAAAACAACAGTCGACAGTATTTTGATGCTTTAACAAGCAAATGTAATAAATTATTTGAATTTTTATGAATATTATACATTTTAGGTAAACTGCTTAGTGCAGATGTGGGGAACGTTTGGCCTTCCAGGTGTTGCTGAACTACAAATCGAAAGAAGCCTGGCCTAGTGACCAGGGATGATGGGAGTTGTAGTTCATAGAATCATGGAACTGTAGTGTTGGAAGGGACCCTGAGGGTCATCTAGTCCAACCCCCTGCAATGCAGGAATCTCAACAAAAGTATCCAAGACAGATGGCCACCCAACCTCTGCTTAAAAACCTCCAAGGAAGGAGAGTCCACCACTTCCCGAAGGAGATAGTTCCACTGTCGAACAGTTCAACATCCAGAGCACCGTTTCTCAAACTTAGGTCTCCCCAGCTGGTGTTTTTTTTTTCTGGACTACAACTCCCATCATCCCTAGCTATCAGGACCAGTGGTCAGGGATGATGGGAATTGTAGTCCAACAAACAGCTGGAGACCCAAGTTTGGGGAAACACTGATCTAGAGGGCCAAAGGTTTCCAAATCTGATTAGGCAGTATATAAGTCTTGCTAAACAAAAATAAATGCACGTTTCGTATAAAGCAAGTCATGCCTTATTTATAGTAAGTGGTTTCTGCTTTCGTTGGGGTGGGATAGGTGAGAGTCCTGCTATCAGCTGCTGCATGCTGAGCGCTGTTCACTGTTAAATTACCGTGGTACCTCTGGTTAAGAACTTAATTTGTTCTAGAGGTCCGTTCTTAACCTGAAACTGTTCTTAACCTGAAGCACCACTTTAGCTAATGGGGCCTCTCGCTGCCGCCCCGCTGCCGCCGCCACGCGATTTCTGTTCTCATCCTGAAGCAAAGTTCTTAACCCAAGGTACTATTTCTGGGTTAGCGGAGTCTGTAACCTGAAGCATCTGTAACCTGAAGCATCTGTAACCCGAGGTACCACTGTACTAGAACCGGCTGATCTGCAGCCATCTTGTATTCACTTGGCTGCCCATCCTTCCCCACCTTCAACAGGGAGACATCAGGGCCCAAAGGGAGGCTGTGTGGGCGGTTGCCAACTTCACCACTGGAGGGACGGAGCAGCAGGTGGAGGAAATGGTCCAGGCGGGGGTCCTTAAACCTCTGCTGAACTTGCTGGCTATCAAAGATGCCAAAATTATCCTCGTCGTCTTGGACAGCATCTCTAGTTTCTTCCTGGTAAGTGTGCGTGTTTTATCGCTGCTTCTCTGGTAGGCTTCCTGGGAGAAGTGATATTGGTGGGGCGGGGGGGGGGGGAGGAGACAGACAGATGTCTGGAGCAGGTCAGCAATAACTCACCAGGTGTCCGTGCAGTTAACTCTTTATTCAAAGAAACAAAACAGCTCAGGCCTAGTGAGCACAGCAACTCTTCCCAGTAGTACATCTTGCCCCAGTGAGGCAGGACAGAAGGTCTCCACATTCCCACACCTCTCTAAATCTACTTCTCTGGTTTTCCCTCAAGCAATCTGTTGCTTCTTCATCTTGCCTGTCTTTGCTCGGCTGTCGTCTTACCTCTTCAGGTTCCAGGAGACCAGGGGCCGGGGAGGGGAGCTTGTTGTAGCAGGAGGGAAAGTCACCCACGACTCTTCCCCAACCTGACTCATCTCTTTCTCTCGGCCTCCTTCCTCTTCTGCTTCTGCCTCTGATTCTGGACTGCTCCCTGCCACAGAGTCTCCCCGCTCACTAAGCCCTGTTACTTCTTCAGCTTCCGACACCTCCTCTTCCCAGTCTTCTCCCTCTGACCGCTCCTCATTGTCCCACCACCCCTCCTCTGGCTCTGAGCTTTCTTCCCTTGAAGTATCACCAGTTGGTTCCTCCCACCGTTCCTCCGCATCCAACCAGTCCAGAACAACTGAGCAGCGTTCTAACCTGGAATCGATGCTGTTGCAGGAAGAACACAGTTTTTCCTCTTTGGCACAGGCTTGCAGGCATCTCAATAGCAGAGAATCTGCCTTGCATCCAAGTTCAGCCCCTCACATCTCCTGGCAGGGCTTTCCACCTGGAAAAATAGGGGGTCTGCTGCCAATCAGTGTAGACAATACTGAACTAGATGGACCCTGCATTGTATCCCAATAATAGGCTGCTGAGAAGCTGGGTGCAACGCAGAAGCTGTGCCTTTTGGTGGAAGAGCTGGGGGGCCTGGAGAAGATCGAAGCCCTCCAGACTCACGAGAACACCTTTGTCTACCGAGCTGCCCTGGGCCTCATTGAGAAATATTTTCCCGACAATGTAAGTAGCTGCTGGCATTGGTCTCCCTGCACATTTTGGAAGGTCCAGCATCTGAGCAGAGAGAGTTGAGGGCACTGCAGCTGGGTAATTCCTGCCTCCGCACTAAAGATTTTATTTACTTAATGGAAACATAGCAAAGCCCAAAAATAACCTTACACAAAAGGAAAGGGAGAAATGAGTGAAAACTAGAAATATCAGAAGGGACGCGGGTGGCGCTGTGGGTTAAACCACAGAACCTAGGACTTGCTGATCAGAAGGTTGGCGGTTCAAATTCCCGCGATGGGGTGAGCTCCTGTTGCTCGGTCCCTGCTCCTGCCAACCTAGCAGTTTGAAAGCACCTCAAAGTGCAAGTAGATAAATTGGTACCGCTCCTGCGGGAAGGTAAACGGTGTTTCCATGTGCTGCTCTGGTTCGCCAGAAGCGGCTTAGTCATGTTGGCCACATGACCCGGAGGCTGTACGCCCGGCTCCCTTGGCCAATAAAGCGAGATGAGCGCTGCAACCCCAGAGTCGGTCACGACTGGACCTAATGGTCAGGGGCCCCTTTACCTTTACCTAGAGATATCAGAATTCCGTAATCGTATTCCCTTCCATCCTAGGCATGTCATAATAGAGTGAATCAGGAGCAATTGGGCAGTGGGCATTTTTATGCTGCTTTTTCCCAATAAAATGCAGCAGCAACAACAACAACAATAAAATTTTATTTGTACCCCGCCCTCCCTGGCCAGAGGGAGCTCAGGGCGGCTAACATCATAAAGCCTTGTCTTTACATGCCAATCTAGCTGGGGTAGTACAAGAGGTTGCCAGTGCAGAGAAAAAAGTGAGCCTTGCTTTTCATAATGCAACTGTGACATTTTCTCTCCCTCCTCTTGTTAGAGTCTGTCACCAAGAACTTAGCACGAAACGGGCTTGCAGTTCCACAGCAGAACTCGGCCACAGAACTTCTTTTCGTTCCAAACGCAAACATGCACACATTTTCCCGTAGGCTCTATTAAAAAGTTCCCCAGTTCACAGGACAGCAAGATTTCAAGGAGCCCCCTTGAAGCTAAGTTTGAAGAATAGTTCCCACCCACGAGAGAAGGCGTTGGCCTCCTCACCGCCCTGCCCTGCCGAAATACAGATATCGCAAACCAAAGTCCACCTCTTGCTTCAAAACAATTGTTTAAATGTGTGCACTGGAGACAGTCAGCCAGTGACAAGCGGCACAATTCATTGGTTAAGATTTCTTCAGTTGGGTGATGTCAGGGGGAAGGGGTTGCAGGGCAACAGGAGAGCATCTGCTTGGCCTGTAGAAGGTTTTTCTGGGTTCAGTTCCAAATGGCATCTCCAGGTAAGACTAGGAAAGATACCTTGCCTGCAATCTTGGATAAATGCTGCCGGCCAGTGTTGACAGAACTAAAGTACCGTATTTTTTGCTCTATAGGGCGCACTTTTCCCCCTCCAAAAATTAAGGGGAAATGTGTGTGCATCCTATGGAGCGAATGCAGGCTCCTTGGCTTCAGCGAAAGCAACTCAAACCCTCCGAAGCGCAGAGGGAGTGCTCCCTCCACGCTCCGGAGGCTTCGCGCTGCTTTCGCTGAAGCCTGGAGAGCTAGAGGCACCGACCTCTCGCACCGACCCCTCTCGCTCTCCAGGCTTCAGGGATAGCTGCCTGAAGCCTTTGGAGTGCAGCGGGAACTTGCACTGTGCTCCGCAGGCTTCAGATTCCTCTCTCCCGGCTTCAGCAAGACTCTCCCGGCTTCAGCAGAGAGGGAGAGCTGCGCAGCGCCCCTTCAGCCAAGCGGGAGGAGAAATGGAAGGGGCTCCGTTTCTCCTGCCGCTTCGCTGAAGGGTCGCTGAGCAGAGAGGGGGAGATTTTTTTTTTCTTGTTCTCCCCCTCTAAAACAAGGGGCATCCTTGGTTGGGTGCATCCTATAGAGTGAAAAATACGGTAGGTGGATCAGAGTTTTGACTATCTGAGGCAGCGTAAGACAGCATTCCTGCAAACTACAGAATAGTTTTCTCTTCTCCCAGATTCCTGGGCAGTGTATTTCTGTGAAGACTGCTAGAGAGTTATTGGGTAGCATAACAAACTGGGATTTTTGGAATGGGGGACTTGGCAGTTGCAGAATCTATTGCAGGTTTGAAGAGGCCATGCAGTTCAATGGTTGTCCCCTCTTCTCTTTCTCCTCCACCTCCCCCTCTTCATCATCAGCATGCTGAAAACTCGGTTTCAGAAACAGGAGAAGGAACAGCCCCTTCACCTTTCTTGACTGACATGCAAGACTGCTTTAAATTCTGACTGGGAGACTCAGCCCACAACACACTTTATTGACTTGGTGAAAGGCACCACGTTTGACTCGGCTATTTAAAAGCACCACCGGGGGAACGGGGTTCATTTGTAATGAATAAATACTGCTTTTGTAATGAATGAATAATGTAAAAATAAATCCTGCATTTGTACAAATCTGCATCTCAAGCCAGCTCTTTCAGGGAGAGTAGTCTTAGAATTGCCTGCTGCAGTTTTAATTGCAAAAAAAAAAAAAAAAAAAAAAAAAAAAATGAGTCAAAACAAAAACCGGAATTGTTGTACCAGGTCAGCAGAGCACTCTAATTCACTTTAATTGTGCAAAACTAAATTTCTGGTCTGTGCTTGAACCTCTCCTGCAAAATATTGACATTCTCCAGGTTGCACATCTTTCCCCTGTGCAACAGGCAGAAAACAGATCTCCACATCCCATCTCTCAACCTCTTCCTCAAAGCTTGTTGATTTCCTGCAAAACACCTACTTACGCAAGTGACGAGTGGCCAAGCCACTTGTGAAAGATGTGTCACTTGTTCAACAGTTCTCATTTCTGCTATAGCAAGAATCCCAAAACAACAAGTAGCAGGCTTCTGTTGAATGTTTGTTCCACATGCGCAATATGTTTTCACAATATTCAGTATACAGAAAAAAGCGGGGGGGGGGGACCATGCACAATGAGAACGCAACACAGAGCAGAGATGCTGAAGCTAACAAAATACAGGGACAGTCACCATGTTATCATTGTGGCCTGATATTCTGAGGGAACTGGGCGATTAGGTTGTGGTTTATCCATAGAAGAAATAGGAACACACCAAACTGCCCCAAAAAATAGTTAGCGTGCTTGCTTTGTCTTCTGGCTACTCTTAATTTAGGTGAATGTGTTTCTAACAGGGCTGCCTGCCAAACCTTTGCATATCAGAATTCTATTATTAGCAGCAATAATAATTTGTTAACTGCTTTATTTTGCAAACAAAAAACAAATAAGGGTGTTTAAATGCATTCCAAAATTTCGCAACCTTATTTTAAAAGTAACTTCAGTGAACCGGTTAGCCGACCCACTGAATGAAATTTGTGCTTTAAAAAGAGGCAGACCCAAAGGAGCATCGGCTTGCAGAAATAGATTCCCAGCTCACCCGGGGTGTTTACTATCATTAGCAACAAACCAGACCCTGCGGGGAATAGCTGAGTTTCGCTTTACAACATCACGGGACAGGCTGCTCTTTGAGGGTGTTTCCCAGGCCTCAGGATGCAACTGAAGCTACCTGTGGCCGTCTTACCAGTGTCCTGGCCATCCCTCCTGCAAGAAGTACAGTGGTACCTCAGGTTAAGTACTTAACTCGTCCTGGAGGTCCGTACTTAACCTGAAACTGTTCTTAACCTGAAGCACCACTTTAGCCAATGGGGCCTCCTGCTGCCGCCACGCCGCCGGAGCAAGATTTCTGTTCTCATCCTGAAGCAAAGTTCTTAACCCAAGGTAGTATTTCTGGGTTAGCAGAGTCTGTAATCTGAAGCGTATGACAAAATTGCATACCAAAAATGTGTATATTAGGATAAATTCACTCTAAAATGCTGGCAAATGTTCAAGAGCACTTTTTAAAAAATTGCAATCTGGTGGGGAAATATGCAGAACTGAATTTACGATGGGGAAAATGAGAAAGAGATTGATAGGCTGACTCATCCCTTGTCATCCTGACCATATTCCTGGTTCCGGGTTTACTATTCCAACCCATGGCTAATAGCCAAGTAGGGTGAAGGGAGCCAGTGAAGAAAATCAGCTGAATGTGGCAAGCAAGCTTCTTCCCAGACCAGATGATGTGTAATGCCTCTCCTTTGTGAAATGGGAAGTTTGAGGAAACTCTGGTCTTGCAATTGTGGTTGATGCACGGAAACCTGAATTCTCACCTCCTGTGCAAAGAAGGGCTTGCAAAAACTCCACTCCTAGTCCTTTTGCAGGACTGCATCGTGAAATTATTTAGCCACTTTACGCTCGCAGCCATATCATGCATTTAAAGCATTCTAATACCAAGTGAAGGGACGCGGGTGGCGCTGTGGGTTAAACCACAGAGCCTAGGACTTGCCGATCAGAAGGTCGGCGGATTGAATCCCCGCGATGGGGTGAGCTCCCGTTGCTCCGTCCCTGCTCCTGCCAACCTAGCAGTTCAAAAGCACATCAAAGTGCAAGTAGATAAATAGGTACCGCTCTGGTGGGAAGGTAAACGGCGTTTCCGTGCGCTGCTCTGGCTCGCCAGGAGTGGCTGAGTCATGCTGGCCACATGATCCGGAAGCTGTACGCCGGCTCCCTCGGCCAATAAAGCGAGATGAGCGCCGCAACCCCAGAGTCAGTCACGACTGGACCTAATGGTCAGGGTCCTTTACCTTTAATACCAAGTGAACAGTCATGGCTTCCATTCAAAATCCTGGGAATTATAGCTTGTTCAGGGTGCTGGGAATTGTAGCTCTACAAAGGAGTCTCAGCACCCTACACTAGGATTCGCAGGGCTCTTTGGAGGAACTCATTACTGTTGAATGATTTAAGAGGGCTTCACATGTGTGATGTGGATGTGATTGTGGGGTAGGGAGAGGGGGGAAATCCCATTCAGCTTGCATTTGAAGGCAAACCCACCAAATTTGCACCACTTGTGATGCAAAAACCGAAACACAGCGATTTCTTCAAAATTCACCCTAATGTGAATTTTGCAAAATGGTTTTCCAGCCAATAAGTATGTACAGAAATGCATGTGCTAGAACAGCGATTCTCAACCTGTGGGTCCCCAGATGTTGTTGGACTACAACTCCCATCATCCCTGAGCTCTGGCCTTGCTAGCTAGGGGTGATGGGAGTTGTAGTCCAACATCTGGGGACCCACAGGTTGAGAAAGGCTGCTCTAGAGAATGGGTAGGCAAACTAAGGCCCAAGGGTCGGATCCGACCCAATCGCCTTCTAAATCCAGCCTGCGGACAGTCTGGGAATCAGCGTGTTTTTACATGAGTAGAATGTGTCCTTTTATTTAAAATTCATCTCTGGGTTATTTGTGGGGCATAGGAATTCGTTCATTTTCTCCCCCCCCCCCCCCAAATATAGCCCAGTCCCCCACAAGGTCTGAGGGACAATGGACTGGCTCCCTGCTGAAAAGTTTGCTGACCCCTGTGCTAGAGGAATGCATGGTTCATATATGAGTAAAAGTAACATACAAAAATACGCTGTGTTAGTGGGTATCGCTTTGGGGAAATGTGTGTATCAGGCAAAATTGCGTAGAGTGGTACCTCTGGTTAAGAACTTAATTCGTTCCGGAGGTCCGTTCTTAACCTGAAACTGTTCTTAACCTGAGGTACCACTTTAGCTAATGGGGCCTCCCGCTGCCGCCGTGCCGCCACCACACGATTTCTGTTCTTATCCTGAAGCAAAGTTCTTAACCAGAGGTACTATTTCTGGGTTAGCGGAGTCTGTAACCTGAAGCGTCTGTAACCCGAGGTACCACTGTACAAAGATGTGTCCATTACCAGAAATTTGCACTGAATCGCTGGTGAATTTTCACGAGGACCTTAAAAATAAACAAAATTGCAAACTGATGTGGAAATATGGAGAACTAAATTTAAGACTGGGAAAATGAGAAACTAAGAGAACCTGAGATTGGCATGTTCTCTTCTCCCATGCATGGCTCCCCGTCCATGGTTTATAGGTGGGGCACACTGCAAAGCACAGTGGTCGTGTGAGGGGTCATATCCTCTGCCTGCCTAAATTAGCCCAAATGATGCACCACAGAGCTGAAGCATCACAACCACCCCTCAAAGCTGCTTTTCAGGTTACGCTGAGATTCCTCCCTGCCTTCCACTCATCCTCTTGTCATCTCACTGGCTAATTATATTTTAATCACCTTGTTCCCAAAAAAACACCTGGAGGGCATTTTACTCCAACGTAGTCACCATGATGAACTGCACACGAGTTTGCCAGGTTTCCCAATTGGGTTGCTGAACGCCATCAATATCGCTGGCGCAATCCTTGGACCAGCCATCCCTGGTGGGATGTTTTGGACTCCAACTCCCATCAGCCCTATCCATTGGCCATGCTAGCAGAGGCTGATGGGAGTTGGAGTCCAAAACCTTGGGAAGGCCCAAGGCTGGGTAAAGCTGCCCTATTAGGTTGATGCAGAGTATACAGTGGTGCCTCGCAAAACGAAATTAATCCGTTCCGCGAGTCTCTTCGTCTTGCGGTTTTTTCGTCTTGCGAAGCACGGCTATTAGCGGTTTAGCGGCTATTAGCGGCTTAGCGGCTTTAAGAAAAAGGAAACAAACTCGCAAGAACTCGCAAGACGTTTCATCTTGCGAAGCAAGCCCATAGGGAAATTCGTCTTGCGGAACGACTCAAAAAACAGAAAACCCTTTCGTCTAGCGAGTTTTTCATCTTGCGAGGCATTCGTCTTGCGGGGCACCACTGTATATGGATATGATGATGCATGTATTTGTGGGTGGGGGAGAGGCGGGAGTCAAGAAGTATGTCTGCTCCCCGTTCATTAGTGAGGAAGCTAAAAGTCTCTCTCTGAGCTCTTGTGCAAGCAAAAATTCAACAGGTGAAGCTGCCAGCCTTGATTCATCCTCAAAAAGGCTTCAGATGGAACAGTGGGAATGCATGTGGACTAAAGGGTTAAAATTTACATTGTGTTATGATCTAATTTTCTCTTTTCTTTTTGTTTCTTTCCCCACCCCACTTTCCTCTTCTCTTTGCTCCTGTTTCCTTTTAGGTTAGATTTTTATTTTTTTATTTTTTTATTTTTAAATTCATTTTTCTTTTTCATTCATTACATACATCTCATATTCCTAACATTTACTATGTATTCCTCCCTCCCTCCCCTCCTAGGCTCCCCCCAACTTCCGCTTCTGGTCTGTTTCTCCTTTCACCCACTTTGCTACCTTCCAAAAGAAAAAAAAAACTACTAATAACATATTTATACAATAACACCAAACCTAGAAACATAAAAATAACAATGGATACATCATATTATTTCTCTATCTCCCACACATTTTCTAATACTAATAATGTGAATGTTTATTTAAATCCTGCCATCAAGTCTATAGACTTTATTTGTTTCTGCAAGTATAATATAAATGGTTCCCGTTCTTTTTCAAAGTCACTGTTGTCTTTTTCTCTTAGTCTGTCTGTCATTTTTGCCAGTTCTGCATAGTTCACCAGCTTCACTTGCCATTGTTCTTTTAGGTTAGATTTTTAAAGCATTTTAAAATGCTGGGGAACCCAGCCTGATGGGTGGAGTATTATTATTAATAATAATAATACAGTAATAAGAATAAGAATAATAATAATGATGGTCTATCTATTGTAAAAAGAGACTTGGTCTTGGGTATAAACTTTTCCATGTATTTTGATAAGTTATAAATAAAAATTTAAATGTCTTGTCCTCAGAAAAGCTTCACCTGTTGGGTTTATAACTCGTGACCCGTTGTTGAATACAGAGGGCTGGGGGAGGCGGCTATCATAAATGCAATCTCTGTGGTTTTGGTGAACGGACGGATCCCACCCTGACACCTTGTTAGCCTGGAGAAGAGGAGGTTAAGGGGTTATATGATAGCCATGTTCAAATATATAAAAGGATGTCATATAGCGGAGGGAGAAAGGTTGTTTTCTGCTGCTCCAGAGAAGCAGACATGAAGCAATGGATCCAAACTACAAGAAAGAAGATTCCACCTAAACATTAGGAAGAACTTCCTGACAGTAAGAGCTGTTCGACAGTGAAATTTGCTGCCCAGGAGTGTGGTGGAGTCTCCTTCTTTGGAGGTCTTTAAGCAGAGGCTTGACAACCATATGTCAGGAGTGCTCTGATGGTGTTTCCTGCTTGGCAGGGGGTTGGACTCGATGGCCCTTGTGGTCTATTCCAACTCTATGATTCTATGATTCTTTATTTGCCATCCCAGGTTATGCAATGCACTCGCTTCTCCCAAGGCGGAGTCTGTAAGGCTTGTGTTTTTATAAAATGTACGCTCAGAAAATGCTTATTAATGTGTCTCTGCCCCGCCCAGCCCAGGGATGGGAACTTGCTGCATTTTGTGTAAAGAAACTGCAGCGAGGTGACGGATGTTGCGCCAGGGAGATGGGTGGGGACTGTCTTTCATTTCCATAAAACTTGGTGAGGAACCAAAAGTTGTGGGAGATTTCGCATCAGGACCGCACGGGGCGGCAGTGACTGGAGAGGCTCTGGGAACACCTCCAAACCATTTTCCCACTGCCTGTGGAACACACGGTAGGGGCTAGTTCATTTTATTTTTAAAAAAACTATTTGATTTTATTGTGGGGTTTTTCTGGGGGGACTTTTTTTGGAGGGGCTTTTTCTTCCTCTATCCTAATATTAGAACCTGGGATCACCCAGTGAGAGAGATTTCCTGGCAGATCAGGGGCAGATCAGAACAAGCCCTTCTGGGCACAGGGCGTGAGAAACTGGTGGAACTCCTTGCCACAAGATAGGTGGTGCTTAGGGAGGGAGGAGAAATCCAATTTGGTTAGGATTTTCACGTGTGCCTACCCAATTCGCTCTTTCCGAAACAATGCAGCAACCCCAAAACACAGCTCGTACCTCAAAAAAATTATATTTTGATTTTATGTTGTAACCACCCTGAGATCTGTGGGTATAGGGGTGGTGTACATATTTAATGGATAAAAATAAAACCCTCACTTCCCAAAAATTTTGCAATGCAGTTCCCCAACCAAAGGATGTTTACAAAAATGCATACATTAGGGAATGTATTACATACATTCAAATGCATACAAAAAGGAATGTATTAGTGGAACGAAAAGATGAAGATGCATTATATTTGGAGAACTTGCTTGAAAAAAAAACCCATGTACGTTAGTCAAAACCGCAAACAAGAATGTGTTTATTAGGAGAGGTTCTCCCTAAAATGCTGTTGAATTTTCATTAGGGTTTTTTTTTAAAAAAAAAAAATAACAATAGTCACAAATTGCTATAGAAATGTGGAGAAGATGTTTTAAGACTGGGAAAACGAGAAATGGTGAAGGCCAAAATGGGGACAGATTCTTTCATCCCCTACCTATCTGGCAGGGTGGTTGTAAGATAAGATGGAGGAGGAGACATCCTGTAGAGCCTGCCTAGAATAAAGGCAGGAGCAAAACAAGGTAGCAATTATAGCCCAGGTGATAAAATGAAACCTCCAGGGTTAAGAGCAGTGTACCTCGAAATACCAGCTGCTGAGGAAAATAACAGGTGGAGAGGGCTAGAGCCTGCCTGCCTTGGTTGCAGGCTCCTGGAGGTATCTGACTGATCATTGTAAGTAATCAGGATGTTGGAGTAGATGGGGTTTTTTGGTCTGCTCCAGCAGCAATCTTCATGGGATCTTTATAATCCCCAAGGTAGTCCAGTGGTTTTTTTAAAAAAATTGATACTCTATTTACAACTAGCAAAACAGAGGAGAAGGGTTAGAGGAGTATTGAACCAGAAAATGTTTGGAGAATGGAGAATATTTAAGGATGATATAAGATCATATTGTACCAACCGCACCACCTTAGCAGAATTTGAGTGATATTTGTTAACACAACAAATACCGTTTGTGGAGTAGACAGGAACAATATTAAAGAATATAAAACTGTGCGGGAAAACCGACAGTATAAACAGTACAATGAGAAGGATTGGAAGACTCGTTTTGTCAGAAGTCTTTTTTATTTAAGTATTAATGAGGAAGATTAAGGTTTTTTAGGCACGTAAATCTGATTTTTCTTTCTTTTTTCTGTATTTTCTTCTTTTCTTTTTTCTTAATTGTTTTTTCTTTAATTTTCTTTTTGTAGTATGAGATTGTAAATTCTTTGTATATGTGTGTAATTTAAATTAATAAAGATTATTATTTTTTTTAAAAAAAGTTTGATATTCTAATGCTTATTTCTGGGAAGGAAGGGGTAAAGTCCCACAGTACCTGCCTGGACCAAAATAAACTTGCAATCTCC
This sequence comes from Podarcis muralis, assembly GCF_964188315.1. NCBI lineage: Eukaryota > Metazoa > Chordata > Lepidosauria > Squamata > Lacertidae > Podarcis > Podarcis muralis. The sequence continues at coordinate 46,215,560 of NC_135668.1, forward strand.
ACCCACATAGTGGTGGTGGTGGTTTTTTTACTGAACAAACATTTGGCAGGAGAATCTCCTGCCAGCAGAGCGATGCCAGGATCATCTTGGTGAACCACTGCCTGCAATGCACCTGCCAGGTGGGAAGAGACAAGACACCTTCCACTGACACAGAGAACAGAGCAAGACAGAGCCTGCAAGGCTTCAGAGCAGCAGGGAGAGGAGTTGGCAACAGAATTCGGAGTCAGGCATTGGTCCATCTAGCTCAGTATTGTCTAAACTGACCGGCAACACATCTCCAGGCTTCCAGGCAGGGATTTTCCCCTGCCTTACCTGGAGAAGTCGGGGATTTAACCTGTGACCTTCTGCACACAAAGCAGATGCACTGTCCGTGAGTTGCAGCTCTTCTTAATCAAGTACCCTTTTTGGCGAGGGGCAACCCTTTGGATGCAGGTGGCACTGTGGGTTAAACCACAGAGCCTAGGACTTGTCGATCAGAAGGTCGGTGGTTCGAATCCCCGCGACAGGGTGAGCTCCTGTTGCTCGGTCCCTGCTCCTGCCAACCTAGCAGTTCGAAAGGACATCAAAGTGCAAGTAGATAAATAGGTACCGCTCCGGCGGGAAGGTAAACGGCGTTTCCGTGCGCTGCTCTGGTTCACCAGAAGTGGCTTAGTCATGCTGGCCACATGACCCGGAAGATGTACCTGCTCCCTTGGCCAGTAAAGCAAGCTGAGCGCCGCAACCCCAGAGTCGTCCGCGACTGGACCTAATGGTCAGGGGTCCCCTTACCTTTACCTAACCCTTAGTTTGTGGAAGAGAGAGGTGGGAGTGCAGCTCTAATCGCTCCCTCTTTGAAGGAGCATAATTCCACCTTGCAAGGTGAAAGATTTGGCAGTGCTTGCCAGAGATACCTAAGCCACTCCCGGAGGGTGCCAAGCATCTCAGCGCACTGAGCGACGCCGATGATGAGAAAGTGAGCAAGCACAGCCCAGGGCCTGGGTGTCGGCCTTGGGAGTCTGGCTGAGAGCTGCTCCCTCCAGAGACCTTGGGGGAAGGAAACACCTGCCAAGCTCTCAGCCTGGGAAGATACTGCGACTGGGCCAGATTCCAAAGCCCCGCAACCTTGAGATACTGAGGGAACATCTCTGCTGACGCGGCAACACCTTCACGCCTGCCGTAGCCAGAGGCCTGGATGCCAAGACCAAGACGCAGCTGTGAGTCACTGGCTCAGAGCTCATCCAAGCCACTGGGATCCTTCCCCCCCCCCCCCAATTTTTTTTATAATACAACTAAACAACACAAACAGAAAAACAAACAATACAAACAAATTCATGTCTTATCCTTATTTTTTCTTAAAATTGTTAGATGAGCTTTCCCAAGTCCCCCCTATCTGATTTTCATTTTACCTCATCTTTAGCAGTTTACATATATCATAATTTTTAACCATTTTTTTATCACACTTACTTTTACCATAAAAATCTTCACATTTTATCACTTACAAATAATAATATTTTAAAAAACACTATCTTCTACCTCTAACCCTACAGCCTATATCCACTTCCAAAGCTATTCTAAAATTTAAATATTAACATGTTTTTTCAAATATTCTTTAAACTTCTTCCAATCTTCTTCCACCATCTCTTCTCGGCTAAGAGGTGATGCAAGCGCTCTTCCTGCGGTTGTCAGGTTCCTCATGCCTTTGAAGACCAGTTGCCCAGGGCTTCTCTCTGGCATCTGGTCGGCCACTGTAAGAACAGGATGCAGGAATAGATGGGCCATTGGCCTGATCCAGCACCCTCTTCTTATGCTATCATAGTATTGGCATATTTCAAGAGGTCAAAATCCGGACACAAAAAGTTGTTGAGTTTTTTTAGGGCAATCGCCCAATAGTCCCTCTGCCATGCCAGAGCCAGAGCACCCAAATCACCCGAGCTTGAACCAGAACCACCAGCACACTTAAAAAAAAACCAACCCAACCCAAAATCCAGGACATTTGCTTTAAAATGTAAAATTGCCCCCGGATGGGCATGTAGGACTCCCAAGAGAGGACATATCCGGAAATTCCCAGACCTATGGCAACCCTATCAGCTATCATTTAGAGCTGGAAGCGGAGGCTGATGTCCATAGAGACTTGTGGGTCAGAATGCAGGGAGCCCAAACCAGAAACTATTTCTAGTTTTGCCTCGATCCTCCTCCCAGCTGAGCTCATCAAGGACAACATTGAGACTGAAGATGTGGATATTGTTATGCTGCCATCTTCCTGCTTTTAGGCTTGTTTATATGGAAACATTTGGAATGATTAAAGATGGATTTTTGCAATTTTGCATTAACCTGCTTTTGAATTTTTTGCTTTGATTGTTTCCTTCTTGCATTATCAACAAGTTATTGTGCACTGGATATTCTTGGCGCTTCCAGATAGATGTGTTTATTTTGTGAGATGAGCTCTCCTCAAGCAAGCAATTTCTTTTGCCGTCCCCACAGTTTATCAGCTGCAAATCCGCAGTGTGTATTTCACTCACCCACACATTTAATCCGGATTTACCTTCCCATGGGAAATCCATTAAATGTGGTTCCATCTGAGGGCTTAATTTTGCAAATGGGTCACCGAGATATCACGAATGGCTCACTGGTAGCAGGTTTTCTTCCATTTATTGTAGTTTCCCTGGAAAAGATAAATCTGGGTTAAGTGGATGGCAGATACAGGGCAGCATTTTGAAGATGATAATCTGTGGGTGGCAGAGAGGGATAAATCTGTCAATTACGGACCCTCGTTTTTCCAAACTTAATTCAGTTCTCCCCCTTTCGGCATCAGTTTGCGATTAATATTATTATAATTTCTCATACAAATGTATCACCATGTCAGGGGGCATTTCTCCTCTTGAATCTATTTTCAACTGCATATCAATACTTCTCCAGTTTTTCAGCTTCCTGAATCATCTGTACTTTCTACTACAAGTGTGTTTAAAATCCTGCTAATGTTTTGACCTGTTTACAATGACTTTCTATATACATTATAAACATTTTCCTTTTTTTTTTTAATTTCTTGTCTTCTTGGTTCCTACGTTTCCCGGTTAATTTTGCCATTTTGGCAGAGTCAAATTTGATTTGCCCTTCTTCTCTGGTCGGGGTTGTCTCTTCCTTCCATCTCTGGGCTAGCAGCATCTGTTGTAGCATACATGAACAGTTTTCTTTCGTAGTATCACCCCACTTTCAACAGCCTTGGCTTTCCCCAAGGAATCCTGGGAACTGTGGCTTGTTAAGGGTGCTGACGGATGTTAGGAGACCCCTATTCCCCTCATGGAACTACAGTTCCCAGAGTAGTTTAACAACCAGCCCGTCTTCCCAGGAAACTTTGGGAATTGCTGCTCTCGTGAAGGGAACAGGGGTCTCATAACCCCCTGCTGGTAAGGCTTACTGACCTCCCGGTAAAGCAAAAATTCGATCTTCTCGTTAGGCAAAGACCACAAGACGACTAGGATCGTCGCCAGATTCTGTGCACAGATGTGTAGGCGCAGACCATCCTGATTCAATCTATTTTGTTAAGAAAATTCCCAAACCCGGATCCACGCGTGACTTTGGGTCATTTCTCTAAGGCAGTGTTTCCCAACCTTGGGCCTCCAGCTGTTTTTGGACTACAACTCCCACCATCCCTGGCTAGCAAGACAAGTGGTCAGGGATGATGGGAATTGTAGTTCAAAAACAGCTGGAGGCCCAAGGTTGGGAAACACTGCTCTAAGGTAGTCTATTTTAAAGTTTTTATGTGTTTATATGCCTATCACACTTTCAAACTTAAAATCTATTGTTATATATTGTTTTAAATGTTTGTTTTGCTATTGGGATTGTGGTTCCATTTGTGCTTCTCAAGCTGGTCTCTCACCGTAATAAATTTCATGCTCATAGGGTCTCATAACAACTTTCAGCACCCTTAACAAATGACACTTCCCAGGATTCCTTGTGGGAAGCCAGGGCTGTTTAAACTGGTGCGATGCTAGAACTCAGCAGGGAGAAGGAGGATGGAGACAAAGCTAGAACAGGTTGGCCCTGCCCGCCATGCACTCTAGCGCCACCTGCTGATGGGCTCCTTGCAGTCTGCCCAACCAGTCTCAGTGGGAACCAGCTACAACTGGTGCCACCCCAATGGGCCCTCTCATGACCCAGTAGCTGGTGCTTATAGCCCACAACTAAAATATTCTCCTCCCGTCTCTCCCATTTAGGGGAATTACCATGAAGCTGTTGTTGGGCATTTCCGCCCTGGCTTTCCTGATGCAGGCAGCCACTCCTCTGAAGATCTGCGCGTTCAACATCCAGAGCTTTGGAGACAGCAAACTGTCTAATGAGGGGATCTCGGAAATTATTGTGAAGGTGAGAACGGGGCTTTGCAAGGACAGAATCCCCAACATGAGAGACCCAATACCAGCCCGACTGCAGCAGACAGGTTTGGGAAGAAGGAAAATCTGGGTCCTTTGGCGGAGCTCTGAGTGATGGGCAGGTAGATGGGCAGGGATTCCTGACTCCCACTTGTACAAGAATAGCAGCAACAAGATGGCTTCCTGCCCATCATCCAAAAACAGAATGCTGAAATGAAGAAAGGATGGGGTAACCAGGAATGGATTTTCCTGCAGAAGGACTGTGAGCTCAAAACAAATAATGGTATCAAATTGTAGAATCATGCAGGAATCTCCATGATAGATGGTTATCCAACCTCTGCTTTAAAACCTCCACAACCTCCCTAGGGAGTCCGTTCCACTGTCCACCAGCTCTCATGTTTAGGGAAGCTTTTAATGTTTGATGTATTACAGTATTTTAATATTTTTTTGGAAGCTGCCCAGAATGGCTGGGGAAGCCCAGCCAGATAGGCGGGGTATAAATAATAAATTATTATTATTATTATTATTATTATTATTATTATTATACTCAGAGTAAGTAAAGGGACCCCTGACCATTAGGTCCAGTCGTGGCCGACTCTGGGGTTGCGGCGCTCATCTTGCTTTATTGGCCGAGGGAGCCGGCGTACAGCTTCCGGGTCATGTGGCCAGCATGACTAAGCCGCTTCTGGTGAACCAGAGCAGCGCACGAAAACGCTGTTTCCCTTCCCGCCGGAGTGGTACCTATTTATCTACTTGCACTTTGACTTGCTTTTGAACTGCTAGGTTGGCAGGAGCAGGAACCGAAAAACGGGAGCTTACCCCGTCACGGGGATTCGAACCACCGACCTTTTGATCGGCAAGTCCTAGGCTCTGTGGTTTAACCCACAGTGCCACCTGCGTCCCCATACTCATCGAGTAGAATCACTGAAATCAATGAACACAACTTGAGGGCTCCTCCAGACAACATATTTATTGCTTGTTCGCCTGATCCAGCAGAGCTTTTCTAATGAAATTCTTCTTTACACAACTGATCTGGGGAACTTGCTGCCACAAGAAGTGGTGATGGCTGCTGTCTCAGGTGGCTTTGAAAGGGTCCCATAAGGGAAAGATGAGAAGAGGCCAGCCACTGGGTATTAGTCATGACATTAGTGGGGCTTCCATTTTTAGAGGCAGCCTACCTCTGCAGGGATGTGGGTGGCGCTGTGGGTTAAACCACAGAGCCTAGGACTTGCTGATCAGAAGGTCGGTGGTTCGAATCCCCGCGGCGGGGTGAGCTCCTGTTGCTCAGTCCCTGCTCCTGCCAACCTAGCAGTAAATGGCGTTTCCATGCACTGCTCTGGTTCGCCAGAAGCGGCTTAGTCATGCTGGCCACATGACCCGGAAGCTGTACGCCGGCTCCCTCGGCCAATAAAGCGAGATGAGTGCCGCAACCCCAGAGTCGGCCATGACTGGACCTAATGGTCAGGGGTCCCATTACCTTTACCTTACCTCTGAACAGCAGTTGGTGGGGAGCAGCAGCAGAAGAGATGGGTTGTGTTGACCACTGTGGGAAGCCAGAAGTTGGACAAGATGGACCTTCCATCAGATCCAACGGGGCCCTTCTGGCATAGCTGTCAACTTTCCCCTTTTCTTGCGAGGAATCCTATACGGAATAAGGGAATTTCCCTTAAAGAAAGGGAGACGTTGACAGCTATGCCTTCTGGTCTTCTTATGCATGCATGCTTCTTCCAGATCCTGTCGCGGTACGACATCGCCTTGGTGCAAGAGGTGCGGGATGCCGACCTGAGCGCCGTTAGTGAATTGCTGGAGCGGCTCAACAGGTAACACTGCCCTAAGTCTTTGCAGGCAAGTTGGCAGAGCATGGGAGCTCTTCATCTCAGGGCTGTGGGTTCGAGTCACGCCTTGGACAAAAGATTCCTGCATTGCAGGGGGTTGGATTCCACGAAGACTTTGGGCAGGACGGGAGAGAGAGAAGGCGGCGATGGATTGTTTCTCAATGGGAGGAGAAGACGAATTAGGGAGAGTGAGCTCGAGGACCAGTTTCCTTTCTCGGGAAATATATGCAGAACATCCAAGCACAAAATGAACTCAGGCTTGCTAGAGAGGTTAAAAGCAACAAAAAAGGCTTTTATGGGTATGTTCGTAGCAAAAGGAAGAACAAAGAAACCGTGGGGTCACTCAGAGGAGAAGATGGTGAAATGCAAACAGGGGACACAGAAAGGGCTGAACTCCTCAATGCCTTCTTTGCCTCAGTCTTCTCCGATAAAGAAAACAATGCCCGACCTGAAGAATTTGGAGCAAATGATTCAGCAGAGGAAACACAGCCCAGAATAACTAAGGAGATAGTACAAGAATACTTGGCTAGTCTAGATGTATTCAAGTCTCCAGGGCCAGATGAACTGCATCCAAGAGTATTAAAAGAACTGGCAGATGTGATTTCAGAACCACTGGCAGTCATCTTTGAGAATTCCTGGAGAACAGGCGAAGTCCCGGCAGACTGGAGGAGGGCAAATGTTGTCCCTATTTTCAAAAAGGGGAAAAGAGAGGACCCAAATAATTACCGCCCAGTCAGTCTGACATCAATACCAGGGAAGATTCTGGAGCAGATCATTAAGCAAACAGTCTGTGAGCACCTAGAAAGGAATGCTGTGATCACCAATAGTCAGCATGGATTTCTGAAAAATAAGTCATGTCAGACTAACCTGATCTCATTTTTTGACAGAATTACAAGCCTGGTAGATGAAGGGAACGCAGTGGATGTAGTCTACCTTGATTTCAGCAAGGCATTTGACAAGGTGCCCCATGATATTCTTGTAAAGAAGCTGGTAAAATGCGGTCTTGACTATGCTACCACTCAGTGGATTTGTAACTGGCTGACTGACCGAACCCAAAGGGTGCTCATCAATGGTTCCTCTTCATCCTGGAGAAGAGTGACTAGTGGGGTGCCACAGGGTTCTGTCTTGGGCCCGGTCTTATTCAACATCTTTATCAACGACTTGGATGATGGACTCAAGGGCATCCTGATCAAATTTGCAGATGACACCAAACTGGGAGGGGTGGCTAACACCCCAGAGGACAGGATCACACTTCAAAACGACCTTGACAGATTAGAGAACTGGGCCAAAACAAACAAGATGAATTTTAACAGGGAGAAATGTAAAGTATTGCACTTGGGCAAAAAAAATGAGAGGCACAAATACAAGATGGGTGACACCTGGCTTGAGAGCAGTACATGTGAAAAGGATCTAGGAGTCTTGGTTGACCACAAACTTGACATGAGCCAACAGTGTGACGCGGCAGCTAAAAAAGCCAATGCAATTCTGGGCCTCATCAATAGGAGTATAGCATCTAGATCAAGGGAAGTAATAGTGCCACTGTATTCTGCTCTGGTCAGACCTCACCTGGAGTACTGTGTCCAGTTCTGGGCACCACAGTTCAAGAAGGACACTGACAAACTGGAACGTGTCCAGAGGAGGGCAACCAAAATGGTCAAAGGCCTGGAAATGATGCCTTATGAGGAACGGCTAAGGGAGCTGGGCATGTTTAGCCTGGAGAAGAGGAGGTTAAGGGGTGATATGATAGCCATGTTCAAATATATAAAAGGATGTCACATAGAGGAGGGAGAAAGGCTGTTTTCTGCTGCTCCAGAGAAGCGGACACGGAGCAATGGATCCAAACTACAAGAAAGAAGATTCCACCTAAACATTAGGAAGAACTTCCTGACAGTAAGAGCTGTTCGACAGTGGAATTTGCTGCCAAGGAGTGTGGTGGAGTCTCCTTCTTTGGAGGTCTTTAAGCAGAGGCTTGACAACCATATGTCAGGAGTGCTCTGATGGTGTTTCCTGCTTGGCAGGGGGTTGGACTCGATGGCCCTTGTGGTCTCTTCCAACTCTATGATTCTATGATTCTATGATTCTAAGCTGTGCAATGTCGGTGCTGCTAGGCTTTTAAAAAATAAGCAGCAGGCAAGAGGATAGAACCTCCAGGGTCAGATGTAGAGGGCCACTGGAAGTCAGTGTCTGGAGAACAGCAGCAGGAGAGCCCTGCAGCCTCCTTCCCTTCCGATGGGCTTCCTGGAGGTGCTTGGTTGGCGACTGTGGGGTTCATAGAGTCATCTTGTCCAACCCCTTTGATGCAGGAATCTCAATTAAAGCATCCATGACAGATGGTGTTATGTACTGAGTTGAATAGGATCCAAAATGCAGCAGTCTGATTGGTCCTAGAACAATAGGATTCAGAATGCAGCAGTCTGATTGGTCCTAAGACAATAGGACCCAGAATGCAGCAGTCTGATTGGTCCTAGGACAATAGGATTCAGAATGCAGCAGTCTGATTGGTCCACAGGAGCCACCCAATCTAGCTCCATGTGGAAGTGAATCCGCAACCTGATTGGTCTACAGGAGAATCCCAGAATTAGCCAATCACATGGGGCCCTTGTGTAAATAATGTATATAAAGCAGACATTCTGGGGGGACTTCCATTCCTCCTCACCACTATGAGCTGAATAAAGAGCATGAAATCCACTCTCGATTCCGAGTATATTTCAGATGGCCATCCAAGCTCTGCTTAAAAAGGAATGAGAGTCTACCATCTCCTGAGAGAACCCATTCCACTGTCAAACAGCTCTTACCATCCTGCTCTTGCTATGAGAGCCATGCAGTGTGCAGGCCAGCTATTCTTCAAGAGGCCTACAGGTGTTCCTACCCGGGCTGCCATTGCTTAGCATGCGACAGCTGGATGGGAAAGAGTTTGGCAGGCGATGTGGGGGTGTGGGGGCATCTGCCTTGTTTTACAAGCCAACTCTGTTTAACTACCGGTGATTCAGAGTGCTTAAACTGCTGCTCTGCAAACTGCTGCTCTGCCTTTCCTTGATTTTCCCTCTCCCTCTTCTTGCTCCGCAGTGCCTCTAAGCACAATTATGCCTACGAAATCAGCGAGTCACTGGGACGGGAGAACTACAGGGAAATGTACCTCTTCCTCTACAGGTACCGGATCAAATCAGTGCTTTGTGGACAAGCACATTCCTACATTCCAAATTGTACTCTCCCATTGACATTTTCTCATCCGGGTACACCCATCTTCAGAACTGCAGAAAAAGCAATATATTTTTTTAATTGATTGATTGATTGATTGATTGATTGATTGATTGAATGAATGAATGAATGAATTTATATACCACCCTATACCCAGGGGTCTCAGGCCAGTTCACAGAATAAAATCAAAACGTAAAACCACAAAATACAGTGGCACCTCGGCCTATGAACTTAATTTGTTCTGGAAGTCCATTCTTAAACCAAAGCGTTCTTAAACCGAGGTGCGCTTTCCCTACTGAGGCCTCCCGCTACCGGTGCCCTTCCACCTACTTCTGGTTTTGCAGTTGGTTGCCCGAATCGTTTGTTAACAGGACTGTTCGTAGACCAAGGTACCACTGTACATAATAAGAATAAAAACAACTCAATAGCCGCCCCACCCCCCAAATAAACACATTTTAAAAGGGCATAGGATGTAAATCAGATCAACCAAAGGCCCAGCTAAAAAACGTTTTTGCCTGGAGCGTAAAGATGCATAATGAAGGCGCCAGGCGGACTTCCCTGGAGAGAGCATTCCACAGACGGGGAGCCACTGCAAAGAAGGCCCCGTTCTCGAGTTGCTACCCTCCGGACCTCTCGAGGAGTAGGCACACAAAGGAGGGCCTCAGAAGATGATCTCAGGGTCCAGGTAGGTTCATATGGAAGGAGTCGGTCCTTGAGGTATTGCGGTCCTGAGCTGTTTAGGCACTCAGAGCATAAAGAAACAGCAGTTACAAACACAAGCATGGGGTAGACAATCCCTGGATAATCTCCTCCTCTATACATCAGACATATAGAGGACCACAGTTCCATTTGCAGATTGTGTTGGATAGGGTTCACAATAGGGGGCTTTATCAACAATGGGATGTGTCCCTTTCCCAGCTTACCTCGTAATCCGACTGGAGTGTGTCTGCATTGTTCCTTTGCTGACTCCGTCTCCCTCTGCTTTCTATCCAGGACAAAGAGTGTCTCTGTTGTGGACAAGTACCAGTACTCAGATAAAAACAATGCCTTCAGCAGACCGCCTTTCATTGTCAAGTTCTCGCCTCTCAACGCCAGTGAGTGAAACAGAAGGGATCCCCCACACACAGACACACCCATTTACTTCATAGGCCCATAGCCCAAACTCCATGTGAGGCTAAGGCTGGACATTTGTAGCTTGGGAGCTCAAGGGGCTGGAGGTTGGCTTACAACTCAGGTGGGCCAACAGGATCGGGACCAGGAGGTCCAAATGGATGCTCCGGGCAGGCAGAATGGGAAAGGAGCAAAGTGAGGTTCATCACCAGTACAAAAAAGAGTAGCGTCTCCACCCCCATAGCTCAGCCCAGACCCTGAGGTCCAGCTCCGAGGGTCTTCTGGCGGTTCCCTCACTGTGAGGTTACAGGGAACCAAGCAGAGGGCCTTCTCGGTGGTGGCGCCCTCCCTGTGGAACGCCCTTCCATCAGAAGTCAAGGAATTAAACATCTGCCTGACTTTCAGAAGACATCTGAAGTCAGCCCTGTTTAGGGACGTTTTTAGTGTGTGATGTTTTATTGTGTTTTTAATATTTTCTTGGAAGCTTCCCAGAGCAGCTGCGGCAACTCAGTCAGACAGGCGGCATACAAATAATAAATGATGATGATGGGATAGCAAGGGGTTCAGGATTGGCAAATCCTGCCCCTCTAGAAAAGCCTTGGAAGTCAGTGGTCTTGCCTATGTGCCTTTGGAGCAGTGGCGTGCAGTGATTTTTTTCCTGGGGGAACAGTGCGAGGGTGATGGGGGGGGGGGCTACATCATGCGCATGACATCACAAGTCACACATGCATCACACCTCCCTCCCTAAGCTGGGCAGAAGCTTCCTGGGCTTTGGGAAGAGGGTGACAAGGGAAAATTTAGGGGGCTACCCTAGTTCCCCTAGTCCACTGACCACACGCCAATGCTCTGGAGAACATTCCTGGCACCTGAGTCCCACAAGGGAATGAAAGGGCTCCCTGTGCTAATCCTGGTTCTTTTGCAGAAGACGACGAGCTGGTCTTGATTCCCCTCCACACAGCTCCAAATGACGCTGTGGCAGAGATTGATGCCCTCTACGACGTCTACTTGAAGATCATTGACAAGTGGGGGACGGATGTACGTGCTTTTGTTAACAGTTAAGATGCTTTTCGTTGAATGTTTTCTGAAAAGAAGGACTTGTGGCCACAGGTTGAACCACCCTGGTCTGGGGTTTCAGATGGGATACATTCCCAGCTCTGTTTTGGAGATGCGGCCTCGGTCCAGTATACCTGAAGGAGCGTCTCCACCCCCATCGTTCTGCCCGGACACCAAGGTCCAGCTCTTGAGGGCCTTCTGGCGGTTCCCTCACTGCGAGAAGCCAAGTTACAGGGAACCAGGCAGAGGGCCTTCTCGGTAGTGGCACCCACCCTGTGGAACGCCCTCCCACCAGATGTCAAAGAGAAAAACAACTACCAGACTTTTAGAAGACATCTGAAGGCAGCCCTCTTTAGGGAAGCTTTTAATGTTTAATATGTTATTGTATTTTAATATTCTGTTGGAAGCTGCCCAGAGTGGCTGGGGGTACCCAGCCAGATGGGCGGGGTATAAATAATAAATTATTATTATTATTATTATTATTATTATTATTATTATTATTATTATTATTATTATTGTTATTGTTATTATTATTATTATTATGCCAGGGATTGAATCAAGGACCTCTGCAAAGCAGATGCTCTACCCCTGAGCCAAGCCCCTTGAACAGGATGTTCTGTTCCACCCATCCCACACCTTGCTGACCACTGTTGGAGACAGGACATTAGACCCAACTTCAGAATATAAGAAGGCCCCTGCTGGATCAGGCCAATGGCCCACCTAGCCAGAACTCTGTTCCCACAGTGGCCCACCAGGTCCTTGTGGAGAAGCCTACGGTCAGGATCCGAGTGCAACCATGCTCTCTCCCCACCTGCGATTCCCAGCAGCAAATCTTCTTCCCTTTGTAGAACATGATGTTCCTGGGAGACTTCAATGCTGACTGCAGTTACGTGGGAAAGAACGCCTGGTCCTCCATCCGCCTGCGCACCAGCGAGGTTTTCAAGTGGCTCATCCCAGACTCTGTAGACACCACCGTGGGCAACTCCAATTGCGCCTATGACAGGTGAGGTTGGCCAAACCGCCAAGCAGTGATAGATCTTTAGACCCCAGTAGGGCTCATGACCATTAGGGGCGGGGTGGCGCTGTGGGTTAAACCACAAAGCCTAGGGCTTGCCGATCAGAAGGTCGGCGGTTTGAATCCCCACAACGGGGTGAGCTCCTGTTGCTCTGTCCCTGCTCCTGCCAACCTAGCAGTTTGAAAGCACGAAGTGCAAGTAGATAAATAGGTACTGCTCCGGCGGGAAGGTAAACGGTGTTTCCGTGCGCTGCTCTGGTTCGCCAGAAGCAGCTTAGTCATGCTGGCCACATGACCCGGAAGCTGTACGCCGGCTCCCTCAGCCAGTAAAGCGAGATGAGTGCCGCAACCCCAGGGTCAGCCACGACTGGACCTAATGGTCAGGGGTCCCTTTACCTTTACCTTAAGGGCTCTTGACCAAGAGCCACAACTGGCCCACTGAGGCTTCCCAGCTGCCACAACAAGCCACCTCTCCTCTTTCTCCTCCTCCTTCTCTTCCCTCCTTTCCCACTATTGAAAGGACACTCAGCATCGAAAGGCGTCAGATGATCCCAGAGCAAGGGACCCTGGGCAGCCTCAGCTCCCCCCAAAAACGGGAGAGGACCACTCCATTTCTTTCCTTTGGTATCCTAGGATTGTCGTGAGCGGTTCAAA